>NC_081137.1:26515272-26815272 GCF_958295425.1 Solea solea | reverse complement strand
GATGGGGTCTGCTGAGACGCTGGTTCCGCGGCTGCTGTGCGTTTGGCGCTGCGGCGGCGGTACGTGTCGTGTTTGCGCTGACTGTGTGCCCCGCCGCGCGGCTTAAGTGAGGACCGACACGCGCCGGGCCGAGGTGGGATCTCGGTGCCGTGTGCTGTGGCTGCGGTACGTGTGGCAACTGAGGAGCCTGGTGGTTCAGCGGCAGCGGTGCGCCGGAGTGTGGATATGGAGTGGCTCGAGAACAAACACATGTTCAGTGTTCTCAGTGTATTCAGACAAATCATTCAACTTAAAAAAGAAAACATGATGTCATCTAGACTACTTGCGATGCAATAGTCAAATAGAAGCACTGTCAGTAAAAAGGTAAACATGTTGCATGTATTATTTGTGGAATGTGGCGTTGTTTGTAGTTTAGTGTGTTTCCGCGTTTTCACGGCAGGGATGGCGTCTGCTGAGACGCTGGTTCCGCGGCTGCTGTGCGTTTGGCGCTGCGGCGGCGGTACGTGTCGTGTTTGCGCTGACTGTGTGCCCCGCCGCGCGGCTTAAGTGAGGACCGACACGCGCCGGGCCGAGGTGGGATCTCGGTGCCGTGTGCTGTGGCTGCGGTACGTGTGGCAACTGAGGAGCCTGGTGGTTCAGCGGCTGCGGTGCGCGTCGCGCCGTTGTGCGGATATGGAGGGTGCGCCTGTGCGCTGCGCCACGCCGCGCGGCTTAAGTGAAGACCGACACGCGCCGGGCCGAGGCGGGGCCGGGCGCACCGCACTTTTTTTATGAAGTTAATGTTGAGAATGTATCTTGAATGTATCTCGGTTTGCGCGGGCTCCGTGGCTGCTGTGCGCTCCGTGCGCTCCGCGGCTGCGGTTCCGGTGCCGTGCGCTGCGGCGGCGGTACCTGTCGTAACTGGGGAGCCTTGTGGTTCCGCGGCCGCGGTGCGTGTCCTCACTTAAACTGTGAGGACTGTACTCAGGCCAGTAAACTAACCTGATCTTCATTCACTACTGCCACCAGGGCCACTGCCCCTCTTGGGTTGCTTCCAACTCATCCTGAAAAGGGAACAAACACATGTTCAGTGTTTTCAGTGTATTCAGACAAATCATTCAACTTAAAAAAGAAAACATGATGTCATCATCACTACTTGCGATGCAATAGTCAAATAGAAGCACTGTCAATAAAAAGGTAAACATGTTGCATGTATTATTTGTGAAATGTGGCGTTGTTTGTAGTTTAGTGTGTTTCCGCGTTTTCACGGCAGGGATGGCGTCTGCTGAGACGCTGATTCCGCGGCTGCTGTGCGTTTGGCGCTGCGGTGGCGGTACGTGTCGTGTTTGCGCTGACTGTGTGCCCCGCCGCGCGGCTTAAGTGAGGACCGACACGCGCCGGGCCGAGGTGGGATCTCGGTGCCGTGTGCTGTGGCTGCGGTACGTGTCGCAACTGAGGAGCCTGGTGGTTCAGCGGCAGCGGTGCGCCGGAGTGTGGATATGGAGTGGCTCGGGAACAAACACATGTTCAGTGTTTTCAGTGTATTCAGACAAATCATTCAACTTAAAAAAGAAAACATGATGTCATCATCACTACTTGCGATGCAATAGTCAAATAGAAGCACTGTCAATAAAAAGGTAAACATGTTGCATGTATTATTTGTGGAATGTGGCGTTGTTTGTAGTTTAGTGTGTTTCCGCGTTTTCACGGCAGGGATGGGGTCTGCTGAGACGCTGGTTCCGCGGCTGCTGTGCGTTTGGCGCTGCGGCGGCGGTACGTGTCGTGTTTGCGCTGACTGTGTGCCCCGCCGCGCGGCTTAAGTGAGGACCGACACGCGCCGGGCCGAGGTGGGATCTCGGTGCCGTGTGCTGTGGCTGCGGTACGTGTGGCAACTGAGGAGCCTGGTGGTTCAGCGGCTGCGGTGCGCGACGCGCCGTTGTGCGGATATGGAGGGTGCGCCTGTGCGCTGCGCCACGCCGCGCGGCTTAAGTGAGGACCGACACGCGCCGGGCCGAGGTGGGATCTCGGTGCCGTGTGCTGTGGCTGCGGTACGTGTCGCAACTGAGGAGCCTGGTGGTTCAGCGGCAGCGGTGCGCCGGAGTGTGGATATGGAGTGGCTCGGGAACAAACACATGTTCAGTGTTTTCAGTGTATTCAGACAAATCATTCAACTTAAAAAAGAAAACATGATGTCATCATCACTACTTGCGATGCAATAGTCAAATAGAAGCACTGTCAATAAAAAGGTAAACATGTTGCATGTATTATTTGTGAAATGTGGCGTTGTTTGTAGTTTAGTGTGTTTCCGCGTTTTCACGGCAGGGATGGCGTCTGCTGAGACGCTGATTCCGCGGCTGCTGTGCGTTTGGCGCTGCGGTGGCGGTACGTGTCGTGTTTGCGCTGACTGTGTGCCCCGCCGCGCGGCTTAAGTGAGGACCGACACGCGCCGGGCCGAGGTGGGATCTCGGTGCCGTGTGCTGTGGCTGCGGTACGTGTCGCAACTGAGGAGCCTGGTGGTTCAGCGGCAGCGGTGCGCCGGAGTGTGGATATGGAGTGGCTCGGGAACAAACACATGTTCAGTGTTTTCAGTGTATTCAGACAAATCATTCAACTTAAAAAAGAAAACATGATGTCATCATCACTACTTGCGATGCAATAGTCAAATAGAAGCACTGTCAATAAAAAGGTAAACATGTTGCATGTATTATTTGTGAAATGTGGCGTTGTTTGTAGTTTAGTGTGTTTCCGCGTTTTCACGGCAGGGATGGCGTCTGCTGAGACGCTGGTTCCGCGGCTGCTGTGCGTTTGGCGCTGCGGCGGCGGTACGTGTTGTGTTTGCGCTGACTGTGTGCCCCGCCGCGCGGCTTAAGTGAGGACCGACACGCGCCGGGCCGAGGTGGGATCTCGGTGCCGTGTGCTGTGGCTGCGGTACGTGTGGCAACTGAGGAGCCTGGTGGTTCAGCGGCAGCGGTGCGCGTCGCGCCGTTGTGCGGATATGGAGGGTGCGCCTGTGCGCTGCGCCACGCCGCGCGGCTTAAGTGAAGACCGACACGCGCCGGGCCGAGGCGGGGCCGGGCGCACCGCACTTTTTTTATGAAGTTAATGTTGAGAATGTATCTTGAATGTATCTCGGTTTGCGCGGGCTCCGTGGCTGCTGTGCGCTCCGTGCGCTCCGCGGCTGCGGTTCCGGTGCCGTGCGCTGCGGCGGCGGTACCTGTCGTAACTGGGGAGCCTTGTGGTTCCGCGGCCGCGGTGCGTGTCCTCACTTAAACTGTGAGGACTGTACTCAGGCCAGTAAACTAACCTGATCTTCATTCACTACTGCCACCAGGGCCACTGCCCCTCTTGGGTTGCTTCCAACTCATCCTGAAAAGGGAACAAACACATGTTCAGTGTTTTCAGTGTATTCAGACAAATCATTCAACTTAAAAAAGAAAACATGATGTCATCATCACTACTTGCGATGCAATAGTCAAATAGAAGCACTGTCAATAAAAAGGTAAACATGTTGCATGTATTATTTGTGAAATGTGGCGTTGTTTGTAGTTTAGTGTGTTTCCGCGTTTTCACGGCAGGGATGGCGTCTGCTGAGACGCTGGTTCCGCGGCTGCTGTGCGTTTGGCGCTGCGGCGGCGGTACGTGTCGTGTTTGCGCTGACTGTGTGCCCCGCCGCGCGGCTTAAGTGAGGACCGACACGCGCCGGGCCGAGGTGGGATCTCGGTGCCGTGTGCTGTGGCTGCGGTACGTGTGGCAACTGAGGAGCCTGGTGGTTCAGCGGCTGCGGTGCGCGTCGCGCCGTTGTGCGGATATGGAGGGTGCGCCTGTGCGCTGCGCCACGCCGCGCGGCTTAAGTGAAGACCGACACGCGCCGGGCCGAGGCGGGGCCGTTCGCACCGCACTTTTTTTATGAAGTTAATGTTGAGAATGTATCTTGAATGTATCTCGGTTTGCGCGGGCTCCGTGGCTGCTGTGCGCTCCGTGCGCTCCGCGGCTGCGGTTCCGGTGCCGTGCGCTGCGGCGGCGGTACCTGTCGTAACTGGGGAGCCTGGTGGTTCCGCGGCCGCGGTGCGTGTCCTCACTTAAACTGTGAGGACTGTACTCATGAGTTTATTTGTCAATGTGTGCCGTGATTTCATAGCGCTGTCCACGGTGCTGAAATGAGCCTCGGTGTCGGCAGCGTCACAGGGTGACCTCATTTTATATTTCCAGATTGTGGCTATGTTTGCACTGAGTGTGTTTCTTTAATTTCAACAATGTAGCCATAATGGTCTCCAACAACGGTGAACAAAACAAACGCCACAGAAGCTGCAGTGCAAACTCCACCCACCTATAGCTGCAGAGGAAAAACTACATGTCTACTATAAACTGCTTTCTATATTCCTTCCTGGTTGGATTTAAACACACATCTGCCAATTTATTAGGTACACATTTTCTGTTTATGAACACACTGATTGAAGGAGCCAATCACATGGCAGTAAGTCATTGCATTTAGGCAGGTAGACATGATCAGGACGCCCAAATCAAGTTCAAACAGACTATCAGCATTAGGAAGAAAGGTGATTCAAGGAGCTTTTAATGTGGCATGGTTACTGGTAGTATTTTTACAAACTGCTTGCACAACCACGGTGTGACAAACAGAAAATATCCAGTGATGCCATGTTGAGGTCAAAGATCAGCAGAAAGGCCATGCTAAGAAAGCAAAAGGAACTCAAATCAGCGCAACCAAAGTGTGCAGAACACCATCTGAAGGCACAACACATTGAACCTTGCCGAAAAATGACTGCCTCCGACGGGAACGTGCATCGGTTAAGAGGTAGTGAGCGTAGGTCTACTGGTAGATATAATACTGTATACAGGGTACACCCTATAAGTCGTTGTTTGAAGGAGCGATACTGACCAAATTCATTGTACATGCACCTGTTTTCCTCGGCTGCTAATGCTGAAAAGATAGAGAATGTAAGCCCTAACAATCCAGAGTTACAGGGTGCAGTCACTTCTCGGCAGGCCCTGCCGAAATGTGACAGCACCCTGTAACTCTTTATTGCAAGAAGCAATATTGACCAAATTCACTGTACATGCACCTGGTTTCCTCTACTTTCCTCTCCTCTACTGATTCTTCCAATTAGCCACTCACAGTGTGACTCCTGGCTGCTGAGTTAGTTAGCACCAGTTAGTTACTAGAAACCCAAGCCTTTTTAGATGATTTATATTAATAAATACACCATTAAATAACGACTTAAGTGTCATTAATTATTTAAATTAATAAATAGCCTTTTCAATAATTACTTACATCACATTGGTTTTCTTAGGTTACAAAATACTGACCTGGGTTTTTTTCGTCATCACTTAGTAACAATAATAATAATAATAATAATAATAATAATAATAATATTCAGTGGAGCTCCACTTCAGGTTTTACTTGATACTCATTCCAAACTAAATGTTTATTTAAATATTAGTTTAAATGTCATATGATAAAAAAAAAAGTGTTAAAGTTTGAGTGTACACTTACAATTAAGTGTTAAGTGTGTTTGTTTCTGTTTGGTTGTGATGAGTTTCTGTTGTACTCACACCAGCAAACCAAATCCAGTTCAGTCCGTCCATGAATACCAGTCCGGGTTTTGTAGCAGGTTTGCGTTGATGCTGCAAACAGAGAGTGAGACACAAACAGGTGACTGTGATCGTTTCATTAAAGACAAGAGATGAGAAGAAGACTGATGTCAGTGAAGAAACAAGGAAACAAAGTAACGTCAAACTTACATCTGTGATCTGTCCCTCTGGTGCGGCTGTCAACACAGGAGTTTAAATATTGGCACAATGGTCAGCCAATCAGGTGTGAAAGCTTGAAATGTTTGGGGCGGGGATTATTATTGAAAACATGTGCGCTGTGACTGAGGAGCCTGGTGGTTCAGTGGCTGCGGTGCGCGTTGAGCCGGAGTGTGGATATGGAGTGGCTCGGGAACAAACACATGTTCAGTGTTTTCAGTGTATTCAGACAAATCATTCAACTTAAAAAAGAAAACATGATGTCATCATCACTACTTGCGATGCAATAGTCAAATAGAAGCACTGTCAATAAAAAGGTAAACATGTTGCATGTATTAGTTGTGAAATGTGGCGTTACACTGTACTCACATCTTATACCAAACTGAGAATACAAGTGCGTGTCCTCACTTAAACTGTGAGGACTGTACTCACGCCAGTAAACCGAATCCAGTCTGGGGTTTGTAGCAGGTTTGTAGGTTTGTGCGCCACGCCGCGCGGCTTAAGTGAAGACCGACACGCGCCAGGCCGAGGTGGGATCTCGGCAGGGCTGGGCGCTGTGGCTGCGGTACGTGTCGCAACTGAGGAGCCTGGTGGTTCAGCGGCTGCAGTGCGCGTCGCGCCGGAGTGTGGATATGGAGGGTGCGCCGCGGCTTAAGTGAAGACCGACACGCGCCGGGCCGCACCGCACTTCCTTGTATCTTAAAAAAAAGAAAAGAATGCATTTGAAATTGTATTGTAGCTTGAGCATGCGCATGATTTTATTTGTCAATGTGTGCCGTGATTTCATTGCGCTGTCCACGGTGCTGAAATGAGCCTCGCTGTCATATTAAAACTCTTTTCCAGATGAGGCATTGCTACAACGATGACTTTGACAGTGTGTGGGTGTCACCATCCTCTTTCACTCACTTGAGCTTCACTAAAGAGTGCAGGTCGTCTCTCTTTTAGTTCGGCAAGGAGGAGCTGAATTCACAGTTTCTTCATGCCCGAGTGCTGCATATGTTGATGGAGACCTGTGACATAAAACACAAAGAGCTACTGATGGTGCTACGTCTGTTTTTCACTAGACTACTCATAGATATCAGTACATCAACTGACAGTTAATGTATTATTTATTTGAACTTACAATTGTACATTTATATTCAAATACATACACAAATATGAAAGAACTGTACACTATAGTGGCGGTGATTGACTGAACATCATATGTTGGGTGCACATTTAAACACAGGATCCAGGCAGCTTTCCAAGTTGCAATATTTTATTTCCAAGTAAACGGTAGTCGGTGATGAGGGGTAATGGTGGATGATTCTGTCTATATGAAAATGATAAAGGAAATATTACAATCTAGAAAGTATCAAATATACAATAAGAAATGAGGTTGTCTTAGACTAACATCAATAATACATCCACTCTTACTTTCCTCTCTTTAGCAAAGGATTAAACTCAGGAATCTAGTATAATGACACACAAGCAATAAGTAAGTCTTCATACAAGATGTAGTATCAACCAAATGAAACATTAAATGAGTGAACGTCCATAAAACTCACAGCCAGTGTCCCTTTGTTCTCGTGGATTGTTTGGAGGGAAAATAGGGGGGTCAAAGGGCGGAAGGGGCGGGTTATATAGGATTAGGGGTGTGGTCCAGGTAGGTGTGCCAGTGATGAGGCAGGTGAGGAGGAGACTTGGGATTTTAACAAATACATATACAATGGCCGTGCCACTTTAATATAAACCTAAAATTCGAAGGTAAAATCAATTATTAGTAATAATATACAAAGTGTTTACATTAAAAACAAAGTAACACGTCAACCACAAATCTATGGATCACACCAAGCATCTGAGAGACGTCTGAGCCAGCGGATCATTTCATCAGGACAGGCCGAGGTAACGCTGCTCTGCCCTGGGCACTGTGAGCACCGAGCGTCCGCAGAGGTCGGAGCTGATCACCTCCGACAACGTACCGCGCTGAAATCAGTTCCAGGTTGGATATTCAACAGACATTCGCTCCAGATCCAACGGCACCCTCCTCCTTCTCCACCCCGAGATAGGTGCACGATCACGGCTTGTACAAAGTCCGACCCATCGCTCTCAACAACCGTGGTCTCATTTAGGGACCATCAACGAATTACCGTTAAAAATGGATTAAAAAAAATTATGGGAGGTACTAAAATGGAATAAAAAGAGGTGTGTCCTGACTAGGCAGTCTAGTTCTATGTTGCTGCACTGTTTTGGAATCTTTAGGGTCACATGGCCTGGACGCGATTGAGATAAAATGCTAATATTTGCATTAAAGAAATGATTGAAAGTAAATCAAGTATTTAAATGGAATATAAAGAGGTGTGTCCTGACTAGGCAGTCTAGTACTATGTTTGTACACTCATTTGGAGTCTTTGGGTCACATTGCCTGGAAGCTATTGAGCTAAAATGCTAATATTTACATTATTAAAATTATAAAAA
Organism: Solea solea; assembly: GCF_958295425.1. NCBI lineage: Eukaryota > Metazoa > Chordata > Actinopteri > Pleuronectiformes > Soleidae > Solea > Solea solea. The sequence continues at coordinate 26,807,070 of NC_081137.1, read as the reverse complement.
AAATAAATGAGGTAATTAAATATTAGTTTAATGTCATATGATCAAAATTAAAGTGTTAACGTTCGACTCTACACTTAGATTCAAGTGTTAAGTGTGTTTGCGGTTTGTTTCTGTCTGGTTGTGATGACTTTCTGTTGTACTCACGCCAGTAAACCGAATCCAGTCTGGGGTTTGTAGCAGGTTTGTACTGTAGCAGGTTTGCATTGGTGCTGCAAACAGAGAGTGAGACACAAACATGGGACTGTGATGGTTTCATTAAAGACAAGAGATGAGAAGAAGACTGGAGTCAGTGAGAAAACAAGGAAACAAAGTAACGTCAAACTTACGTCTGTGATCTGTCAGCATCTCCTCTCCCTCTGGTGCGGCTGTCAACACAGGAGTTTAAATATTGGCACAATGGTCAGTCAATCAGGTGTGAAAGCTTGAAATGTTTGGGGCGGGGCTTATTATTGAAAACATGTGCGCTATGACTGAGGAGCCTGGTGGTTCAGTGGCTGCGGTGCGCGTTGAGCCGTCGTGTGGATATGGAGTGTGCGCCTGTGTGCCACGCCGTGCGGCTTAAGTGAAGACTGACACGCGCCGGGCTGAGGTGGGATCCTGGCGGGGCCGGGCGCACCGCACTTCCTTGTATCTAAAGAAAAAAAGAAAAGAATGCATTTGAAATTGTATTGTAGCTTGAGCATGCACATGAGTTCATTTGTCAATGTGTGCCGTGATTTCATAGCGCTGTCCACGGTGATGAAATGAGCCTCGGTGTCGGCAGGGTCACGGGGCCACCTCATTTTATATTTCCAGATTGTGGCTATGTTTGCACTGAGTGTGTTTCTTTCATTTCAACAATGTAGCCATAATGGTCTCTGGTTTTATGAAGTTAATGTTGAGAATGTATCTTGTCTGCGGGGAATGAGTTACTTCAACTTTAACCATTTAGGAAACCAATTAAGTTTATTAACTCAAACAATTTAAGCATACAAAAGTATTTGATTTGAGTACAAGTAACTCAAGTATTTGTTGTTAAAGTAACTTGGGTAAAGTGCATTGTACTAATTCCATTCAGTTAATGAAAACTACTAAGTATGTGACACTTATGTGAAACGGATTTATCTGAACTGAAATGATCTTCTTTATACAAATGTTAATACTTAAGTTGAATTGACTCTTTTCTTTCTACTAAATCAAATTATTACATTCTACTTCTGACAACTTCAAATGGAGAGCGTAGATCAGTGTGTGAGCCATTACAACCTGATTGTGAGGACCAGAGACACATGGTGAGTTTCAAAGGGAACTCCTGCAGGAACCTGATCTTCATTCACTACTGCCACCAGGGCCACTGCCCCTCTTGGGTTGCTTCCAACTCATCCTGAAAAGGGAACAAACACATGTTCAGTGTTTTCAGTGTATTCAGACAAATCATTCAACTTAAAAAAGAAAACATGATGTCATCATCACTACTTGCGATGCAATAGTCAAATAGAAGCACTGTCAATAAAAAGGTAAACATGTTGCATGTATTATTTGTGAAATGTGGCGTTGTTTGTAGTTTAGTGTGTTTCCGCGTTTTCACGGCAGGGATGGCGTCTGCTGAGACGCTGGTTCCGCGGCTGCTGTGCGTTTGGCGCTGCGGCGGCGGTGCGTGTCCTCACTTAAACTGTGAGGACTGTACTCATGAGTTTATTTGTCAATGTGTGCCGTGATTTCATAGCGCTGTCCACGGTGCTGAAATGAGCCTCGGTGTCGGCAGCGTCACAGGGTGACCTCATTTTATATTTCCAGATTGTGGCTATGTTTGCACTGAGTGTGTTTCTTTAATTTCAACAATGTAGCCATAATGGTCTCCAACAACGGTGAACAAAACAAACGCCACAGAAGCTGCAGTGCAAACTCCACCCACCTATAGCTGCAGAGGAAAAACTACATGTCTACTATAAACTGCTTTCTATATTCCTTCCTGGTTGGATTTAAACACACATCTGCCAATTTATTAGGTACACATTTTCTGTTTATGAACACACTGATTGAAGGAGCCAATCACATGGCAGTAAGTCATTGCATTTAGGCAGGTAGACATGATCAGGACGCCCAAATCAAGTTCAAACAGACTATCAGCATTAGGAAGAAAGGTGATTCAAGGAGCTTTTAATGTGGCATGGTTACTGGTAGTATTTTTACAAACTGCTTGCACAACCACGGTGTGACAAACAGAAAATATCCAGTGATGCCATGTTGAGGTCAAAGATCAGCAGAAAGGCCATGCTAAGAAAGCAAAAGGAACTCAAATCAGCGCAACCAAAGTGTGCAGAACACCATCTGAAGGCACAACACATTGAACCTTGCCGAAAAATGACTGCCTCCGACGGGAACGCGCATCGGTTAAGAGGTAGTGAGCGTAGGTCTACTGGTAGATATAATACTGTATACAGGGTACACCCTATAAGTCGTTGTTTGAAGGAGCGATACTGACCAAATTCATTGTACATGCACCTGTTTTCCTCGACTGCTAATGCTGAAAAGATAGAGAATGTAAGCCCTAACAATCCAGAGTTACAGGGTGCAGTCACTTCTCGGCAGGCCCTGCCGAAATGTGACAGCACCCTGTAACTCTTTATTGCAAGAAGCAATATTGACCAAATTCACTGTACATGCACCTGGTTTCCTCTACTTTCCTCTCCTCTATTGATTCTTCCAATCGGCCACTCACAGTGTGACTCCTGGCTGCTGAGTTAGTTAGCACCAGTTAGTTACTAGAAACCCAAGCCTTTTTAGATGATTTATATTAATAAATACACCATTAAATAATGACTTCAGTGTCATTAATTATTTAAATTAATAAATAGCCTTTTCAATAATTACTTACATCACATTGGTTTTCTTAGGTTACAAAATACTAACCTGGGTTTTTTTCGTCATCACTTAGTAACAACAATAATAATAATAATAATAATAAGAATAATAAGAATAATATTCAGTGGAGCTCCACTTCAGGTTTTACTTGATACTCATTCCAAACTAAATGTTTATTTAAATATTAGTTTAAATGTCATATGATAAAAAAAAAGTGTTAAAGTTTGAGTGTACACTTACAATTAAGTGTTAAGTGTGTTTGTTTCTGTTTGGTTGTGATGAGTTTCTGTTGTACTCACACCAGCAAACCAAATCCAGTTCAGTCCGTCCATGAATACCAGTCCGGGTTTTGTAGCAGGTTTGCGTTGATGCTGCAAACAGAGAGTGAGACACAAACAGGTGACTGTGATCGTTTCATTAAAGACAAGAGATGAGAAGAAGACTGATGTCAGTGAAGAAACAAGGAAACAAAGTAACGTCAAACTTACATCTGTGATCTGTCCCTCTGGTGCGGCTGTCAACACAGGAGTTTAAATATTGGCACAATGGTCAGCCAATCAGGTGTGAAAGCTTGAAATGTTTGGGGCGGGGCTTATTATTGAAAACATGTGCGCTGTGACTGAGGAGCCTGGTGGTTCAGTGGCTGCGGTGCGCGTTGAGCCGGAGTGTGGATATGGAGTGTGCGCCTGTGTGCCGCGCCACGCCGCGCGGCTTAAGTGAAGACCGACACGCGCCGGGCTGAGGTGGGATCCTGGCGGGGCCGGGCGCACCGCACTTCCTTGTATCTAAAGAAAAAAAGAAAAGAATGCATTTGAAATTGTATTGTAGCTTGAGCATGCACATGAGTTCATTTGTCAATGTGTGCCGTGATTTCATAGCGCTGTCCACGGTGATGACATGAGCCTCGGTGTCGGCAGCGTCACGGGGCCACCTCATTTTATATTTCCAGATTGTGGCTATGTTTGCACTGAGTGTGTTTCTTTAATTTCAACAATGTAGCCATAATGGTCTCCAACAACGGTGAACAAAACAAACGCCACAGAAGCTGCAGTGCAAACTCCACCCACCTATAGCTGCAGAGGAAAAACTACATGTCTACTATAAACTGCTTTCTATATTCCTTCCTGGTTGGATTTAAACACACATCTGCCAATTTATTAGGTACACATTTTCTGTTTATGAACATACTGATTGAAGGAGCCAATCACATGGCAGTAAGTCATTGCATTTAGGCAGGTAGACATGATCAGGACGCCCAAATCAAGTTCAAACAGACTATCAGCATTAGGAAGAAAGGTGATTCAAGGAGCTTTTAATGTGGCATGGTTACTGGTAGTATTTTTACAAACTGCTTGCACAACCACGGTGTGACAAACAGAAAATATCCAGTGATGCCATGTTGAGGTCAAAGATCAGCAGAAAGGCCATGCTAAGAAAGCAAAAGGAACTCAAATCAGCGCAACCAAAGTGTGCAGAACACCATCTGAAGGCACAACACATTGAACCTTGCCGAAAAATGACTGCCTCCGACGGGAACGCGCATCGGTTAATAGGTAGTGAGCGTAGGTCTACTGGTAGATATAATACTGTATACAGGGTACACCCTATAAGTCGTTGTTTGAAGGAGCGATACTGACCAAATTCATTGTACATGCACCTGTTTTCCTCGACTGCTAATGCTGAAAAGATAGAGAATGTAAGCCCTAACAATCCAGAGTTACAGGGTGCAGTCACTTCTCGGCAGGCCCTGCCGAAATGTGACAGCACCCTGTAACTCTTTATTGCAAGAAGCAATATTGACCAAATTCACTGTACATGCACCTGGTTTCCTCTACTTTCCTCTCCTCTACTGATTCTTCCAATTAGCCACTCACAGTGTGACTCCTGGCTGCTGAGTTAGTTAGCACCAGTTAGTTACTAGAAACCCAAGCCTTTTTAGATGATTTATATTAATAAATACACCATTAAATAATGACTTCAGTGTCATTAATTATTTAAATTAATAAATAGCCTTTTCAATAATTACTTACATCACATTGGTTTTCTTAGGTTACAAAATATTGACCTGGGTTTTTTTCGTCATCACTTAGTAACAACAATAATAATAATAATAAGAATAATATTCAGTGGAGCTCCACTTCAGGTTTTACTTGATACTCATTCCAAACTAAATGTTTATTTAAATATTAGTTTAAATGTCATATGATAAAAAAAAAGTGTTAAAGTTTGAGTGTACACTTACAATTAAGTGTTAAGTGTGTTTGTTTCTGTTTGGTTGTGATGAGTTTCTGTTGTACTCACACCAGCAAACCGAATCCAGTTCAGTCCGTCCATGAATACCAGTCCGGGTTTTGTAGCAGGTTTGCGTTGATGCTGCAAACAGAGAGTGAGACACAAACAGGTGACTGTGATCGTTTCATTAAAGACAAGAGATGAGAAGAAGACTGATGTCAGTGAAGAAACAAGGAAACAAAGTAACGTCAAACTTACGTCTGTGATCTGTCCCTCTGGTGCGGCTGTCAACACAGGAGTTTAAATATTGGCACAATGGTCAGCCAATCATGTGTGAAAGCTTGAAATGTTTGGGGCGGGGCTTATTATTGAAAACATGTGCGCTGTGACTGAGGAGCCTGGTGGTTCAGTGGCTGCGGTGCACGTTGAGCCGGAGTGTGGATATGGAGTGTGCGCCTGTGTGCCGCGCCACGCCGCGCGGCTTAAGTGAAGACCGACACGCGCCGGGCTGAGGTGGGATCCTGGCGGGGCCGGGCGCACCGCACTTCCTTGTATCTAAAGAAAAAAAGAAAAGAATGCATTTGAAATTGTATTGTAGCTTGAGTATGCACATGAGTTCATTTGTCAATGTGTGCCGTGATTTCATAGCGCTGTCCACGGTGATGAAATGAGCCTCGGTGTCGGCAGCGTCACGGGGCCACCTCATTTTATATTTCCAGATTGTGGCTATGTTTGCACTGAGTGTGTTTCTTTCATTTCAACAATGTAGCCATAATGGTCTCTGGTTTTATGAAGTTAATGTTGAGAATGTATCTTGTCTGCGGGGAATGAGTTACTTCAACTTTAACCATTTAGGAAACCAATTAAGTTTATTAACTCAAACAATTTAAGCATACAAAAGTATTTGATTTGAGTACAAGTAACTCAAGTATTTGTTGTTAAAGTAACTTGGGTAAAGTGCATTGTACTAATTCCATTCAGTTAATGAAAACTACTAAGTATGTGACACTTATGTGAAACGGATTTATCTGAACTGAAACGATCTTCTTTATACAAATGTTAATACTTAAGTTGAATTGACTCTTTTCTTTCTACTAAATCAAATTATTACATTCTACTTCTGACAACTTCAAATGGAGAGCGTAGATCAGTGTGTGAGCCATTACAACCTGATTGTGAGGACCAGAGACACATGGTGAGTTTCAAAGGGAACTCCTGCAGGAACCTGATCTTCATTCACTACTGCCACCAGGGCCACTGCCCCTCTTGGGTTGCTTCCAACTCATCCTGAAAAGGGAACAAACACATGTTCAGTGTTTTCAGTGTATTCAGACAAATCATTCAACTTAAAAAAGAAAACATGATGTCATCATCACTACTTGCGATGCAATAGTCAAATAGAAGCACTGTCAATAAAAAGGTAAACATGTTGCATGTATTATTTGTGAAATGTGGCGTTGTTTGTAGTTTAGTGTGTTTCCGCGTTTTCACGGCAGGGATGGCGTCTGCTGAGACGCTGGTTCCGCGGCTGCTGTGCGTTTGGCGCTGCGGCGACGGTGCGTGTCCTCACTTAAACTGTGAGGACTGTACTCATGAGTTTATTTGTCAATGTGTGCCGTGATTTCATAGCGCTGTCCACGGTGCTGAAATGAGCCTCGGTGTCGGCAGCGTCACAGGGTGACCTCATTTTATATTTCCAGATTGTGGCTATGTTTGCACTGAGTGTGTTTCTTTAATTTCAACAATGTAGCCATAATGGTCTCCAACAACGGTGAACAAAACAAACGCCACAGAAGCTGCAGTGCAAACTCCACCCACCTATAGCTGCAGAGGAAAAACTACATGTCTACTATAAACTGCTTTCTATATTCCTTCCTGGTTGGATTTAAACACACATCTGCCAATTTATTAGGTACACATTTTCTGTTTATGAACACACTGATTGAAGGAGCCAATCACATGGCAGTAAGTCATTGCATTTAGGCAGGTAGACATGATCAGGACGCCCAAATCAAGTTCAAACAGACTATCAGCATTAGGAAGAAAGGTGATTCAAGGAGCTTTTAATGTGGCATGGTTACTGGTAGTATTTTTACAAACTGCTTGCACAACCACGGTGTGACAAACAGAAAATATCCAGTGATGCCATGTTGAGGTCAAAGATCAGCAGAAAGGCCATGCTAAGAAAGCAAAAGGAACTCAAATCAGCGCAACCAAAGTGTGCAGAACACCATCTGAAGGCACAACACATTGAACCTTGCCGAAAAATGACTGCCTCCGACGGGAACGCGCATCGGTTAAGAGGTAGTGAGCGTAGGTCTACTGGTAGATATAATACTGTATACAGGGTACACCCTATAAGTCGTTGTTTGAAGGAGCGATACTGACCAAATTCATTGTACATGCACCTGTTTTCCTCGACTGCTAATGCTGAAAAGATAGAGAATGTAAGCCCTAACAATCCAGAGTTACAGGGTGCAGTCACTTCTCGGCAGGCCCTGCCGAAATGTGACAGCACCCTGTAACTCTTTATTGCAAGAAGCAATATTGACCAAATTCACTGTACATGCACCTGGTTTCCTCTACTTTCCTCTCCTCTACTGATTCTTCCAATTAGCCACTCACAGTGTGACTCCTGGCTGCTGAGTTAGTTAGCACCAGTTAGTTACTAGAAACCCAAGCCTTTTTAGATGATTTATATTAATAAATACACCATTAAATAATGACTTCAGTGTCATTAATTATTTAAATTAATAAATAGCCTTTTCAATAATTACTTACATCACATTGGTTTTCTTAGGTTACAAAATACTGACCTGGGTTTTTTTCGTCATCACTTAGTAACAACAATAATAATAATAATAATAATAATAATAATAATAAGAATAATATTCAGTGGAGCTCCACTTCAGGTTTTACTTGATACTCATTCCAAACTAAATGTTTATTTAAATATTAGTTTAAATGTCATATGATAAAAAAAAAGTGTTAAAGTTTGAGTGTACACTTACAATTAAGTGTTAAGTGTGTTTGTTTCTGTTTGGTTGTGATGAGTTTCTGTTGTACTCACACCAGCAAACCAAATCCAGTTCAGTCCGTCCATGAATACCAGTCCGGGTTTTGTAGCAGGTTTGCGTTGATGCTGCAAACAGAGAGTGAGACACAAACAGGTGACTGTGATCGTTTCATTAAAGACAAGAGATGAGAAGAAGACTGATGTCAGTGAAGAAACAAGGAAACAAAGTAACTTCAAACTTACATCTGTGATCTGTCCCTCTGGTGCTGCTGTCAACACAGGAGTTTAAATATTGGCACAATGGTCAGCCAATCAGGTGTGAAAGCTTGAAATGTTTGGGGCGGGGCTTATTATTGAAAACATGTGCGCTGTGACTGAGGAGCCTGGTGGTTCAGTGGCTGCGGTGCGCGTTGAGCCGGAGTGTGGATATGGAGTGTGCGCCTGTGTGCCACGCCGCGCGGCTTAAGTGAAGACCGACGCGCGCCGGGCTGAGGTGGGATCCTGGCGGGGCCGGGCGCACCGCACTTCCTTGTATCTAAAAAAAAAGAGAAAAGAATGCATTTGAAATTGTATTGTAGCTTGAGCATGCACATGAGTTCATTTGTCAATGTGTGCCGTGATTTCATAGCGCTGTCCACGGTGATGAAATGAGCCTCGGTGTCGGCAGGGTCACGGGGCCACCTCATTTTATATTTCCAGATTGTGGCTATGTTTGCACTGAGTGTGTTTCTTTCATTTCAACAATGTAGCCATAATGGTCTCTGGCTTTATGAAGTTAATGTTGAGAATGTGTCTTGTCTGCGGGGAATGAGTTACTTCAACTTTAACCATTTAGGAAACCAATTAAGTTTATTAACTCAAACAATTTAAGCATACAAAAGTATTTGATTTGAGTACAAGTAACTCAAGTATTTGTTGTTAAAGTAACTTGGGTAAAGTGCATTGTACTAATTCCATTCAGTTAATGAAAACTACTAAGTATGTGACACTTATGTGAAACGGATTTATCTGAACTGAAATGATCTTCTTTATACAAATGTTAATACTTAAGTTGAATGGACTCTTTTCTTTCTACTAAATCAAATTATTACATTCTACTTCTGACAACTTCAAATGGAGAGCGTAGATCAGTGTGTGAGCCATTACAACCTGATTGTGAGGACCAGAGACACATGGTGAGTTTCAAAGGGAACTCCTGCAGGAACCTGATCTTCATTCACTACTGCCACCAGGGCCACTGCCCCTCTTGGGTTGCTTCCAACTCATCCTGAAAAGGGAACAAACACATGTTCAGTGTTTTCAGTGTATTCAGACAAATCATTCAACTTAAAAAAGAAAACATGATGTCATCATCACTACTTGCGATGCAATAGTCAAATAGAAGCACTGTCAATAAAAAGGTAAACATGTTGCATGTATTATTTGTGAAATGTGGCGTTGTTTGTAGTTTAATGTGTTTCCGCGTTTTCACGGCAGGGATGGCGTCTGCTGAGACGCTGGTTCCGCGGCTGCTGTGCGTTTGGCGCTGCGGCGGCGGTACTTGTCGTGTTTGCGCTGACTGTGTGCCCCGCCGCGCGGCTTAATTGAGGACCGACACGCGCTGGGCCGAGGTGGGATCTCGGTGCCGTGTGCTGTGGCTGCGGTACGTGTCGCAACTGAGGAGCCTGGTGGTTCAGCGGCTGCGGTGCGCGTCGCGCCGTTGTGCGGATATGGAGGGTGCGCCTGTGCGCTGCGCCACGCCGCGCAGCTTAAGTGAAGACCGACACGCGCCGGGCCGAGGCGGGGCCGGGCGCACCGCAATTTTTTTATGAAGTTAATGTTGAGAATGTATCTTGAATGTACGCGGTTCCGGTGCCGTGCGCTGCGGCGGCGGTACCTGTCGTAACTGGGGAGCCTGGTGGTTCCGCGGCCGCGGTGCGTGTCCTCACTTAAACTGTGAGGACTGTACTCAGGCCAGTAAACTAACCTGATCTTCATTCACTACTGCCACCAGGGCCACTGCCCCTCTTGGGTTGCTTCCAACTCATCCTGAAAAGGGAACAAACACATGTGCAGTGTTTTCAGTGTATTCAGACAAATCATTCAACTTAAAAAAGAAAACATGATGTCATCATCACTACTTGCGATGCAATAGTCAAATAGAAGCACTGTCAATAAAAAGGTAAACATGTTGCATGTATTATTTGTGAAATGTGGCGTTGTTTGTAGTTTAGTGTATTTCCGCGTTTTCATGGCAGGGATGGCGTCTGCTGAGACGCTGGTTCCGCGGCTGCTGTGCGTTTGGCGCTGCGGCGGCGGTGCGTGTCCTCACTTAAACTGTGAGGACTGTACTCATGAGTTTATTTGTCAATGTGTGCCGTGATTTCATAGCGCTGTCCACGGTGCTGAAATGAGCCTCGGTGTCGGCAGCGTCACAGGGTGACCTCATTTTATATTTCCAGATTGTGGCTATGTTTGCACTGAGTGTGTTTCTTTAATTTCAACAATGTAGCCATAATGGTCTCCAACAACGGTGAACAAAACAAACGCCACAGAAGCTGCAGTGCAAACTCCACCCACCTATAGCTGCAGAGGAAAAACTACATGTCTACTATAAACTGCTTTCTATATTCCTTCCTGGTTGGATTTAAACACACATCTGCCAATTTATTAGGTACACATTTTCTGTTTATGAACACACTGATTGAAGGAGCCAATCACATGGCAGTAAGTCATTGCATTTAGGCAGGTAGACATGATCAGGACGCCCAAATCAAGTTCAAACAGACTATCAGCATTAGGAAGAAAGGTGATTCAAGGAGCTTTTAATGTGGCATGGTTACTGGTAGTATTTTTACAAACTGCTTGCACAACCACGGTGTGACAAACAGAAAATATCCAGTGATGCCATGTTGAGGTCAAAGATCAGCAGAAAGGCCATGCTAAGAAAGCAAAAGGAACTCAAATCAGCGCAACCAAAGTGTGCAGAACACCATCTGAAGGCACAACACATTGAACCTTGCCGAAAAATGACTGCCTCCGACGGGAACGCGCATCGGTTAAGAGGTAGTGAGCGTAGGTCTACTGGTAGATATAATACTGTATACAGGGTACACCCTATAAGTCGTTGTTTGAAGGAGCGATACTGACCAAATTCATTGTACATGCACCTGTTTTCCTCGACTGCTAATGCTGAAAAGATAGAGAATGTAAGCCCTAACAATCCAGAGTTACAGGGTGCAGTCACTTCTCGGCAGGCCCTGCCGAAATGTGACAGCACCCTGTAACTCTTTATTGCAAGAAGCAATATTGACCAAATTCACTGTACATGCACCTGGTTTCCTCTACTTTCCTCTCCTCTACTGATTCTTCCAATTAGCCACTCACAGTGTGACTCCTGGCTGCTGAGTTAGTTAGCACCAGTTAGTTACTAGAAACCCAAGCCTTTTTAGATGATTTATATTAATAAATACACCATTAAATAATGACTTCAGTGTCATTAATTATTTAAATTAATAAATAGCCTTTTCAATAATTACTTACATCACATTGGTTTTCTTAGGTTACAAAATACTAACCTGGGTTTTTTTCGTCATCACTTAGTAACAACAACAATAATAATAATAATAATAATAATAATAATAAGAATAATATTCAGTGGAGCTCCACTTCAGGTTTTACTTGATTCTCATTCCAAACTAAATGTTTATTTAAATATTAGTTTAAATGTCATATGATAAAAAAAAAGTGTTAAAGTTTGAGTGTACACTTACAATTAAGTGTTAAGTGTGTTTGTTTCTGTTTGGTTGTGATGACTTTCTGTTGTACTCACACCAGCAAACCGAATCCAGTTCAGTCCGTCCATGAATACCAGTCCGGGTTTTGTAGCAGGTTTGCGTTGATGCTGCAAACAGAGAGTGAGACACAAACAGGTGACTGTGATCGTTTCATTAAAGACAAGAGATGAGAAGAAGACTGATGTCAGTGAAGAAACAAGGAAACAAAGTAACGTCAAACTTACATCTGTGATCTGTCCCTCTGGTGCGGCTGTCAACACAGGAGTTTAAATATTGGCACAATGGTCAGCCAATCAGGTGTGAAAGCTTGAAATGTTTGGGGCGGGGCTTATTATTGAAAACATGTGCGCTGTGACTGAGGAGCCTGGTGGTTCAGTGGCTGCGGTGCGCGTTGAGCCGGAGTGTGGATATGGAGTGTGCGCCTGTGTGCCGCGCCACGCCGCGGCTTAAGTGAAGACCGACACGCGCCGGGCTGAGGTGGGATCCTGGCGGGGCCGGGCGCACCGCACTTCCTTGTATCTAAAGAAAAAAAGAAAAGAATGCATTTGAAATTGTATTGTAGCTTGAGCATGCACATGAGTTCATTTGTCAATGTGTGCCGTGATTTCATAGCGCTGTCCACGGTGATGACATGAGCCTCGGTGTCGGCAGCGTCACGGGGCCACCTCATTTTATATTTCCAGATTGTGGCTATGTTTGCACTGAGTGTGTTTCTTTCATTTCAACAATGTAGCCATAATGGTCTCTGGTTTTATGAAGTTAATGTTGAGAATGTATCTTGTCTGCGGGGAATGAGTTACTTCAACTTTAACCATTTAGGAAACCAATTAAGTTTATTAACTCAAACAATTTAAGCATACAAAAGTATTTGATTTGAGTACAAGTAACTCAAGTATTTGTTGTTAAAGTAACTTGGGTAAAGTGCATTGTACTAATTCCATTCAGTTAATGAAAACTACTAAGTATGTGACACTTATGTGAAACGGATTTATCTGAACTGAAATGATCTTCTTTATACAAATGTTAATACTTAAGTTGAATTGACTCTTTTCTTTCTACTAAATCAAATTATTACATTCTACTTCTGACAACTTCAAATGGAGAGCGTAGATCAGTGTGTGAGCCATTACAACCTGATTGTGAGGACCAGAGACACATGGTGAGTTTCAAAGGGAACTCCTGCAGGAACCCGATCTTCATTCACTACTGCCACCAGGGCCACTGCCCCTCTTGGGTTGCTTCCAACTCATCCTGAAAAGGGAACAAACACATGTTCAGTGTTTTCAGTGTATTCAGACAAATCATTCAACTTAAAAAAGAAAACATGATGTCATCATCACTACTTGCGATGCAATAGTCAAATAGAAGCACTGTCAATAAAAAGGTAAACATGTTGCATGTATTAGTTGTGAAATGTGGCGTTACACTGTACTCACATCTTATACCAAACTGAGAATACAAGTGCGTGTCCTCACTTAAACTGTGAGGACTGTACTCACGCCAGTAAACCGAATCCAGTCTGGGGTTTGTAGCAGGTTTGTAGGTTTGTGCGCCACGCCGCGCGGCTTAAGTGAAGACCGACACGCGCCAGGCCGAGGTGGGATCCTGGCGGGGCCGGGCGCACCGCACTTCCTTGTATCTAAAAAAAAAAAAGAATGCATTTGAAATTGTATTGTAGCTTGAGCATGCGCATGATTTTATTTGTCAATGTGTGCCGTGATTTCATAGCGCTGTCCACGGTGCTGAAATGAGCCTCGCTGTCATATTAAAACTCTTTTCCAGATGAGGCATTGCTACAACGATGACTTTGACAGTGTGTGGGTGTCACCATCCTCTTTCACTCACTTGAGCTTCACTAAAGAGTGCAGGTCGTCTCTCTTTTAGTTCGGCAAGGAGGAGCTGAATTCACAGTTTCTTCATGCCCGAGTGCTGCATATGTTGATGGAGACCTGTGACATAAAACACAAAGAGCTACTGATGGTGCTACGTCTGTTTTTCACTAGACTACTCATAGATATCAGTACATCAACTGACAGTTAATGTATTATTTATTTGAACTTACAATTGTACATTTATATTCAAATACATACACAAATATGAAAGAACTGTACACTATAGTGGCGGTGATTGACTGAACATCATATGTTGGGTGCACATTTAAACACAGGATCCAGGCAGCTTTCCAAGTTGCAATATTTTATTTCCAAGTAAACGGTAGTCGGTGATGAGGGGTAATGGTGGATGATTCTGTCTATATGAAAATGATAAAGGAAATATTACAATCTAGAAAGTATCAAATATACAATAAGAAATGAGGTTGTCTTAGACTAACATCAATAATACATCCACTCTTACTTTCCTCTCTTTAGCAAAGGATTAAACTCAGGAATCTAGTATAATGACACACAAGCAATAAGTAAGTCTTCATACAAGATGTAGTATCAACCAAATGAATCATTAAATGAGTGAACGTCCATAAAACTCACAGCCAGTGTCCCTTTGTTCTCGTGGATTGTTTGGAGGGAAAATAGGGGGGTCAAAGGGCGGAAGGGGCGGGTTATATAGGATTAGGGGTGTGGTCCAGGTAGGTGTGCCAGTGATGAGGCAGGTGAGGAGGAGACTTGGGATTTTAACAAATACATATATACAATGGCCGTGCCACTTTAATATAAACCTAAAATTCGAAGGTAAAATCAATTATTAGTAATAATATACAAAGTGTTTACATTAAAAACAAAGTAACACGTCAACCACAAATCTATGGATCACACCAAGCATCTGAGAGACGTCTGAGCCAGCGGATCATTTCATCAGGACAGGCCGAGGTAGCGCTGCTCTGCCCTGGGCACTGTGAGCACCGAGCGTCCGCAGAGGCGGAGCTGATCACCTCCGACAACGTACCGTGCTGAAATCAGTTCCAGGTTGGATATTCAACAGACATTCGCTCCAGATCCAACGGCACCCTCCTCCTTCTCCACCCCGAGATAGGTGCACGATCACGGCTTGTACAAAGTCCGACCCATCGCTCTCAACAACCGTGGTCTCATTTAGGGACCATCAACGAATTACCGTTAAAAATGGATTAAAAAAAATTATGGTAGGTACTAAAATGGAATAAAAAGAGGTGTGTCCTGACTAGGCAGTCTAGTTCTATGTTGCTGCACTGTTTTGGAATCTTTAGGGTCACATGGCCTGGACGCGATTGAGATAAAATGCTAATATTTGCATTAAAGAAATGATTGAAAGTAAATCAAGTATTTAAATGGAATATAAAGAGGTGTGTCCTGACTAGGCAGTCTAGTACTATGTTTGTACACTCATTTGGAGTCGTTGGGTCACATTGCCTGGAAGCTATTGAGCTAAAATGCTAATATTTACATTATTAAAATTATAAAAAAAATAAATGAGGTAATTAAATATTAGTTTAATGTCATATGATCAAAATTAAAGTGTTAACGTTCGACTCTACACTTAGATTTAAGTGTTAAGTGTGTTTGCGGTTTGTTTCTGTCTGGTTGTGATGACTTTCTGTTGTACTCACGCCAGTAAACCGAATCCAGTCTGGGGTTTGTAGCAGGTTTGTACTGTAGCAGGTTTGCATTGGTGCTGCAAACAGAGAGTGAGACACAAACATGGGACTGTGATGGTTTCATTAAAGACAAGAGATGAGAAGAAGACTGGAGTCAGTGAGAAAACAAGGAAACAAAGTAACGTCAAACTTACGTCTGTGATCTGTCAGCATCTCCTCTCCCTCTGGTGCGGCTGTCAACACAGGAGTTTAAATATTGGCACAATGGTCAGTCAATCAGGTGTGAAAGCTTGAAATGTTTGGGGCGGGGCTTATTATTGAAAACATGTGCGCTATGACTGAGGAGCCTGGTGGTTCAGTGGCTGCGGTGCGCGTTGAGCCGTCGTGTGGATATGGAGTGTGCGCCTGTGTGCCACGCCGCGCGGCTTAAGTGAAGACCGACACGCGCCGGGCTGAGGTGGGATCCTGGCGGGGCCGGGCGCACTGCACTTCCTTGTATCTAAAGAAAAAAAGAAAAGAATGCATTTGAAATTGTATTGTAGCTTGAGCATGCACATGAGTTCATTTGTCAATGTGTGCCGTGATTTCATAGCGCTGTCCACGGTGCTGAAATGAGCCTCGGTGTCGGCAGCGTCACAGGGTGACCTCATTTTATATTTCCAGATTGTGGCTATGTTTGCACTGAGTGTGTTTCTTTAATTTCAACAATGTAGCCATAATGGTCTCCAACAACGGTGAACAAAACAAACGCCACAGAAGCTGCAGTGCAAACTCCACCCACCTATAGCTGCAGAGGAAAAACTACATGTCTACTATAAACTGCTTTCTATATTCCTTCCTGGTTGGATTTAAACACACATCTGCCAATTTATTAGGTACACATTTTCTGTTTATGAACACACTGATTGAAGGAGCCAATCACATGGCAGTAAGTCATTGCATTTAGGCAGGTAGACATGATCAGGACGCCCAAATCAAGTTCAAACAGACTATCAGCATTAGGAAGAAAGGTGATTCAAGGAGCTTTTAATGTGGCATGGTTACTGGTAGTATTTTTACAAACTGCTTGCACAACCACGGTGTGACAAACAGAAAATATCCAGTGATGCCATGTTGAGGTCAAAGATCAGCAGAAAGGCCATGCTAAGAAAGCAAAAGGAACTCAAATCAGCGCAACCAAAGTGTGCAGAACACCATCTGAAGGCACAACACATTGAACCTTGCCGAAAAATGACTGCCTCCGACGGGAACGCGCATCGGTTAAGAGGTAGTGAGCGTAGGTCTACTGGTAGATATAATACTGTATACAGGGTACACCCTATAAGTCGTTGTTTGAAGGAGCGATACTGACCAAATTCATTGTACATGCACCTGTTTTCCTCGACTGCTAATGCTGAAAAGATAGAGAATGTAAGCCCTAACAATCCAGAGTTACAGGGTGCAGTCACTTCTCGGCAGGCCCTGCCGAAATGTGACAGCACCCTGTAACTCTTTATTGCAAGAAGCAATATTGACCAAATTCACTGTACATGCACCTGGTTTCCTCTACTTTCCTCTCCTCTATTGATTCTTCCAATCGGCCACTCACAGTGTGACTCCTGGCTGCTGAGTTAGTTAGCACCAGTTAGTTACTAGAAACCCAAGCCTTTTTAGATGATTTATATTAATAAATACACCATTAAATAATGACTTCAGTGTCATTAATTATTTAAATTAATAAATAGCCTTTTCAATAATTACTTACATCACATTGGTTTTCTTAGGTTACAAAATACTAACCTGGGTTTTTTTCGTCATCACTTAGTAACAACAATAATAATAATAATAATAATAAGAATAATAAGAATAATATTCAGTGGAGCTCCACTTCAGGTTTTACTTGATACTCATTCCAAACTAAATGTTTATTTAAATATTAGTTTAAATGTCATATGATAAAAAAAAAGTGTTAAAGTTTGAGTGTACACTTACAATTAAGTGTTAAGTGTGTTTGTTTCTGTTTGGTTGTGATGAGTTTCTGTTGTACTCACACCAGCAAACCAAATCCAGTTCAGTCCGTCCATGAATACCAGTCCGGGTTTTGTAGCAGGTTTGCGTTGATGCTGCAAACAGAGAGTGAGACACAAACAGGTGACTGTGATCGTTTCATTAAAGACAAGAGATGAGAAGAAGACTGATGTCAGTGAATAAACAAGGAAACAAAGTAACGTCAAACTTACATCTGTGATCTGTCCCTCTGGTGCGGCTGTCAACACAGGAGTTTAAATATTGGCACAATGGTCAGCCAATCAGGTGTGAAAGCTTGAAATGTTTGGGGCGGGGCTTATTATTGAAAACATGTGCGCTGTGACTGAGGAGCCTGGTGGTTCAGTGGCTGCGGTGCGCGTTGAGCCGGAGTGTGGATATGGAGTGTGCGCCTGTGTGCCGCGCCACGCCGCGCGGCTTAAGTGAAGACCGACACGCGCCGGGCTGAGGTGGGATCCTGGCGGGGCCGGGCGCACCGCACTTCCTTGTATCTAAAAAAAAAGAAGAAAAGAATGCATTTGAAATTGTATTGTAGCTTGAGCATGCACATGAGTTCATTTGTCAATGTGTGCCGTGATTTCATAGCGCTGTCCACGGTGATGAAATGAGCCTCGTGTCGGCAGCGTCACGGGGCCACCTCATTTTATATTTCCAGATTGTGGCTATGTTTGCACTGAGTGTGTTTCTTTCATTTCAACAATGTAGCCATAATGGTCTCTGGTTTTATGAAGTTAATGTTGAGAATGTATCTTGTCTGCGGGGAATGAGTTACTTCAACTTTAACCATTTAGGAAACCAATTAAGTTTATTAACTCAAACAATTTAAGCATACAAAAGTATTTGATTTGAGTACAAGTAACTC
This sequence comes from Solea solea, assembly GCF_958295425.1. Classification (NCBI taxonomy): domain Eukaryota; kingdom Metazoa; phylum Chordata; class Actinopteri; order Pleuronectiformes; family Soleidae; genus Solea; species Solea solea. The sequence goes on along the minus strand of NC_081137.1, from coordinate 26,788,786 downwards.
AAGTATTTGTTGTTAAAGTAACTTGGGTAAAGTGCCTTGTACTAATTCCATTCAGTTAATGAAAACTACTAAGTATGTGACACTTATGTGAAACGGATTTATCTGAACTGAAATGATCTTCTTTATACAAATGTTAATACTTAAGTTGAATTGACTCTTTTCTTTCTACTAAATCAAATTATTACATTCTACTTCTGACAACTTCAAATGGAGAGCGTAGATCAGTGTGTGAGCCATTACAACCTGATTGTGAGGACCAGAGACACATGGTGAGTTTCAAAGGGAACTCCTGCAGGAACCTGATCTTCATTCACTACTGCCACCAGGGCCACTGCCCCTCTTGGGTTGCTTCCAACTCATCCTGAAAAGGGAACAAACACATGTTCAGTGTTTTCAGTGTATTCAGACAAATCATTCAACTTAAAAAAGAAAACATGATGTCATCATCACTACTTGCGATGCAATAGTCAAATAGAAGCACTGTCAATAAAAAGGTAAACATGTTGCATGTATTATTTGTGAAATGTGGCGTTGTTTGTAGTTTAGTGTGTTTCCGCGTTTTCACGGCAGGGATGGCGTCTGCTGAGACGCTGATTCCGCGGCTGCTGTGCGTTTGGCGCTGCGGTGGCGGTACGTGTCGTGTTTGCGCTGACTGTGTGCCCCGCCGCGCGGCTTAAGTGAGGACCGACACGCGCCGGGCCGAGGTGGGATCTCGGTGCCGTGTGCTGTGGCTGCGGTACGTGTCGCAACTGAGGAGCCTGGTGGTTCAGCGGCAGCGGTGCGCCGGAGTGTGGATATGGAGTGGCTCGGGAACAAACACATGTTCAGTGTTTTCAGTGTATTCAGACAAATCATTCAACTTAAAAAAGAAAACATGATGTCATCATCACTACTTGCGATGCAATAGTCAAATAGAAGCACTGTCAATAAAAAGGTAAACATGTTGCATGTATTATTTGTGGAATGTGGCGTTGTTTGTAGTTTAGTGTGTTTCCGCGTTTTCACGGCAGGGATGGGGTCTGCTGAGACGCTGGTTCCGCGGCTGCTGTGCGTTTGGCGCTGCGGCGGCGGTACGTGTCGTGTTTGCGCTGACTGTGTGCCCCGCCGCGCGGCTTAAGTGAGGACCGACACGCGCCGGGCCGAGGTGGGATCTCGGTGCCGTGTGCTGTGGCTGCGGTACGTGTGGCAACTGAGGAGCCTGGTGGTTCAGCGGCTGCGGTGCGCGACGCGCCGTTGTGCGGATATGGAGGGTGCGCCTGTGCGCTGCGCCACGCCGCGCGGCTTAAGTGAAGACCGACACGCGCCGGGCCGAGGCGGGGCCGGGCGCACCGCACTTTTTTTATGAAGTTAATGTTGAGAATGTATCTTGAATGTATCTCGGTTTGCGCGGGCTCCGTGGCTGCTGTGCGCTCCGTGCGCTCCGCGGGTGCGGTTCCGGTGCCGTGCGCTGCGGCGGCGGTACCTTTCGTAACTGGGGAGCCTTGTGGTTCCGCGGCCGCGGTGCGTGTCCTCACTTAAACTGTGAGGACTGTACTCAGGCCAGTAAACTAACCTGATCTTCATTCACTACTGCCACCAGGGCCACTGCCCCTCTTGGGTTGCTTCCAACTCATCCTGAAAAGGGAACAAACACATGTTCAGTGTTTTCAGTGTATTCAGACAAATCATTCAACTTAAAAAAGAAAACATGATGTCATCATCACTACTTGCGATGCAATAGTCAAATAGAAGCACTGTCAATAAAAAGGTAAACATGTTGCATGTATTATTTGTGAAATGTGGCGTTGTTTGTAGTTTAGTGTGTTTCCGCGTTTTCACGGCAGGGATGGCGTCTGCTGAGACGCTGATTCCGCGGCTGCTGTGCGTTTGGCGCTGCGGTGGCGGTACGTGTCGTGTTTGCGCTGACTGTGTGCCCCGCCGCGCGGCTTAAGTGAGGACCGACACGCGCCGGGCCGAGGTGGGATCTCGGTGCCGTGTGCTGTGGCTGCGGTACGTGTCGCAACTGAGGAGCCTGGTGGTTCAGCGGCAGCGGTGCGCCGGAGTGTGGATATGGAGTGGCTCGGGAACAAACACATGTTCAGTGTTTTCAGTGTATTCAGACAAATCATTCAACTTAAAAAAGAAAACATGATGTCATCATCACTACTTGCGATGCAATAGTCAAATAGAAGCACTGTCAATAAAAAGGTAAACATGTTGCATGTATTATTTGTGAAATGTGGCGTTGTTTGTAGTTTAGTGTGTTTCCGCGTTTTCACGGCAGGGATGGCGTCTGCTGAGACGCTGATTCCGCGGCTGCTGTGCGTTTGGCGCTGCGGTGGCGGTACGTGTCGTGTTTGCGCTGACTGTGTGCCCCGCCGCGCGGCTTAAGTGAGGACCGACACGCGCCGGGCCGAGGTGGGATCTCGGTGCCGTGTGCTGTGGCTGCGGTACGTGTCGCAACTGAGGAGCCTGGTGGTTCAGCGGCAGCGGTGCGCCGGAGTGTGGATATGGAGTGGCTCGGGAACAAACACATGTTCAGTGTTTTCAGTGTATTCAGACAAATCATTCAACTTAAAAAAGAAAACATGATGTCATCATCACTACTTGCGATGCAATAGTCAAATAGAAGCACTGTCAATAAAAAGGTAAACATGTTGCATGTATTATTTGTGGAATGTGGCGTTGTTTGTAGTTTAGTGTGTTTCCGCGTTTTCACGGCAGGGATGGGGTCTGCTGAGACGCTGGTTCCGCGGCTGCTGTGCGTTTGGCGCTGCGGCGGCGGTACGTGTCGTGTTTGCGCTGACTGTGTGCCCCGCCGCGCGGCTTAAGTGAGGACCGACATGCGCCGGGCCGAGGTGGGATCTCGGTGCCGTGTGCTGTGGCTGCGGTACGTGTCGCAACTGAGGAGCCTGGTGGTTCAGCGGCAGCGGTGCGCCGGAGTGTGGATATGGAGTGGCTCGGGAACAAACACATGTTCAGTGTTTTCAGTGTATTCAGACAAATCATTCAACTTAAAAAAGAAAACATGATGTCATCATCACTACTTGCGATGCAATAGTCAAATAGAAGCACTGTCAATAAAAAGGTAAACATGTTGCATGTATTATTTGTGGAATGTGGCGTTGTTTGTAGTTTAGTGTGTTTCCGCGTTTTCACGGCAGGGATGGCGTCTGCTGAGACGCTGATTCCGCGGCTGCTGTGCGTTTGGCGCTGCGGTGGCGGTACGTGTCGTGTTTGCGCTGACTGTGTGCCCCGCCGCGCGGCTTAAGTGAGGACCGACACGCGCCGGGCCGAGGTGGGATCTCGGTGCCGTGTGCTGTGGCTGCGGTACGTGTCGCAACTGAGGAGCCTGGTGGTTCAGCGGCAGCGGTGCGCCGGAGTGTGGATATGGAGTGGCTCGGGAACAAACACATGTTCAGTGTTTTCAGTGTATTCAGACAAATCATTCAACTTAAAAAAGAAAACATGATGTCATCATCACTACTTGCGATGCAATAGTCAAATAGAAGCACTGTCAATAAAAAGGTAAACATGTTGCATGTATTATTTGTGGAATGTGGCGTTGTTTGTAGTTTAGTGTGTTTCCGCGTTTTCACGGCAGGGATGGCGTCTGCTGAGACGCTGGTTCCGCGGCTGCTGTGCGTTTGGCGCTGCGGCGGCGGTACGTGTCGTGTTTGCGCTGACTGTGTGCCCCGCCGCGCGGCTTAAGTGAGGACCGACACGCGCCGGGCCGAGGTGGGATCTCGGTGCCGTGTGCTGTGGCTGCGGTACGTGTGGCAACTGAGGAGCCTGGTGGTTCAGCGGCTGCGGTGCGCGTCGCGCCGTTGTGCGGATATGGAGGGTGCGCCTGTGCGCTGCGCCACGCCGCGCGGCTTAAGTGAAGACCGACACGCGCCGGGCCGAGGCGGGGCCGGGCGCACCGCACTTTTTTTATGAAGTTAATGTTGAGAATGTATCTTGAATGTATCTCGGTTTGCGCGGGCTCCGTGGCTGCTGTGCGCTCCGTGCGCTCCGCGGCTGCGGTTCCGGTGCCGTGCGCTGCGGCGGCGGTACCTGTCGTAACTGGGGAGCCTTGTGGTTCCGCGGCCGCGGTGCGTGTCCTCACTTAAACTGTGAGGACTGTACTCAGGCCAGTAAACTAACCTGATCTTCATTCACTACTGCCACCAGGGCCACTGCCCCTCTTGGGTTGCTTCCAACTCATCCTGAAAAGGGAACAAACACATGTTCAGTGTTTTCAGTGTATTCAGACAAATCATTCAACTTAAAAAAGAAAACATGATGTCATCATCACTACTTGCGATGCAATAGTCAAATAGAAGCACTGTCAATAAAAAGGTAAACATGTTGCATGTATTATTTGTGAAATGTGGCGTTGTTTGTAGTTTAGTGTGTTTCCGCGTTTTCACGGCAGGGATGGCGTCTGCTGAGACGCTGATTCCGCGGCTGCTGTGCGTTTGGCGCTGCGGTGGCGGTACGTGTCGTGTTTGCGCTGACTGTGTGCCCCGCCGCGCGGCTTAAGTGAGGACCGACACGCGCCGGGCCGAGGTGGGATCTCGGTGCCGTGTGCTGTGGCTGCGGTACGTGTGGCAACTGAGGAGCCTGGTGGTTCAGCGGCTGCGGTGCGCGTCGCGCCGTTGTGCGGATATGGAGGGTGCGCCTGTGCGCTGCGCCACGCCGCGCGGCTTAAGTGAAGACCGACACGCGCCGGGCCGAGGCGGGGCCGGGCGCACCGCACTTTTTTTATGAAGTTAATGTTGAGAATGTATCTTGAATGTATCTCGGTTTGCGCGGGCTCCGTGGCTGCTGTGCGCTCCGTGCGCTCCGCGGCTGCGGTTCCGGTGCCGTGCGCTGCGGCGGCGGTACCTGTCGTAACTGGGGAGCCTTGTGGTTCCGCGGTCGCGGTGCGTGTCCTCACTTAAACTGTGAGGACTGTACTCAGGCCAGTAAACTAACCTGATCTTCATTCACTAATGCCACCAGGGCCACTGCCCCTCTTGGGTTGCTTCCAACTCATCCTGAAAAGGGAACAAACACATGTTCAGTGTTTTCAGTGTATTCAGACAAATCATTCAACTTAAAAAAGAAAACATGATGTCATCATCACTACTTGCGATGCAATAGTCAAATAGAAGCACTGTCAATAAAAAGGTAAACATGTTGCATGTATTATTTGTGAAATGTGGCGTTGTTTGTAGTTTAGTGTGTTTCCGCGTTTTCACGGCAGGGATGGCGTCTGCTGAGACGCTGATTCCGCGGCTGCTGTGCGTTTGGCGCTGCGGTGGCGGTACGTGTCGTGTTTGCGCTGACTGTGTGCCCCGCCGCGCGGCTTAAGTGAGGACCGACACGCGCCGGGCCGAGGTGGGATCTCGGTGCCGTGTGCTGTGGCTGCGGTACGTGTCGCAACTGAGGAGCCTGGTGGTTCAGCGGCAGCGGTGCGCCGGAGTGTGGATATGGAGTGGCTCGGGAACAAACACATGTTCAGTGTTTTCAGTGTATTCAGACAAATCATTCAACTTAAAAAAGAAAACATGATGTCATCATCACTACTTGCGATGCAATAGTCAAATAGAAGCACTGTCAATAAAAAGGTAAACATGTTGCATGTATTATTTGTGGAATGTGGCGTTGTTTGTAGTTTAGTGTGTTTCCGCGTTTTCACGGCAGGGATGGGGTCTGCTGAGACGCTGGTTCCGCGGCTGCTGTGCGTTTGGCGCTGCGGCGGCGGTACGTGTCGTGTTTGCGCTGACTGTGTGCCCCGCCGCGCGGCTTAAGTGAGGACCGACACGCGCCGGGCCGAGGTGGGATCTCGGTGCCGTGTGCTGTGGCTGCGGTACGTGTGGCAACTGAGGAGCCTGGTGGTTCAGCGGCTGCGGTGCGCGACGCGCCGTTGTGCGGATATGGAGGGTGCGCCTGTGCGCTGCGCCACGCCGCGCGGCTTAAGTGAAGACCGACACGCGCCGGGCCGAGGCGGGGCCGGGCGCACCGCACTTTTTTTATGAAGTTAATGTTGAGAATGTATCTTGAATGTATCTCGGTTTGCGCGGGCTCCGTGGCTGCTGTGCGCTCCGTGCGCTCCGCGGCTGCGGTTCCGGTGCCGTGCGCTGCGGCGGCGGTACCTGTCGTAACTGGGGAGCCTTGTGGTTCCGCGGCCGCGGTGCGTGTCCTCACTTAAACTGTGAGGACTGTACTCAGGCCAGTAAACTAACCTGATCTTCATTCACTACTGCCACCAGGGCCACTGCCCCTCTTGGGTTGCTTCCAACTCATCCTGAAAAGGGAACAAACACATGTTCAGTGTTTTCAGTGTATTCAGACAAATCATTCAACTTAAAAAAGAAAACATGATGTCATCATCACTACTTGCGATGCAATAGTCAAATAGAAGCACTGTCAATAAAAAGGTAAACATGTTGCATGTATTATTTGTGAAATGTGGCGTTGTTTGTAGTTTAGTGTGTTTCCGCGTTTTCACGGCAGGGATGGCGTCTGCTGAGACGCTGGTTCCGCGGCTGCTGTGCGTTTGGCGCTGCGGCGGCGGTACGTGTCGTGTTTGCGCTGACTGTGTGCCCCGCCGCGCGGCTTAAGTGAGGACCGACACGCGCCGGGCCGAGGTGGGATCTCGGTGCCGTGTGCTGTGGCTGCGGTACGTGTGGCAACTGAGGAGCCTGGTGGTTCAGCGGCTGCGGTGCGCGTCGCGCCGTTGTGCGGATATGGAGGGTGCGCCTGTGCGCTGCGCCACGCCGCGCGGCTTAAGTGAAGACCGACACGCGCCGGGCCGAGGCGGGGCCGGGCGCACCGCACTTTTTTTATGAAGTTAATGTTGAGAATGTATCTTGAATGTATCTCGGTTTGCGCGGGCTCCGTGGCTGCTGTGCGCTCCGTGCGCTCCGCGGCTGCGGTTCCGGTGCCGTGCGCTGCAGCGGCGGTACCTGTCGTAACTGGGGAGCCTTGTGGTTCCGCGGCCGCGGTGCGTGTCCTCACTTAAACTGTGAGGACTGTACTGAGGCCAGTAAACTAACCTGATCTTCATTCACTACTGCCACCAGGGCCACTGCCCCTCTTGGGTTGCTTCCAACTCATCCTGAAAAGGGAACAAACACATGTTCAGTGTTTTCAGTGTATTCAGACAAATCATTCAACTTAAAAAAGAAAACATGATGTCATCATCACTACTTGCGATGCAATAGTCAAATAGAAGCACTGTCAATAAAAAGGTAAACATGTTGCATGTATTATTTGTGAAATGTGGCGTTGTTTGTAGTTTAGTGTGTTTCCGCGTTTTCACGGCAGGGATGGCGTCTGCTGAGACGCTGATTCCGCGGCTGCTGTGCGTTTGGCGCTGCGGTGGCGGTACGTGTCGTGTTTGCGCTGACTGTGTGCCCCGCCGCGCGGCTTAAGTGAGGACCGACACGCGCCGGGCCGAGGTGGGATCTCGGTGCCGTGTGCTGTGGCTGTGGTACGTGTCGCAACTGAGGAGCCTGGTGGTTCAGCGGCAGCGGTGCGCCGGAGTGTGGATATGGAGTGGCTCGGGAACAAACACATGTTCAGTGTTCTCAGTGTATTCAGACAAATCATTCAACTTAAAAAAGAAAACATGATGTCATCATCACTACTTGCGATGCAATAGTCAAATAGAAGCACTGTCAATAAAAAGGTAAACATGTTGCATGTATTATTTGTGAAATGTGGCGTTGTTTGTAGTTTAGTGTGTTTCCGCGTTTTCACGGCAGGGATGGCGTCTGCTGAGACGCTGGTTCCGCGGCTGCTGTGCGTTTGGCGCTGCGGCGGCGGTACGTGTCGTGTTTGCGCTGACTGTGTGCCCCGCCGCGTGGCTTAAGTGAGGACCGACACGCGCCGGGCCGAGGTGGGATCTCGGTGCCGTGTGCTGTGGCTGCGGTACGTGTGGCAACTGAGGAGCCTGGTGGTTCAGCGGCTGCGGTGCGCGTCGCGCCGTTGTGCGGATATGGAGGGTGCGCCTGTGCGCTGCGCCACGCCGCGCGGCTTAAGTGAAGACCGACACGCGCCGGGCCGAGGCGGGGCCGGGCGCACCGCACTTTTTTTATGAAGTTAATGTTGAGAATGTATCTTGAATGTATCTCGGTTTGCGCGGGCTCCGTGGCTGCTGTGCGCTCCGTGCGCTCCGCGGCTGCGGTTCCGGTGCCGTGCGCTGCGGCGGCGGTACCTGTCGTAACTGGGGAGCCTTGTGGTTCCGCGGCCGCGGTGCGTGTCCTCACTTAAACTGTGAGGACTGTACTCAGGCCAGTAAACTAACCTGATCTTCATTCACTACTGCCACCAGGGCCACTGCCCCTCTTGGGTTGCTTCCAACTCATCCTGAAAAGGGAACAAACACATGCGGCGGCGGTACGTGTCGTGTTTGCGCTGACTGTGTGCCCCGCCGCGCGGCTTAAGTGAGGACCGACACGCGCCGGGCCGAGGTGGGATCTCGGTGCCGTGTGCTGTGGCTGCGGTACGTGTGGCAACTGAGGAGCCTGGTGGTTCAGCGGCTGCGGTGCGCGTCGCGCCGTTGTGCGGATATGGAGGGTGCGCCTGTGCGCTGCGCCACGCCGCGCGGCTTAAGTGAAGACCGACACGCGCCGGGCCGAGGCGGGGCCGGGCGCACCGCACTTTTTTTATGAAGTTAATGTTGAGAATGTATCTTGAATGTATCTCGGTTTGCGCGGGCTCCGTGGCTGCTGTGCGCTCCGCGGCTGCGGTTCCGGTGCCGTGCGCTGCGGCGGCGGTACCTGTCGTAACTGGGGAGCCTTGTGGTTCCGCGGCCGCGGTGCGTGTCCTCACTTAAACTGTGAGGACTGTACTCAGGCCAGTAAACTAACCTGATCTTCATTCACTACTGCCACCAGGGCCACTGCCCCTCTTGGGTTGCTTCCAACTCATCCTGAAAAGGGAACAAACACATGTTCAGTGTTTTCAGTGTATTCAGACAAATCATTCAACTTAAAAAAGAAAACATGATGTCATCATCACTACTTGCGATGCAATAGTCAAATAGAAGCACTGTCAATAAAAAGGTAAACATGTTGCATGTATTATTTGTGAAATGTGGCGTTGTTTGTAGTTTAGTGTGTTTCCGCGTTTTCACGGCAGGGATGGCGTCTGCTGAGACGCTGATTCCGCGGCTGCTGTGCGTTTGGCGCTGCGGTGGCGGTACGTGTCGTGTTTGCGCTGACTGTGTGCCCCGCCGCGCGGCTTAAGTGAGGACCGACACGCGCCGGGCCGAGGTGGGATCTCGGTGCCGTGTGCTGTGGCTGCGGTACGTGTCGCAACTGAGGAGCCTGGTGGTTCAGCGGCAGCGGTGCGCCGGAGTGTGGATATGGAGTGGCTCGGGAACAAACACATGTTCAGTGTTTTCAGTGTATTCAGACAAATCATTCAACTTAAAAAAGAAAACATGATGTCATCATCACTACTTGCGATGCAATAGTCAAATAGAAGCACTGTCAATAAAAAGGTAAACATGTTGCATGTATTATTTGTGAAATGTGGCGTTGTTTGTAGTTTAGTGTGTTTCCGCGTTTTCACGGCAGGGATGGCGTCTGCTGAGACGCTGGTTCCGCGGCTGCTGTGCGTTTGGCGCTGCGGCGGCGGTACGTGTTGTGTTTGCACTGACTGTGTGCCCCGCCGCGCGGCTTAAGTGAGGACCGACACGCGCCGGGCCGAGGTGGGATCTCGGTGCCGTGTGCTGTGGCTGCGGTACGTGTGGCAACTGAGGAGCCTGGTGGTTCAGCGGCTGCTGTGCGTTTGGCGCTGCGGCGGCGGTACGTGTCGTGTTTGCGCTGACTGTGTGCCCCGCCGCGCGGCTTAAGTGAGGACCGACACGCGCCGGGCCGAGGTGGGATCTCGGTGCCGTGTGCTGTGGCTGCGGTACGTGTGGCAACTGAGGAGCCTGGTGGTTCAGCGGCTGCGGTGCGCGTCGCGCCGTTGTGCGGATATGGAGGGTGCGCCTGTGCGCTGCGCCACGCCGCGCGGCTTAAGTGAAGACCGACACGCGCCGGGCCGAGGCGGGGCCGGGCGCACCGCACTTTTTTTATGAAGTTAATGTTGAGAATGTATCTTGAATGTATCTCGGTTTGCGCGGGCTCCGTGGCTGCTGTGCGCTCTGTGCGCTCCGTGCGCTCCGCGGCTGCGGTTCCGGTGCCGTGCGCTGCGGCGGCGGTACCTGTCGTAACTGGGGAGCCTTGTGGTTCCGCGGCCGCGGTGCGTGTCCTCACTTAAACTGTGAGGACTGTACTCAGGCCAGTAAACTAACCTGATCTTCATTCACTACTGCCACCAGGGCCACTGCCCCTCTTGGGTTGCTTCCAACTCATCCTGAAAAGGGAACAAACACATGTTCAGTGTTTTCAGTGTATTCAGACAAATCATTCAACTTAAAAAAGAAAACATGATGTCATCATCACTACTTGCGATGCAATAGTCAAATAGAAGCACTGTCAATAAAAAGGTAAACATGTTGCATGTATTATTTGTGAAATGTGGCGTTGTTTGTAGTTTAGTGTGTTTCCGCGTTTTCACGGCAGGGATGGCGTCTGCTGAGACGCTGATTCCGCGGCTGCTGTGCGTTTGGCGCTGCGGTGGCGGTACGTGTCGTGTTTGCGCTGACTGTGTGCCCCGCCGCGCGGCTTAAGTGAGGACCGACACGCGCCGGGCCGAGGTGGGATCTCGGTGCCGTGTGCTGTGGCTGCGGTACGTGTCGCAACTGAGGAGCCTGGTGGTTCAGCGGCAGCGGTGCGCCGGAGTGTGGATATGGAGTGGCTCGGGAACAAACACATGTTCAGTGTTTTCAGTGTATTCAGACAAATCATTCAACTTAAAAAAGAAAACATGATGTCATCATCACTACTTGCGATGCAATAGTCAAATAGAAGCACTGTCAGTAAAAAGGTAAACATGTTGCATGTATTATTTGTGGAATGTGGCGTTGTTTGTAGTTTAGTGTGTTTCCGCGTTTTCACGGCAGGGATGGCGTCTGCTGAGACGCTGGTTCCGCGGCTGCTGTGCGTTTGGCGCTGCGGCGGCGGTACGTGTCGTGTTTGCGCTGACTGTGTGCCCCGCCGCGCGGCTTAAGTGAGGACCGACACGCGCCGGGCCGAGGTGGGATCTCGGTGCCGTGTGCTGTGGCTGCGGTACGTGTGGCAACTGAGGAGCCTGGTGGTTCAGCGGCTGCGGTGCGCGTCGCGCCGTTGTGCGGATATGGAGGGTGCGCCTGTGCGCTGCGCCACGCCGCGCGGCTTAAGTGAAGACCGACACGCGCCGGGCCGAGGCGGGGCCGGGCGCACCGCACTTTTTTTATGAAGTTAATGTTGAGAATGTATCTTGAATGTATCTCGGTTTGCGCGGGCTCCGTGGCTGCTGTGCGCTCCGTGCGCTCCGCGGCTGCGGTTCCGGTGCCGTGCGCTGCGGCGGCGGTACCTGTCGTAACTTGGGAGCCTTGTGGTTCCGCGGCCGCGGTGCGTGTCCTCACTTAAACTGTGAGGACTGTACTCAGGCCAGTAAACTAACCTGATCTTCATTCACTACTGCCACCAGGGCCACTGCCCCTCTTGGGTTGCTTCCAACTCATCCTGAAAAGGGAACAAACACATGTTCAGTGTTTTCAGTGTATTCAGACAAATCATTCAACTTAAAAAAGAAAACATGATGTCATCATCACTACTTGCGATGCAATAGTCAAATAGAAGCACTGTCAATAAAAAGGTAAACATGTTGCATGTATTATTTGTGAAATGTGGCGTTGTTTGTAGTTTAGTGTGTTTCCGCGTTTTCACGGCAGGGATGGCGTCTGCTGAGACGCTGATTCCGCGGCTGCTGTGCGTTTGGCGCTGCGGTGGCGGTACGTGTCGTGTTTGCGCTGACTGTGTGCCCCGCCGCGCGGCTTAAGTGAGGACCGACACGCGCCGGGCCGAGGTGGGATCTCGGTGCCGTGTGCTGTGGCTGCGGTACGTGTCGCAACTGAGGAGCCTGGTGGTTCAGCGGCAGCGGTGCGCCGGAGTGTGGATATGGAGTGGCTCGGGAACAAACACATGTTCAGTGTTTTCAGTGTATTCAGACAAATCATTCAACTTAAAAAAGAAAACATGATGTCATCATCACTACTTGCGATGCAATAGTCAAATAGAAGCACTGTCAATAAAAAGGTAAACATGTTGCATGTATTATTTGTGAAATGTGGCGTTGTTTGTAGTTTAGTGTGTTTCCGCGTTTTCACGGCAGGGATGGCGTCTGCTGAGACGCTGGTTCCGCGGCTGCTGTGCGTTTGGCGCTGCGGCGGCGGTACGTGTTGTGTTTGCACTGACTGTGTGCCCCGCCGCGCGGCTTAAGTGAGGACCGACACGCGCCGGGCCGAGGTGGGATCTCGGTGCCGTGTGCTGTGGCTGCGGTACGTGTGGCAACTGAGGAGCCTGGTGGTTCAGCGGCTGCGGTGCGTTTGGCGCTGCGGCGGCGGTACGTGTCGTGTTTGCGCTGACTGTGTGCCCCGCCGCGCGGCTTAAGTGAGGACCGACACGCGCCGGGCCGAGGTGGGATCTCGGTGCCGTGTGCTGTGGCTGCGGTACGTGTGGCAACTGAGGAGCCTGGTGGTTCAGCGGCTGCGGTGCGCGTCGCGCCGTTGTGCGGATATGGAGGGTGCGCCTGTGCGCTGCGCCACGCCGCGCGGCTTAAGTGAAGACCGACACGCGCCGGGCCGAGGCGGGGCCGGGCGCACCGCACTTTTTTTATGAAGTTAATGTTGAGAATGTATCTTGAATGTATCTCGGTTTGCGCGGGCTCCGTGGCTGCTGTGCGCTCTGTGCGCTCCGTGCGCTCCGCGGCTGCGGTTCCGGTGCCGTGCGCTGCGGCGGCGGTACCTGTCGTAACTGGGGAGCCTTGTGGTTCCGCGGCCGCGGTGCGTGTCCTCACTTAAACTGTGAGGACTGTACTCAGGCCAGTAAACTAACCTGATCTTCATTCACTACTGCCACCAGGGCCACTGCCCCTCTTGGGTTGCTTCCAACTCATCCTGAAAAGGGAACAAACACATGTTCAGTGTTTTCAGTGTATTCAGACAAATCATTCAACTTAAAAAAGAAAACATGATGTCATCATCACTACTTGCGATGCAATAGTCAAATAGAAGCACTGTCAATAAAAAGGTAAACATGTTGCATGTATTATTTGTGAAATGTGGCGTTGTTTGTAGTTTAGTGTGTTTCCGCGTTTTCACGGCAGGGATGGCGTCTGCTGAGACGCTGATTCCGCGGCTGCTGTGCGTTTGGCGCTGCGGTGGCGGTACGTGTCGTGTTTGCGCTGACTGTGTGCCCCGCCGCGCGGCTTAAGTGAGGACCGACACGCGCCGGGCCGAGGTGGGATCTCGGTGCCGTGTGCTGTGGCTGCGGTACGTGTCGCAACTGAGGAGCCTGGTGGTTCAGCGGCAGCGGTGCGCCGGAGTGTGGATATGGAGTGGCTCGGGAACAAACACATGTTCAGTGTTTTCAGTGTATTCAGACAAATCATTCAACTTAAAAAAGAAAACATGATGTCATCATCACTACTTGCGATGCAATAGTCAAATAGAAGCACTGTCAGTAAAAAGGTAAACATGTTGCATGTATTATTTGTGGAATGTGGCGTTGTTTGTAGTTTAGTGTGTTTCCGCGTTTTCACGGCAGGGATGGCGTCTGCTGAGACGCTGGTTCCGCGGCTGCTGTGCGTTTGGCGCTGCGGCGGCGGTACGTGTCGTGTTTGCGCTGACTGTGTGCCCCGCCGCGCGGCTTAAGTGAGGACCGACACGCGCCGGGCCGAGGTGGGATCTCGGTGCCGTGTGCTGTGGCTGCGGTACGTGTGGCAACTGAGGAGCCTGGTGGTTCAGCGGCTGCGGTGCGCGTCGCGCCGTTGTGCGGATATGGAGGGTGCGCCTGTGCGCTGCGCCACGCCGCGCGGCTTAAGTGAAGACCGACACGCGCCGGGCCGAGGCGGGGCCGGGCGCACCGCACTTTTTTTATGAAGTTAATGTTGAGAATGTATCTTGAATGTATCTCGGTTTGCGCGGGCTCCGTGGCTGCTGTGCGCTCCGTGCGCTCCGCGGCTGCGGTTCCGGTGCCGTGCGCTGCGGCGGCGGTACCTGTCGTAACTGGGGAGCCTTGTGGTTCCGCGGCCGCGGTGCGTGTCCTCACTTAAACTGTGAGGACTGTACTCAGGCCAGTAAACTAACCTGATCTTCATTCACTACTGCCACCAGGGCCACTGCCCCTCTTGGGTTGCTTCCAACTCATCCTGAAAAGGGAACAAACACATGTTCAGTGTTTTCAGTGTATTCAGACAAATCATTCAACTTAAAAAAGAAAACATGATGTCATCATCACTACTTGCGATGCAATAGTCAAATAGAAGCACTGTCAATAAAAAGGTAAACATGTTGCATGTATTATTTGTGAAATGTGGCGTTGTTTGTAGTTTAGTGTGTTTCCGCGTTTTCACGGCAGGGATGGCGTCTGCTGAGACGCTGATTCCGCGGCTGCTGTGCGTTTGGCGCTGCGGTGGCGGTACGTGTCGTGTTTGCGCTGACTGTGTGCCCCGCCGCGCGGCTTAAGTGAGGACCGACACGCGCCGGGCCGAGGTGGGATCTCGGTGCCGTGTGCTGTGGCTGCGGTACGTGTCGCAACTGAGGAGCCTGGTGGTTCAGCGGCAGCGGTGCGCCGGAGTGTGGATATGGAGTGGCTCGGGAACAAACACATGTTCAGTGTTTTCAGTGTATTCAGACAAATCATTCAACTTAAAAAAGAAAACATGATGTCATCATCACTACTTGCGATGCAATAGTCAAATAGAAGCACTGTCAATAAAAAGGTAAACATGTTGCATGTATTATTTGTGAAATGTGGCGTTGTTTGTAGTTTAGTGTGTTTCCGCGTTTTCACGGCAGGGATGGCGTCTGCTGAGACGCTGGTTCCGCGGCTGCTGTGCGTTTGGCGCTGCGGCGGCGGTACGTGTTGTGTTTGCACTGACTGTGTGCCCCGCCGCGCGGCTTAAGTGAGGACCGACACGCGCCGGGCCGAGGTGCAAACATGACACGTAGGTGGGAGGTGGGATCTCGGTGCCGTGTGCTGTGGCTGCGGTACGTGTCGCAACTGAGGAGCCTGGTGGTTCAGCGGCTGCGGTGCGCGTCACGCCGTTGTGTGGATATGGAGGGTGCGCCTGTGCGCTGCGCCACGCCGCGCGGCTTAAGTGAAGACCGACACGCGTGGGGCCGAGGCGGGGCCGGGCGCACCGCACTTTTTTTATGAAGTTAATGTTGAGAATGTATCTTGAATGTATCTCGGTTTGCGCGGGCTCCGCGGCTGCTGTGCGCTCCGCGGCTGCGGTTCCGGTGTCGTGCGCTGCGGCGGTGGTACCTGTCGTAACTGGGGAGCCTGGTGGTTCCGCGGCCGCGGTGCGTGTCCTCACTTAAACTGTGAGGACTGTACTCATGAGTTTATTTGTCAATGTGTGCCGTGATTTCATAGCGCTGTCCACGGTGCTGAAATGAGCCTCGGTGTCGGCAGCGTCACAGGGTGACCTCATTTTATATTTCCAGATTGTGGCTATGTTTGCACTGAGTGTGTTTCTTTAATTTCAACAATGTAGCCATAATGGTCTCCAACAACGGTGAACAAAACAAACGCCACAGAAGCTGCAGTGCAAACTCCACCCACCTATAGCTGCAGAGGAAAAACTACATGTCTACTATAAACTGCTTTCTATATTCCTTCCTGGTTGGATTTAAACACACATCTGCCAATTTATTAGGTACACATTTTCTGTTTATGAACACACTGATTGAAGGAGCCAATCACATGGCAGTAAGTCATTGCATTTAGGCAGGTAGACATGATCAGGACGCCCAAATCAAGTTCAAACAGACTATCAGCATTAGGAAGAAAGGTGATTCAAGGAGCTTTTAATGTGGCATGGTTACTGGTAGTATTTTTACAAACTGCTTGCACAACCACGGTGTGACGAACAGAAAATATCCAGTGATGCCATGTTGAGGTCAAAGATCAGCAGAAAGGCCATGCTAAGAAAGCAAAAGGAACTCAAATCAGCGCAACCAAAGTGTGCAGAACACCATCTGAAGGCACAACACATTGAACCTTGCCGAAAAATGACTGCCTCCGACGGGAACGCGCATCGGTTAAGAGGTAGTGAGCGTAGGTCTACTGGTAGATATAATACTGTATACAGGGTACACCCTATAAGTCGTTGTTTGAAGGAGCGATACTGACCAAATTCATTGTACATGCACCTGTTTTCCTCGACTGCTAATGCTGAAAAGATAGAGAATGTAAGCCCTAACAATCCAGAGTTACAGGGTGCAGTCACTTCTCGGCAGGCCCTGCCGAAATGTGACAGCACCCTGTAACTCTTTATTGCAAGAAGCAATATTGACCAAATTCACTGTACATGCACCTGGTTTCCTCTACTTTCCTCTCCTCTACTGATTCTTCCAATTAGCCACTCACAGTGTGACTCCTGGCTGCTGAGTTAGTTAGCACCAGTTAGTTACTAGAAACCCAAGCCTTTTTAGATGATTTATATTAATAAATACACCATTAAATAACGACTTAAGTGTCATTAATTATTTAAATTAATAAATAGCCTTTTCAATAATTACTTACATCACATTGGTTTTCTTAGGTTACAAAATACTGACCTGGGTTTTTTTCGTCATCACTTAGTAACAATAATAATAATAATAATAATAAGAATAATAATAAGAATAATATTCAGTGGAGCTCCACTTCAGGTTTTACTTGATACTCATTCCAAACTAAATGTTTATTTAAATATTAGTTTAAATGTCATATGATTAAAAAAAAGTGTTAAAGTTTGAGTGTACACTTACAATTAAGTGTTAAGTGTGTTTGTTTCTGTTTGGTTGTGATGAGTTTCTGTTGTACTCACACCAGCAAACCGAATCCAGTTCAGTCCGTCCATGAATACCAGTCCGGGTTTTGTAGCAGGTTTGCGTTGATGCTGCAAACAGAGAGTGAGACACAAACAGGTGACTGTGATCGTTTCATTAAAGACAAGAGATGAGAAGAAGACTGATGTCAGTGAAGAAACAAGGAAACAAAGTAACGTCAAACTTACATCTGTGATCTGTCCCTCTGGTGCGGCTGTCAACACAGCACAATGGTCAGCCAATCAGGTGTGAAAGCTTGAAATGTTTGGGGCGGGGCTTATTATTGAAAACATGTGCGCTGTGACTGAGGAGCCTGGTGGTTCAGTGGCTGCGGTGCGCGTTGAGCCGGAGTGTGGATATGGAGTGTGCGCCTGTGTGCCGCGCCACGCCGCGCGGCTTAAGTGATCCTGGCGGGGCCGGGCGCACCGCACTTCCTTGTATCTAAAGAAAAAAAGAAAAGAATGCATTTGAAATTGTATTGTAGCTTGAGCATGCACATGAGTTCATTTGTCAATGTGTGCCGTGATTTCATAGCGCTGTCCACGGTGATGACATGAGCCTCGGTGTCGGCAGCGTCACGGGGCCACCTCATTTTATATTTCCAGATTGTGGCTATGTTTGCACTGAGTGTGTTTCTTTCATTTCAACAATGTAGCCATAATGGTCTCTGGTTTTATGAAGTTAATGTTGAGAATGTATCTTGTCTGCGGGGAATGAGTTACTTCAACTTTAACCATTTAGGAAACCAATTAAGTTTATTAACTCAAACAATTTAAGCATACAAAAGTATTTGATTTGAGTACAAGTAACTCAAGTATTTGTTGTTAAAGTAACTTGGGTAAAGTGCATTGTACTAATTCCATTCAGTTAATGAAAACTACTAAGTATGTGACACTTATGTGAAACGGATTTATCTGAACTGAAATGATCTTCTTTATACAAATGTTAATACTTAAGTTGAATTGACTCTTTTCTTTCTACTAAATCAAATTATTACATTCTACTTCTGACAACTTCAAATGGAGAGCGTAGATCAGTGTGTGAGCCATTACAACCTGATTGTGAGGACCAGAGACACATGGTGAGTTTCAAAGGGAACTCCTGCAGGAACCTGATCTTCATTCACTACTGCCACCAGGGCCACTGCCCCTCTTGGGTTGCTTCCAACTCATCCTGAAAAGGGAACAAACACATGTTCAGTGTTTTCAGTGTATTCAGACAAATCATTCAACTTAAAAAAGAAAACATGATGTCATCATCACTACTTGCGATGCAATAGTCAAATAGAAGCACTGTCAATAAAAAGGTAAACATGTTGCATGTATTAGTTGTGAAATGTGGCGTTACACTGTACTCACATCTTATACCAAACTGAGAATACAAGTGCGTGTCCTCACTTAAACTGTGAGGACTGTACTCACGCCAGTAAACCGAATCCAGTCTGGGGTTTGTAGCAGGTTTGTAGGTTTGTGCGCCACGCCGCGCGGCTTAAGTGAAGACCGACACGCGCCAGGCCGAGGTGGGATCCTGGCGGGGCCGGGCGCACCGCACTTCCTTGTATCTAAAAAAAAAAAAGAATGCATTTGAAATTGTATTGTAGCTTGAGCATGCGCATGATTTTATTTGTCAATGTGTGCCGTGATTTCATAGCGCTGTCCACGGTGCTGAAATGAGCCTCGCTGTCATATTAAAACTCTTTTCCAGATGAGGCATTGCTACAACGATGACTTTGACAGTGTGTGGGTGTCACCATCCTCTTTCACTCACTTGAGCTTCACTAAAGAGTGCAGGTCGTCTCTCTTTTAGTTCGGCAAGGAGGAGCTGAATTCACAGTTTCTTCATGCCCGAGTGCTGCATATGTTGATGGAGACCTGTGACATAAAACACAAAGAGCTACTGATGGTGCTACGTCTGTTTTTCACTAGACTACTCATAGATATCAGTACATCAACTGACAGTTAATGTATTATTTATTTGAACTTACAATTGTACATTTATATTCAAATACATACACAAATATGAAAGAACTGTACACTATAGTGGCGGTGATTGACTGAACATCATATGTTGGGTGCACATTTAAACACAGGATCCAGGCAGCTTTCCAAGTTGCAATATTTTATTTCCAAGTAAACGGTAGTCGGTGATGAGGGGTAATGGTGGATGATTCTGTCTATATGAAAATGATAAAGGAAATATTACAATCTAGAAAGTATCAAATATACAATAAGAAATGAGGTTGTCTTAGACTAACATCAATAATACATCCACTCTTACTTTCCTCTCTTTAGCAAAGGATTAAACTCAGGAATCTAGTATAATGACACACAAGCAATAAGTAAGTCTTCATACAAGATGTAGTATCAACCAAATGAATCATTAAATGAGTGAACGTCCATAAAACTCACAGCCAGTGTCCCTTTGTTCTCGTGGATTGTTTGGAGGGAAAATAGGGGGGTCAAAGGGCGGAAGGGGCGGGTTATATAGGATTAGGGGTGTGGTCCAGGTAGGTGGGCCAGTGATGAGGCAGGTGAGGAGGAGACTTGGGATTTTAACAAATACATATACAATGGCCGTGCCACTTTAATATAAACCTAAAATTCGAAGGTAAAATCAATTATTAGTAATAATATACAAAGTGTTTACATTAAAAACAAAGTAACATGTCAACCACAAATCTATGGATCACACCAAGCATCTGAGAGACGTCTGAGCCAGAGGATCATTTCATCAGGACAGGCCGAGGTAACGCTGCTCTGCCCTGGGCACTGTGAGCACCGAGTGTCCGCAGAGGCGGAGCTGATCACCTCCGACAACGTACCGCGCTGAAATCAGTTCCAGGTTGGATATTCAACAGACATTCGCTCCAGATCCAACGGCACCCTCCTCCTTCTCCACCCCGAGATAGGTGCACGATCACGGCTTGTACAAAGTCCGACCCATCGCTCTCAACAACCGTGGTCTCATTTAGGGACCATCAACGAATTACCGTTAAAAATGGATTAAAAAAAATTATGGGAGGTACTAAAATGGAATAAAAAGAGGTGTGTCCTGACTAGGCAGTCTAGTTCTATGTTGCTGCACTGTTTTGGAATCTTTAGGGTCACATGGCCTGGACGCGATTGAGATAAAATGCTAATATTTGCATTAAAGAAATGATTGAAAGTAAATCAAGTATTTAAATGGAATATAAAGAGGTGTGTCCTGACTAGGCAGTCTAGTACTATGTTTGTACACTCACTTGGAGTCTTTGGGTCACATTGCCTGGAAGCTATTGAGCTAAAATGCTAATATTTACATTATTAAAATTATAAAAAAAATAAATGAGGTAATTAAATATTAGTTTAATGTCATATGATCAAAATTAAAGTGTTAACGTTCGACTCTACACTTAGATTCAAGTGTTAAGTGTGTTTGCGGTTTGTTTCTGTCTGGTTGTGATGACTTTCTGTTGTACTCACGCCAGTAAACCGAATCCAGTCTGGGGTTTGTAGCAGGTTTGTACTGTAGCAGGTTTGCATTGGTGCTGCAAACAGAGAGTGAGACACAAACATGGGACTGTGATGGTTTCATTAAAGACAAGAGATGAGAAGAAGACTGATGTCAGTGAATAAACAAGGAAACAAAGTAACGTCAAACTTACATCTGTGATCTGTCCCTCTGGTGCGGCTGTCAACACAGGAGTTTAAATATTGGCACAATGGTCAGCCAATCAGGTGTGAAAGCTTGAAATGTTTGGGGCGGGGCTTATTATTGAAAACATGTGCGCTGTGACTGAGGAGCCTGGTGGTTCAGTGGCTGCGGTGCGCGTTGAGCCGGAGTGTGGATATGGAGTGTGCGCCTGTGTGCCGCGCCACGCCGCGCGGCTTAAGTGATCCTGGCGGGGCCGGGCGCACCGCACTTCCTTGTATCTAAAGAAAAAAAGAAAAGAATGCATTTGAAATTGTATTGTAGCTTGAGCATGCACATGAGTTCATTTGTCAATGTGTGCCGTGATTTCATAGCGCTGTCCACGGTGATGAAATGAGCCTCAGTGTCGGCAGGGTCACGGGGCCACCTCATTTTATATTTCCAGATTGTGGCTATGTTTGCACTGAGTGTGTTTCTTTCATTTCAACAATGTAGCCATAATGGTCTCTGGTTTTATGAAGTTAATGTTGAGAATGTATCTTGTCTGCGGGGAATGAGTTACTTCAACTTTAACCATTTAGGAAACCAATTAAGTTTATTAACTCAAACAATTTAAGCATACAAAAGTATTTGATTTGAGTACGAGTAACTCAAGTATTTGTTGTTAAAGTAACTTGGGTAAAGTGCATTGTACTAATTCCATTCAGTTAATGAAAACTACTAAGTATGTGACACTTATGTGAAACGGATTTATCTGAACTGAAATGATCTTCTTTATACAAATGTTAATACTTAAGTTGAATTGACTCTTTTCTTTCTACTAAATCAAATTATTACATTCTACTTCTGACAACTTCAAATGGAGAGCGTAGATCAGTGTGTGAGCCATTACAACCTGATTGTGAGGACCAGAGACACATGGTGAGTTTCAAAGGGAACTCCTGCAGGAACCTGATCTTCATTCACTACTGCCACCAGGGCCACTGCCCCTCTTGGGTTGCTTCCAACTCATCCTGAAAAGGGAACAAACACATGTTCAGTGTTTTCAGTGTATTCAGACAAATCATTCAACTTAAAAAAGAAAACATGATGTCATCATCACTACTTGCGATGCAATAGTCAAATAGAAGCACTGTCAATAAAAAGGTAAACATGTTGCATGTATTATTTGTGAAATGTGGCGTTGTTTGTAGTTTAGTGTGTTTCCGCGTTTTCATGGCAGGGATGGCGTCTGCTGAGACGCTGGTTCCGCGGCTGCTGTGCGTTTGGCGCTGCGGCGGCGGTACGTGTCGTGTTTGCGCTGACTGTGTGCCCCGCCGCGCGGCTTAAGTGAGGACCGACACGCGCCGGGCCGAGGTGGGATCTCGGTGCCGTGTGCTGTGGCTGCGGTACGTGTCGCAACTGAGGAGCCTGGTGGTTCAGCGGCTGCGGTGCGCGTCGCGCCGTTGTGCGGATATGGAGGGTGCGCCTGTGCGCTGCGCCTGTGCGCTGCGCCACGCCGCGCGGCTTAAGTGAAGACCGACACGCGCCGGGCCGAGGCGGGGCCGGGCGCACCGCACTTTTTTTATGAAGTTAATGTTGAGAATGTATCTTGAATGTATCTCGGTTTGCGCGGGCTCCGCGGCTGCTGTGCGCTCCGCGGCTGCGGTTCCGGTGCCGTGCGCTGCGGCGGCGGTACCTGTCGTAACTGGGGAGCCTGGTAGTTCCGCGGCCGCGGTGCGTGTCCTCACTTAAACTGTGAGGACTGTACTCAGGCCAGTAAACTAACCTGATCTTCATTCACTACTGCCACCAGGGCCACTGCCCCTCTTGGGTTGCTTCCAACTCATCCTGAAAAGGGAACAAACACATGTTCAGTGTTTTCAGTGTATTCAGACAAATCATTCAACTTAAAAAAGAAAACATGATGTCATCATCACTACTTGCGATGCAATAGTCAAATAGAAGCACTGTCAATAAAAAGGTAAACATGTTGCATGTATTATTTGTGAAATGTGGCGTTGTTTGTAGTTTAGTGTGTTTCCGCGTTTTCACGGGAGGGATGGCGTCTGCTGAGACGCTGGTTCCGCGGCTGCTGTGCGTTTGGCGCTGCGGCGGCGGTGCGTGTCCTCACTTAAACTGTGAGGACTGTACTCATGAGTTTATTTGTCAATGTGTGCCGTGATTTCATAGCGCTGTCCACGGTGCTGAAATGAGCCTCGGTGTCGGCAGCGTCACAGGGTGACCTCATTTTATATTTCCAGATTGTGGCTATGTTTGCACTGAGTGTGTTTCTTTAATTTCAACAATGTAGCCATAATGGTCTCCAACAACGGTGAACAAAACAAACGCCACAGAAGCTGCAGTGCAAACTCCACCCACCTATAGCTGCAGAGGAAAAACTACATGTCTACTATAAACTGCTTTCTATATTCCTTCCTGGTTGGATTTAAACACACATCTGCCAATTTATTAGGTACACATTTTCTGTTTATGAACACACTGATTGAAGGAGCCAATCACATGGCAGTAAGTCATTGCATTTAGGCAGGTAGACATGATCAGGACGCCCAAATCAAGTTCAAACAGACTATCAGCATTAGGAAGAAAGGTGATTCAAGGAGCTTTTAATGTGGCATGGTTACTGGTAGTATTTTTACAAACTGCTTGCACAACCACGGTGTGACAAACAGAAAATATCCAGTGATGCCATGTTGAGGTCAAAGATCAGCAAAAAGGCCATGCTAAGAAAGCAAAAGGAACTCAAATCAGCGCAACCAAAGTGTGCAGAACACCATCTGAAGGCACAACACATTGAACCTTGCCGAAAAATGACTGCCTCCGACAGGAACGCGCATCGGTTAAGAGGTAGTGAGCGTAGGTCTACTGGTAGATATAATACTGTATACAGGGTACACCCTATAAGTCGTTGTTTGAAGGAGCGATACTGACCAAATTCATTGTACATGCACCTGTTTTCCTCGACTGCTAATGCTGAAAAGATAGAGAATGTAAGCCCTAACAATCCAGAGTTACAGGGTGCAGTCACTTCTCGGCAGGCCCTGCCGAAATGTGACAGCACCCTGTAACTCTTTATTGCAAGAAGCAATATTGACCAAATTCACTGTACATGCACCTGGTTTCCTCTACTTTCCTCTCCTCTACTGATTCTTCCAATCGGCCACTCACAGTGTGACTCCTGGCTGCTGAGTTAGTTAGCACCAGTTAGTTACTAGAAACCCAAGCCTTTTTAGATGATTTATATTAATAAATACACCATTAAATAATGACTTCAGTGTCATTAATTATTTAAATTAATAAATAGCCTTTTCAATAATTACTTACATCACATTGGTTTTCTTAGGTTACAAAATACTAACCTGGGTTTTTTTCGTCATCACTTAGTAACAACAATAATAATAATAATAATAATAATAATAATAAGAAGAATAATATTCAGTGGAGCTCCACTTCAGGTTTTACTTGATACTCATTCCAAACTAAATGTTTATTTAAATATTAGTTTAAATGTCATATGATAAAAAAAAAGTGTTAAAGTTTGAGTGTACACTTACAATTAAGTGTTAAGTGTGTTTGTTTCTGTTTGGTTGTGATGAGTTTCTGTTGTACTCACACCAGCAAACCAAATCCAGTTCAGTCCGTCCATGAATACCAGTCCGGGTTTTGTAGCAGGTTTGCGTTGATGCTGCAAACAGAGAGTGAGACACAAACAGGTGACTGTGATCGTTTCATTAAAGACAAGAGATGAGAAGAAGACTGATGTCAGTGAAGAAACAAGGAAACAAAGTAACGTCAAACTTACATCTGTGATCTGTCCCTCTGGTGCGGCTGTCAACACAGGAGTTTAAATATTGGCACAATGGTCAGCCAATCAGGTGTGAAAGCTTGAAATGTTTGGGGCGGGGCTTATTATTGAAAACATGTGCGCTGTGACTGAGGAGCCTGGTGGTTCAGTGGCTGCGGTGCGCGTTGAGCCGGAGTGTGGATATGGAGTGTGCGCCTGTGTGCCGCGCCACGCCGCGCGGCTTAAGTGAAGACCGACACGCGCCGGGCTGAGGTGGGATCCTGGCGGGGCCGGGCGCACCGCACTTCCTTGTATCTAAAGAAAAAAAGAAAAGAATGCATTTGAAATTGTATTGTAGCTTGAGCATGCACATGAGTTCATTTGTCAATGTGTGCCGTGATTTCATAGCGCTGTCCACGGTGATGACATGAGCCTCGGTGTCGGCAGCGTCACGGGGCCACCTCATTTTATATTTCCAGATTGTGGCTATGTTTGCACTGAGTGTGTTTCTTTCATTTCAACAATGTAGCCATAATGGTCTCTGGTTTTATGAAGTTAATGTTGAGAATGTATCTTGTCTGCGGGGAATGAGTTACTTCAACTTTAACCATTTAGGAAACCAATTAAGTTTATTAACTCAAACAATTTAAGCATACAAAAGTATTTGATTTGAGTACAAGTAACTCAAGTATTTGTTGTTAAAGTAACTTGGGTAAAGTGCATTGTACTAATTCCATTCAGTTAATGAAAACTACTAAGTATGTGACACTTATGTGAAACGGATTTATCTGAACTGAAATGATCTTCTTTATACAAATGTTAATACTTAAGTTGAATTGACTCTTTTCTTTCTACTAAATCAAATTATTACATTCTACTTCTGACAACTTCAAATGGAGAGCGTAGATCAGTGTGTGAGCCATTACAACCTGATTGTGAGGACCAGAGACACATGGTGAGTTTCAAAGGGAACTCCTGCAGGAACCTGATCTTCATTCACTACTGCCACCAGGGCCACTGCCCCTCTTGGGTTGCTTCCAACTCATCCTGAAAAGGGAACAAACACATGTTCAGTGTTTTCAGTGTATTCAGACAAATCATTCAACTTAAAAAAGAAAACATGATGTCATCATCACTACTTGCGATGCAATAGTCAAATAGAAGCACTGTCAATAAAAAGGTAAACATGTTGCATGTATTAGTTGTGAAATGTGGCGTTACACTGTACTCACATCTTATACCAAACTGAGAATACAAGTGCGTGTCCTCACTTAAACTGTGAGGACTGTACTCACGCCAGTAAACCGAATCCAGTCTGGGGTTTGTAGCAGGTTTGTAGGTTTGTGCGCCACGCCGCGCGGCTTAAGTGAAGACCGACACGCGCCAGGCCGAGGTGGGATCCTGGCGGGGCCGGGCGCACCGCACTTCCTTGTATCTAAAAAAAAAAAAGAATGCATTTGAAATTGTATTGTAGCTTGAGCATGCGCATGATTTTATTTGTCAATGTGTGCCGTGATTTCATAGCGCTGTCCACGGTGCTGAAATGAGCCTCGCTGTCATATTAAAACTCTTTTCCAGATGAGGCATTGCTACAACGATGACTTTGACAGTGTGTGGGTGTCACCATCCTCTTTCACTCACTTGAGCTTCACTAAAGAGTGCAGGTCGTCTCTCTTTTAGTTCGGCAAGGAGGAGCTGAATTCACAGTTTCTTCATGCCCGAGTGCTGCATATGTTGATGGAGACCTGTGACATAAAACACAAAGAGCTACTGATGGTGCTACGTCTGTTTTTCACTAGACTACTCATAGATATCAGTACATCAACTGACAGTTAATGTATTATTTATTTGAACTTACAATTGTACATTTATATTCAAATACATACACAAATATGAAAGAACTGTACACTATAGTGGCGGTGATTGACTGAACATCATATGTTGGGTGCACATTTAAACACAGGATCCAGGCAGCTTTCCAAGTTGCAATATTTTATTTCCAAGTAAACGGTAGTCGGTGATGAGGGGTAATGGTGGATGATTCTGTCTATATGAAAATGATAAAGGAAATATTACAATCTAGAAAGTATCAAATATACAATAAGAAATGAGGTTGTCTTAGACTAACATCAATAATACATCCACTCTTACTTTCCTCTCTTTAGCAAAGGATTAAACTCAGGAATCTAGTATAATGACACACAAGCAATAAGTAAGTCTTCATACAAGATGTAGTATCAACCAAATGAATCATTAAATGAGTGAACGTCCATAAAACTCACAGCCAGTGTCCCTTTGTTCTCGTGGATTGTTTGGAGGGAAAATAGGGGGGTCAAAGGGCGGAAGGGGCGGGTTATATAGGATTAGGGGTGTGGTCCAGGTAGGTGTGCCAGTGATGAGGCAGGTGAGGAGGAGACTTGGGATTTTAACAAATACATATATACAATGGCCGTGCCACTTTAATATAAACCTAAAATTCGAAGGTAAAATCAATTATTAGTAATAATATACAAAGTAACACGTCAACCACAAATCTATGGATCACACCAAGCATCTGAGAGACGTCTGAGCCAGCGGATCATTTCATCAGGACAGGCCGAGGTAGCGCTGCTCTGCCCTGGGCACTGTGAGCACCGAGCGTCCGCAGAGGCGGAGCTGATCACCTCCGACAACGTACCGTGCTGAAATCAGTTCCAGGTTGGATATTCAACAGACATTCGCTCCAGATCCAACGGCACCCTCCTCCTTCTCCACCCCGAGATAGGTGCACGATCACGGCTTGTACAAAGTCCGACCCATCGCTCTCAACAACCGTGGTCTCATTTAGGGACCATCAACGAATTACCGTTAAAAATGGATTAAAAAAAATTATGGTAGGTACTAAAATGGAATAAAAAGAGGTGTGTCCTGACTAGGCAGTCTAGTTCTATGTTGCTGCACTGTTTTGGAATCTTTAGGGTCACATGGCCTGGACGCGATTGAGATAAAATGCTAATATTTGCATTAAAGAAATGATTGAAAGTAAATCAAGTATTTAAATGGAATATAAAGAGGTGTGTCCTGACTAGGCAGTCTAGTACTATGTTTGTACACTCATTTGGAGTCGTTGGGTCACATTGCCTGGAAGCTATTGAGCTAAAATGCTAATATTTACATTATTAAAATTATAAAAAAAATAAATGAGGTAATTAAATATTAGTTTAATGTCATATGATCAAAATTAAAGTGTTAACGTTCGACTCTACACTTAGATTTAAGTGTTAAGTGTGTTTGCGGTTTGTTTCTGTCTGGTTGTGATGACTTTCTGTTGTACTCACGCCAGTAAACCGAATCCAGTCTGGGGTTTGTAGCAGGTTTGTACTGTAGCAGGTTTGCATTGGTGCTGCAAACAGAGAGTGAGACACAAACATGGGACTGTGATGGTTTCATTAAAGACAAGAGATGAGAAGAAGACTGGAGTCAGTGAGAAAACAAGGAAACAAAGTAACGTCAAACTTACGTCTGTGATCTGTCAGCATCTCCTCTCCCTCTGGTGCGGCTGTCAACACAGGAGTTTAAATATTGGCACAATGGTCAGTCAATCAGGTGTGAAAGCTTGAAATGTTTGGGGCGGGGCTTATTATTGAAAACATGTGCGCTATGACTGAGGAGCCTGGTGGTTCAGTGGCTGCGGTGCGCGTTGAGCCGTCGTGTGGATATGGAGTGTGCGCCTGTGTGCCACGCCGCGCGGCTTAAGTGAAGACCGACACGCGCCGGGCTGAGGTGGGATCCTGGCGGGGCCGGGCGCACTGCACTTCCTTGTATCTAAAGAAAAAAAGAAAAGAATGCATTTGAAATTGTATTGTAGCTTGAGCATGCACATGAGTTCATTTGTCAATGTGTGCCGTGATTTCATAGCGCTGTCCACGGTGCTGAAATGAGCCTCGGTGTCGGCAGCGTCACAGGGTGACCTCATTTTATATTTCCAGATTGTGGCTATGTTTGCACTGAGTGTGTTTCTTTAATTTCAACAATGTAGCCATAATGGTCTCCAACAACGGTGAACAAAACAAACGCCACAGAAGCTGCAGTGCAAACTCCACTCACCTATAACTGCAGAGGAAAAACTACATGTCTACTATAAACTGCTTTCTATATTCCTTCCTGGTTGGATTTAAACACACATCTGCCAATTTATTAGGTACACATTTTCTGTTTATGAACACACTGATTGAAGGAGCCAATCACATGGCAGTAAGTCATTGCATTTAGGCAGGTAGACATGATCAGGACGCCCAAATCAAGTTCAAACAGACTATCAGCATTAGGAAGAAAGGTGATTCAAGGAGCTTTTAATGTGGCATGGTTACTGGTAGTATTTTTACAAACTGCTTGCACAACCACGGTGTGACAAACAGAAAATATCCAGTGATGCCATGTTGAGGTCAAAGATCAGCAGAAAGGCCATGCTAAGAAAGCAAAAGGAACTCAAATCAGCGCAACCAAAGTGTGCAGAACACCATCTGAAGGCACAACACATTGAACCTTGCCGAAAAATGACTGCCTCCGACGGGAACGCGCATCGGTTAAGAGGTAGTGAGCGTAGGTCTACTGGTAGATATAATACTGTATACAGGGTACACCCTATAAGTCGTTGTTTGAAGGAGCGATACTGACCAAATTCATTGTACATGCACCTGTTTTCCTCGACTGCTAATGCTGAAAAGATAGAGAATGTAAGCCCTAACAATCCAGAGTTACAGGGTGCAGTCACTTCTCGGCAGGCCCTGCCGAAATGTGACAGCACCCTGTAACTCTTTATTGCAAGAAGCAATATTGACCAAATTCACTGTACATGCACCTGGTTTCCTCTACTTTCCTCTCCTCTATTGATTCTTCCAATCGGCCACTCACAGTGTGACTCCTGGCTGCTGAGTTAGTTAGCACCAGTTAGTTACTAGAAACCCAAGCCTTTTTAGATGATTTATATTAATAAATACACCATTAAATAATGACTTCAGTGTCATTAATTATTTAAATTAATAAATAGCCTTTTCAATAATTACTTACATCACATTGGTTTTCTTAGGTTACAAAATACTAACCTGGGTTTTTTTCGTCATCACTTAGTAACAACAATAATAATAATAATAATAATAAGAATAATAAGAATAATATTCAGTGGAGCTCCACTTCAGGTTTTACTTGATACTCATTCCAAACTAAATGTTTATTTAAATATTAGTTTAAATGTCATATGATAAAAAAAAAGTGTTAAAGTTTGAGTGTACACTTACAATTAAGTGTTAAGTGTGTTTGTTTCTGTTTGGTTGTGATGAGTTTCTGTTGTACTCACACCAGCAAACCAAATCCAGTTCAGTCCGTCCATGAATACCAGTCCGGGTTTTGTAGCAGGTTTGCGTTGATGCTGCAAACAGTGAGTGAGACACAAACAGGTGACTGTGATCGTTTCATTAAAGACAAGAGATGAGAAGAAGACTGATGTCAGTGAAGAAACAAGGAAACAAAGTAACGTCAAACTTACATCTGTGATCTGTCCCTCTGGTGCGGCTGTCAACACAGGAGTTTAAATATTGGCACAATGGTCAGCCAATCAGGTGTGAAAGCTTGAAATGTTTGGGGCGGGGCTTATTATTGAAAACATGTGCGCTGTGACTGAGGAGCCTGGTGGTTCAGTGGCTGCGGTGCGCGTTGAGCCGGAGTGTGGATATGGAGTGTGCGCCTGTGTGCCGCGCCACGCCGCGCGGCTTAAGTGAAGACCGACACGCGCCGGGCTGAGGTGGGATCCTGGCGGGGCCGGGCGCACCGCACTTCCTTGTATCTAAAGAAAAAAAGAAAAGAATGCATTTGAAATTGTATTGTAGCTTGAGCATGCACATGAGTTCATTTGTCAATGTGTGCCGTGATTTCATAGCGCTGTCCACGGTGATGAAATGAGCCTCGGTGTCGGCAGCGTCACGGGGCCACCTCATTTTATATTTCCAGATTGTGGCTATGTTTGCACTGAGTGTGTTTCTTTCATTTCAACAATGTAGCCATAATGGTCTCT
The DNA here is from genome assembly GCF_958295425.1 of Solea solea. Taxonomy (NCBI): domain Eukaryota; kingdom Metazoa; phylum Chordata; class Actinopteri; order Pleuronectiformes; family Soleidae; genus Solea; species Solea solea. Next base: position 26,758,399 of record NC_081137.1, on the reverse strand, counting down.
GGTTTTATGAAGTTAATGTTGAGAATGTATCTTGTCTGCGGGGAATGAGTTACTTCAACTTTAACCATTTAGGAAACCAATTAAGTTTATTAACTCAAACAATTTAAGCATACAAAAGTATTTGATTTGAGTACAAGTAACTCAAGTATTTGTTGTTAAAGTAACTTGGGTAAAGTGCATTGTACTAATTCCATTCAGTTAATGAAAACTACTAAGTATGTGACACTTATGTGAAACGGATTTATCTGAACTGAAATGATCTTCTTTATACAAATGTTAATACTTAAGTTGAATTGACTCTTTTCTTTCTACTAAATCAAATTATTACATTCTACTTCTGACAACTTCAAATGGAGAGCGTAGATCAGTGTGTGAGCCATTACAACCTGATTGTGAGGACCAGAGACACATGGTGAGTTTCAAAGGGAACTCCTGCAGGAACCTGATCTTCATTCACTACTGCCACCAGGGCCACTGCCCCTCTTGGGTTGCTTCCAACTCATCCTGAAAAGGGAACAAACACATGTTCAGTGTTTTCAGTGTATTCAGACAAATCATTCAACTTAAAAAAGAAAACATGATGTCATCATCACTACTTGCGATGCAATAGTCAAATAGAAGCACTGTCAATAAAAAGGTAAACATGTTGCATGTATTATTTGTGAAATGTGGCGTTGTTTGTAGTTTAGTGTGTTTCCGCGTTTTCACGGCAGGGATGGCGTCTGCTGAGACGCTGGTTCCGCGGCTGCTGTGCGTTTGGCGCTGCGGCGGCGGTACGTGTCGTGTTTGCGCTGACTGTGTGCCCCGCCGCGCGGCTTAAGTGAGGACCGACACGCGCCGGGCCGAGGTGGGATCTCGGTGCCGTGTGCTGTGGCTGCGGTACGTGTGGCAACTGAGGAGCCTGGTGGTTCAGCGGCTGCGGTGCGCGTCGCGCCGTTGTGCGGATATGGAGGGTGCGCCTGTGCGCTGCGCCACGCCGCGCGGCTTAAGTGAAGACCGACACGCGCCTGGCCGAGGCGGGGCCGGGCGCACCGCACTTTTTTTATGAAGTTAATGTTGAGAATGTATCTTGAATGTATCTCGGTTTGCGCGGGCTCCGTGGCTGCTGTGCGCTCCGTGCGCTCCGCGGCTGCGGTTCCGGTGCCGTGCGCTGCGGCGGCGGTACCTGTCGTAACTGGGGAGCCTTGTGGTTCCGCGGCCGCGGTGCGTGTCCTCACTTAAACTGTGAGGACTGTACTCAGGCCAGTAAACTAACCTGATCTTCATTCACTACTGCCACCAGGGCCACTGCCCCTCTTGGGTTGCTTCCAACTCATCCTGAAAAGGGAACAAACACATGTTCAGTGTTTTCAGTGTATTCAGACAAATCATTCAACTTAAAAAAGAAAACATGATGTCATCATCACTACTTGCGATGCAATAGTCAAATAGAAGCACTGTCAATAAAAAGGTAAACATGTTGCATGTATTATTTGTGAAATGTGGCGTTGTTTGTAGTTTAGTGTGTTTCCGCGTTTTCACGGCAGGGATGGCGTCTGCTGAGACGCTGATTCCGCGGCTGCTGTGCGTTTGGCGCTGCGGTGGCGGTACGTGTCGTGTTTGCGCTGACTGTGTGCCCCGCCGCGCGGCTTAAGTGAGGACCGACACGCGCCGGGCCGAGGTGGGATCTCGGTGCCGTGTGCTGTGGCTGCGGTACGTGTCGCAACTGAGGAGCCTGGTGGTTCAGCGGCAGCGGTGCGCCGGAGTGTGGATATGGAGTGGCTCGGGAACAAACACATGTTCAGTGTTTTCAGTGTATTCAGACAAATCATTCAACTTAAAAAAGAAAACATGATGTCATCATCACTACTTGCGATGCAATAGTCAAATAGAAGCACTGTCAATAAAAAGGTAAACATGTTGCATGTATTATTTGTGAAATGTGGCGTTGTTTGTAGTTTAGTGTGTTTCCGCGTTTTCACGGCAGGGATGGCGTCTGCTGAGACGCTGATTCCGCGGCTGCTGTGCGTTTGGCGCTGCGGTGGCGGTACGTGTCGTGTTTGCGCTGACTGTGTGCCCCGCCGCGCGGCTTAAGTGAGGACCGACACGCGCCGGGCCGAGGTGGGATCTCGGTGCCGTGTGCTGTGGCTGCGGTACGTGTCGCAACTGAGGAGCCTGGTGGTTCAGCGGCAGCGGTGCGCCGGAGTGTGGATATGGAGTGGCTCGGGAACAAACACATGTTCAGTGTTTTCAGTGTATTCAGACAAATCATTCAACTTAAAAAAGAAAACATGATGTCATCATAACTACTTGCGATGCAATAGTCAAATAGAAGCACTGTCAATAAAAAGGTAAACATGTTGCATGTATTATTTGTGGAATGTGGCGTTGTTTGTAGTTTAGTGTGTTTCCGCGTTTTCACGGCAGGGATGGCGTCTGCTGAGACGCTGGTTCCGCGGCTGCTGTGCGTTTGGCGCTGCGGCGGCGGTACGTGTCGTGTTTGCGCTGACTGTGTGCCCCGCCGCGCGGCTTAAGTGAGGACCGACACGCGCCGGGCCGAGGTGGGATCTCGGTGCCGTGTGCTGTGGCTGCGGTACGTGTGGCAACTGAGGAGACTGGTGGTTCAGCGGCTGCGGTGCGCGTCGCGCCGTTGTGCGGATATGGAGGGTGCGCCTGTGCGCTGCGCCACGCCGCGCGGCTTAAGTGAAGACCGACACGCGCCGGGCCGAGGCGGGGCCGGGCGCACCGCACTTTTTTTATGAAGTTAATGTTGAGAATGTATCTTGAATGTATCTCGGTTTGCGCGGGCTCCGTGGCTGCTGTGCGCTCCGTGCGCTCCGCGGCTGCGGTTCCGGTGCCGTGCGCTGCGGCGGCGGTACCTGTCGTAACTGGGGAGCCTTGTGGTTCCGCGGCCGCGGTGCGTGTCCTCACTTAAACTGTGAGGACTGTACTCAGGCCAGTAAACTAACCTGATCTTCATTCACTACTGCCACCAGGGCCACTGCCCCTCTTGGGTTGCTTCCAACTCATCCTGAAAAGGGAACAAACACATGTTCAGTGTTTTCAGTGTATTCAGACAAATCATTCAACTTAAAAAAGAAAACATGATGTCATCATCACTACTTGCGATGCAATAGTCAAATAGAAGCACTGTCAATAAAAAGGTAAACATGTTGCATGTATTATTTGTGAAATGTGGCGTTGTTTGTAGTTTAGTGTGTTTCCGCGTTTTCACGGCAGGGATGGCGTCTGCTGAGACGCTGATTCCGCGGCTGCTGTGCGTTTGGCGCTGCGGTGGCGGTACGTGTCGTGTTTGCGCTGACTGTGTGCCCCGCCGCGCGGCTTAAGTGAGGACCGACACGCGCCGGGCCGAGGTGGGATCTCGGTGCCGTGTGCTGTGGCTGCGGTACGTGTCGCAACTGAGGAGCCTGGTGGTTCAGCGGCAGCGGTGCGCCGGAGTGTGGATATGGAGTGGCTCGGGAACAAACACATGTTCAGTGTTTTCAGTGTATTCAGACAAATCATTCAACTTAAAAAAGAAAACATGATGTCATCATCACTACTTGCGATGCAATAGTCAAATAGAAGCACTGTCAATAAAAAGGTAAACATGTTGCATGTATTATTTGTGAAATGTGGCGTTGTTTGTAGTTTAGTGTGTTTCCGCGTTTTCACGGCAGGGATGGCGTCTGCTGAGACGCTGGTTCCGCGGCTGCTGTGCGTTTGGCGCTGCGGCGGCGGTACGTGTTGTGTTTGCACTGACTGTGTGCCCCGCCGCGCGGCTTAAGTGAGGACCGACACGCGCCGGGCCGAGGTGGGATCTCGGTGCCGTGTGCTGTGGCTGCGGTACGTGTGGCAACTGAGGAGCCTGGTGGTTCAGCGGCTGCGGTGCGCGTCGCGCCGTTGTGCGGATATGGAGGGTGCGCCTGTGCGCTGCGCCACGCCGCGCGGCTTAAGTGAAGACCGACACGCGCCGGGCCGAGGCGGGGCCGGGCGCACCGCACTTTTTTTATGAAGTTAATGTTGAGAATGTATCTTGAATGTATCTCGGTTTGCGCGGGCTCCGTGGCTGCTGTGCGCTCCGTGCGCTCCGCGGCTGCGGTTCCGGTGCCGTGCGCTGCGGCGGCGGTACCTGTCGTAACTGGGGAGCCTTGTGGTTCCGCGGTCGCGGTGCGTGTCCTCACTTAAACTGTGAGGACTGTACTCAGGCCAGTAAACTAACCTGATCTTCATTCACTACTGCCACCAGGGCCACTGCCCCTCTTGGGTTGCTTCCAACTCATCCTGAAAAGGGAACAAACACATGTTCAGTGTTTTCAGTGTATTCAGACAAATCATTCAACTTAAAAAAGAAAACATGATGTCATCATCACTACTTGCGATGCAATAGTCAAATAGAAGCACTGTCAATAAAAAGGTAAACATGTTGCATGTATTATTTGTGAAATGTGGCGTTGTTTGTAGTTTAGTGTGTTTCCGCGTTTTCACGGCAGGGATGGCGTCTGCTGAGACGCTGATTCCGCGGCTGCTGTGCGTTTGGCGCTGCGGTGGCGGTACGTGTCGTGTTTGCGCTGACTGTGTGCCCCGCCGCGCGGCTTAAGTGAGGACCGACACGCGCCGGGCCGAGGTGGGATCTCGGTGCCGTGTGCTGTGGCTGCGGTACGTGTCGCAACTGAGGAGCCTGGTGGTTCAGCGGCAGCGGTGCGCCGGAGTGTGGATATGGAGTGGCTCGGGAACAAACACATGTTCAGTGTTTTCAGTGTATTCAGACAAATCATTCAACTTAAAAAAGAAAACATGATGTCATCATCACTACTTGCGATGCAATAGTCAAATAGAAGCACTGTCAATAAAAAGGTAAACATGTTGCATGTATTATTTGTGGAATGTGGCGTTGTTTGTAGTTTAGTGTGTTTCCGCGTTTTCACGGCAGGGATGGGGTCTGCTGAGACGCTGGTTCCGCGGCTGCTGTGCGTTTGGCGCTGCGGCGGCGGTACGTGTCGTGTTTGCGCTGACTGTGTGCCCCGCCGCGCGGCTTAAGTGAGGACCGACACGCGCCGGGCCGAGGTGGGATCTCGGTGCCGTGTGCTGTGGCTGCGGTACGTGTGGCAACTGAGGAGCCTGGTGGTTCAGCGGCTGCGGTGCGCGACGCGCCGTTGTGCGGATATGGAGGGTGCGCCTGTGCGCTGCGCCACGCCGCGCGGCTTAAGTGAAGACCGACACGCGCCGGGCCGAGGCGGGGCCGGGCGCACCGCACTTTTTTTATGAAGTTAATGTTGAGAATGTATCTTGAATGTATCTCGGTTTGCGCGGGCTCCGTGGCTGCTGTGCGCTCCGTGCGCTCCGCGGGTGCGGTTCCGGTGCCGTGCGCTGCGGCGGCGGTACCTGTCGTAACTGGGGAGCCTTGTGGTTCCGCGGCCGCGGTGCGTGTCCTCACTTAAACTGTGAGGACTGTACTCAGGCCAGTAAACTAACCTGATCTTCATTCACTACTGCCACCAGGGCCACTGCCCCTCTTGGGTTGCTTCCAACTCATCCTGAAAAGGGAACAAACACATGTTCAGTGTTTTCAGTGTATTCAGACAAATCATTCAACTTAAAAAAGAAAACATGATGTCATCATCACTACTTGCGATGCAATAGTCAAATAGAAGCACTGTCAATAAAAAGGTAAACATGTTGCATGTATTATTTGTGAAATGTGGCGTTGTTTGTAGTTTAGTGTGTTTCCGCGTTTTCACGGCAGGGATGGCGTCTGCTGAGACGCTGATTCCGCGGCTGCTGTGCGTTTGGCGCTGCGGTGGCGGTACGTGTCGTGTTTGCGCTGACTGTGTGCCCCGCCGCGCGGCTTAAGTGAGGACCGACACGCGCCGGGCCGAGGTGGGATCTCGGTGCCGTGTGCTGTGGCTGCGGTACGTGTCGCAACTGAGGAGCCTGGTGGTTCAGCGGCAGCGGTGCGCCGGAGTGTGGATATGGAGTGGCTCGGGAACAAACACATGTTCAGTGTTTTCAGTGTATTCAGACAAATCATTCAACTTAAAAAAGAAAACATGATGTCATCATCACTACTTGCGATGCAATAGTCAAATAGAAGCACTGTCAATAAAAAGGTAAACATGTTGCATGTATTATTTGTGAAATGTGGCGTTGTTTGTAGTTTAGTGTGTTTCCGCGTTTTCACGGCAGGGATGGCGTCTGCTGAGACGCTGGTTCCGCGGCTGCTGTGCGTTTGGCGCTGCGGTGGCGGTACGTGTCGTGTTTGCGCTGACTGTGTGCCCCGCCGCGCGGCTTAAGTGAGGACCGACACGCGCCGGGCCGAGGTGGGATCTCGGTGCCGTGTGCTGTGGCTGCGGTACGTGTCGCAACTGAGGAGCCTGGTGGTTCAGCGGCAGCGGTGCGCCGGAGTGTGGATATGGAGTGGCTCGGGAACAAACACATGTTCAGTGTTTTCAGTGTATTCAGACAAATCATTCAACTTAAAAAAGAAAACATGATGTCATCATCACTACTTGCGATGCAATAGTCAAATAGAAGCACTGTCAATAAAAAGGTAAACATGTTGCATGTATTATTTGTGGAATGTGGCGTTGTTTGTAGTTTAGTGTGTTTCCGCGTTTTCACGGCAGGGATGGGGTCTGCTGAGACGCTGGTTCCGCGGCTGCTGTGCGTTTGGCGCTGCGGCGGCGGTACGTGTCGTGTTTGCGCTGACTGTGTGCCCCGCCGCGCGGCTTAAGTGAGGACCGACACGCGCCGGGCCGAGGTGGGATCTCGGTGCCGTGTGCTGTGGCTGCGGTACGTGTGGCAACTGAGGAGCCTGGTGGTTCAGCGGCTGCGGTGCGCGACGCGCCGTTGTGCGGATATGGAGGGTGCGCCTGTGCGCTGCGCCACGCCGCGCGGCTTAAGTGAAGACCGACACGCGCCGGGCCGAGGCGGGGCCGGGCGCACCGCACTTTTTTTATGAAGTTAATGTTGAGAATGTATCTTGAATGTATCTCGGTTTGCGCGGGCTCCGTGGCTGCTGTGCGCTCCGTGCGCTCCGCGGGTGCGGTTCCGGTGCCGTGCGCTGCGGCGGCGGTACCTGTCGTAACTGGGGAGCCTTGTGGTTCCGCGGCCGCGGTGCGTGTCCTCACTTAAACTGTGAGGACTGTACTCAGGCCAGTAAACTAACCTGATCTTCATTCACTACTGCCACCAGGGCCACTGCCCCTCTTGGGTTGCTTCCAACTCATCCTGAAAAGGGAACAAACACATGTTCAGTGTTTTCAGTGTATTCAGACAAATCATTCAACTTAAAAAAGAAAACATGATGTCATCATCACTACTTGCGATGCAATAGTCAAATAGAAGCACTGTCAATAAAAAGGTAAACATGTTGCATGTATTATTTGTGAAATGTGGCGTTGTTTGTAGTTTAGTGTGTTTCCGCGTTTTCACGGCAGGGATGGCGTCTGCTGAGACGCTGATTCCGCGGCTGCTGTGCGTTTGGCGCTGCGGTGGCGGTACGTGTCGTGTTTGCGCTGACTGTGTGCCCCGCCGCGCGGCTTAAGTGAGGACCGACACGCGCCGGGCCGAGGTGGGATCTCGGTGCCGTGTGCTGTGGCTGCGGTACGTGTCGCAACTGAGGAGCCTGGTGGTTCAGCGGCAGCGGTGCGCCGGAGTGTGGATATGGAGTGGCTCGGGAACAAACACATGTTCAGTGTTTTCAGTGTATTCAGACAAATCATTCAACTTAAAAAAGAAAACATGATGTCATCATCACTACTTGCGATGCAATAGTCAAATAGAAGCACTGTCAATAAAAAGGTAAACATGTTGCATGTATTATTTGTGAAATGTGGCGTTGTTTGTAGTTTAGTGTGTTTCCGCGTTTTCACGGCAGGGATGGCGTCTGCTGAGACGCTGATTCCGCGGCTGCTGTGCGTTTGGCGCTGCGGTGGCGGTACGTGTCGTGTTTGCGCTGACTGTGTGCCCCGCCGCGCGGCTTAAGTGAGGACCGACACGCGCCGGGCCGAGGTGGGATCTCGGTGCCGTGTGCTGTGGCTGCGGTACGTGTCGCAACTGAGGAGCCTGGTGGTTCAGCGGCAGCGGTGCGCCGGAGTGTGGATATGGAGTGGCTCGGGAACAAACACATGTTCAGTGTTTTCAGTGTATTCAGACAAATCATTCAACTTAAAAAAGAAAACATGATGTCATCATAACTACTTGCGATGCAATAGTCAAATAGAAGCACTGTCAATAAAAAGGTAAACATGTTGCATGTATTATTTGTGGAATGTGGCGTTGTTTGTAGTTTAGTGTGTTTCCGCGTTTTCACGGCAGGGATGGCGTCTGCTGAGACGCTGGTTCCGCGGCTGCTGTGCGTTTGGCGCTGCGGCGGCGGTACGTGTCGTGTTTGCGCTGACTGTGTGCCCCGCCGCGCGGCTTAAGTGAGGACCGACACGCGCCGGGCCGAGGTGGGATCTCGGTGCCGTGTGCTGTGGCTGCGGTACGTGTGGCAACTGAGGAGCCTGGTGGTTCAGCGGCTGCGGTGCGCGTCGCGCCGTTGTGCGGATATGGAGGGTGCGCCTGTGCGCTGCGCCACGCCGCGCGGCTTAAGTGAAGACCGACACGCGCCGGGCCGAGGCGGGGCCGGGCGCACCGCACTTTTTTTATGAAGTTAATGTTGAGAATGTATCTTGAATGTATCTCGGTTTGCGCGGGCTCCGTGGCTGCTGTGCGCTCCGTGCGCTCCGCGGCTGCGGTTCCGGTGCCGTGCGCTGCGGCGGCGGTACCTGTCGTAACTGGGGAGCCTTGTGGTTCCGCGGCCGCGGTGCGTGTCCTCACTTAAACTGTGAGGACTGTACTCAGGCCAGTAAACTAACCTGATCTTCATTCACTACTGCCACCAGGGCCACTGCCCCTCTTGGGTTGCTTCCAACTCATCCTGAAAAGGGAACAAACACATGTTCAGTGTTTTCAGTGTATTCAGACAAATCATTCAACTTAAAAAAGAAAACATGATGTCATCATCACTACTTGCGATGCAATAGTCAAATAGAAGCACTGTCAATAAAAAGGTAAACATGTTGCATGTATTATTTGTGAAATGTGGCGTTGTTTGTAGTTTAGTGTGTTTCCGCGTTTTCACGGCAGGGATGGCGTCTGCTGAGACGCTGATTCCGCGGCTGCTGTGCGTTTGGCGCTGCGGTGGCGGTACGTGTCGTGTTTGCGCTGACTGTGTGCCCCGCCGCGCGGCTTAAGTGAGGACCGACACGCGCCGGGCCGAGGTGGGATCTCGGTGCCGTGTGCTGTGGCTGCGGTACGTGTCGCAACTGAGGAGCCTGGTGGTTCAGCGGCAGCGGTGCGCCGGAGTGTGGATATGGAGTGGCTCGGGAACAAACACATGTTCAGTGTTTTCAGTGTATTCAGACAAATCATTCAACTTAAAAAAGAAAACATGATGTCATCATCACTACTTGCGATGCAATAGTCAAATAGAAGCACTGTCAATAAAAAGGTAAACATGTTGCATGTATTATTTGTGGAATGTGGCGTTGTTTGTAGTTTAGTGTGTTTCCGCGTTTTCACGGCAGGGATGGCGTCTGCTGAGACGCTGGTTCCGCGGCTGCTGTGCGTTTGGCGCTGCGGCGGCGGTACGTGTCGTGTTTGCGCTGACTGTGTGCCCCGCCGCGCGGCTTAAGTGAGGACCGACACGCGCCGGGCCGAGGTGGGATCTCGGTGCCGTGTGCTGTGGCTGCGGTACGTGTGGCAACTGAGGAGCCTGGTGGTTCAGCGGCTGCGGTGCGCGTCGCGCCGTTGTGCGGATATGGAGGGTGCGCCTGTGCGCTGCGCCACGCCGCGCGGCTTAAGTGAAGACCGACACGCGCCGGGCCGAGGCGGGGCCGGGCGCACCGCACTTTTTTTATGAAGTTAATGTTGAGAATGTATCTTGAATGTATCTCGGTTTGCGCGGGCTCCGTGGCTGCTGTGCGCTCCGTGCGCTCCGCGGCTGCGGTTCCGGTGCCGTGCGCTGCGGCGGCGGTACCTGTCGTAACTGGGGAGCCTTGTGGTTCCGCGGCCGCGGTGCGTGTCCTCACTTAAACTGTGAGGACTGTACTCAGGCCAGTAAACTAACCTGATCTTCATTCACTACTGCCACCAGGGCCACTGCCCCTCTTGGGTTGCTTCCAACTCATCCTGAAAAGGGAACAAACACATGTTCAGTGTTTTCAGTGTATTCAGACAAATCATTCAACTTAAAAAAGAAAACATGATGTCATCATCACTACTTGCGATGCAATAGTCAAATAGAAGCACTGTCAATAAAAAGGTAAACATGTTGCATGTATTATTTGTGGAATGTGGCGTTGTTTGTAGTTTAGTGTGTTTCCGCGTTTTCACGGCAGGGATGGCGTCTGCTGAGACGCTGGTTCCGCGGCTGCTGTGCGTTTGGCGCTGCGGCGGCGGTACGTGTCGTGTTTGCGCTGACTGTGTGCCCCGCCGCGCGGCTTAAGTGAGGACCGACACGCGCCGGGCCGAGGTGGGATCTCGGTGCCGTGTGCTGTGGCTGCGGTACGTGTGGCAACTGAGGAGCCTGGTGGTTCAGCGGCTGCGGTGCGCGTCGCGCCGTTGTGCGGATATGGAGGGTGCGCCTGTGCGCTGCGCCACGCCGCGCGGCTTAAGTGAAGACCGACACGCGCCGGGCCGAGGCGGGGCCGGGCGCACCGCACTTTTTTTATGAAGTTAATGTTGAGAATGTATCTTGAATGTATCTCGGTTTGCGCGGGCTCCGTGGCTGCTGTGCGCTCCGTGCGCTCCGCGGCTGCGGTTCCGGTGCCGTGCGCTGCGGCGGCGGTACCTGTCGTAACTGGGGAGCCTTGTGGTTCCGCGGCCGCGGTGCGTGTCCTCACTTAAACTGTGAGGACTGTACTCAGGCCAGTAAACTAACCTGATCTTCATTCACTACTGCCACCAGGGCCACTGCCCCTCTTGGGTTGCTTCCAACTCATCCTGAAAAGGGAACAAACACATGTTCAGTGTTTTCAGTGTATTCAGACAAATCATTCAACTTAAAAAAGAAAACATGATGTCATCATCACTACTTGCGATGCAATAGTCAAATAGAAGCACTGTCAATAAAAAGGTAAACATGTTGCATGTATTATTTGTGAAATGTGGCGTTGTTTGTAGTTTAGTGTGTTTCCGCGTTTTCACGGCAGGGATGGCGTCTGCTGAGACGCTGATTCCGCGGCTGCTGTGCGTTTGGCGCTGCGGTGGCGGTACGTGTCGTGTTTGCGCTGACTGTGTGCCCCGCCGCGCGGCTTAAGTGAGGACCGACACGCGCCGGGCCGAGGTGGGATCTCGGTGCCGTGTGCTGTGGCTGCGGTACGTGTCGCAACTGAGGAGCCTGGTGGTTCAGCGGCAGCGGTGCGCCGGAGTGTGGATATGGAGTGGCTCGGGAACAAACACATGTTCAGTGTTTTCAGTGTATTCAGACAAATCATTCAACTTAAAAAAGAAAACATGATGTCATCATCACTACTTGCGATGCAATAGTCAAATAGAAGCACTGTCAATAAAAAGGTAAACATGTTGCATGTATTATTTGTGAAATGTGGCGTTGTTTGTAGTTTAGTGTGTTTCCGCGTTTTCACGGCAGGGATGGCGTCTGCTGAGACGCTGGTTCCGCGGCTGCTGTGCGTTTGGCGCTGCGGCGGCGGTACGTGTCGTGTTTGCGCTGACTGTGTGCCCCGCCGCGCGGCTTAAGTGAGGACCGACACGCGCCGGGCCGAGGTGGGATCTCGGTGCCGTGTGCTGTGGCTGCGGTACGTGTGGCAACTGAGGAGCCTGGTGGTTCAGCGGCTGCGGTGCGCGTCGCGCCGTTGTGCGGATATGGAGGGTGCGCCTGTGCGCTGCGCCACGCCGCGCGGCTTAAGTGAAGACCGACACGCGCCGGGCCGAGGCGGGGCCGGGCGCACCGCACTTTTTTTATGAAGTTAATGTTGAGAATGTATCTTGAATGTATCTCGGTTTGCGCGGGCTCCGTGGCTGCTGTGCGCTCCGTGCGCTCCGCGGCTGCGGTTCCGGTGCCGTGCGCTGCGGCGGCGGTACCTCTCGTAACTGGGGAGCCTTGTGGTTCCGCGGCCGCGGTGCGTGTCCTCACTTAAACTGTGAGGACTGTACTCAGGCCAGTAAACTAACCTGATCTTCATTCACTACTGCCACCAGGGCCACTGCCCCTCTTGGGTTGCTTCCAACTCATCCTGAAAAGGGAACAAACACATGTTCAGTGTTTTCAGTGTATTCAGACAAATCATTCAACTTAAAAAAGAAAACATGATGTCATCATCACTACTTGCGATGCAATAGTCAAATAGAAGCACTGTCAATAAAAAGGTAAACATGTTGCATGTATTAGTTGTGAAATGTGGGGTTACACTGTACTCACATCTTATACCAAACTGAGAATACAAGTGCGTGTCCTCACTTAAACTGTGAGGACTGTACTCACGCCAGTAAACCGAATCCAGTCTGGGGTTTGTAGCAGGTTTGTAGGTTTGTGCGCCACGCCGCGCGGCTTAAGTGAAGACCGACACGCGCCAGGCCGAGGTGGGATCTCGGCAGGGCTGGGCGCTGTGGCTGCGGTACGTGTCGCAACTGAGGAGCCTGGTGGTTCAGCGGCTGCAGTGCGCGTCGCGCCGGAGTGTGGATATGGAGGGTGAAGTGAAGACCGACACGCGCCGGGCGGCACCGCACTTCCTTGTATCTTAAAAAAAAGAAAAGAATGCATTTGAAATTGTATTGTAGCTTGAGCATGCGCATGATTTTATTTGTCAATGTGTGCCGTGATTTCATAGCGCTGTCCACGGTGCTGAAATGAGCCTCGCTGTCATATTAAAACTCTTTTCCAGATGAGGCATTGCTACAACGATGACTTTGACAGTGTGTGGGTGTCACCATCCTCTTTCACTCACTTGAGCTTCACTAAAGAGTGCAGGTCGTCTCTCTTTTAGTTCGGCAAGGAGGAGCTGAATTCACAGTTTCTTCATGCCCGAGTGCTGCATATGTTGATGGAGACCTGTGACATAAAACACAAAGAGCTACTGATGGTGCTACGTCTGTTTTTCACTAGACTACTCATAGATATCAGTACATCAACTGACAGTTAATGTATTATTTATTTGAACTTACAATTGTACATTTATATTCAAATACATACACAAATATGAAAGAACTGTACACTATAGTGGTGGTGATTGACTGAACATCATATGTTGGGTGCACATTTAAACACAGGATCCAGGCAGCTTTCCAAGTTGCAATATTTTATTTCCAAGTAAACGGTAGTCGGTGATGAGGGGTAATGGTGGATGATTCTGTCTATATGAAAATGATAAAGGAAATATTACAATCTAGAAAGTATCAAATATACAATAAGAAATGAGGTTGTCTTAGACTAACATCAATAATACATCCACTCTTACTTTCCTCTCTTTAGCAAAGGATTAAACTCAGGAATCTAGTATAATGACACACAAGCAATAAGTAAGTCTTCATACAAGATGTAGTATCAACCAAATGAATCATTAAATGAGTGAACGTCCATAAAACTCACAGCCAGTGTCCCTTTGTTCTCGTGGATTGTTTGGAGGGAAAATAGGGGGGTCAAAGGGCGGAAGGGGCGGGTTATATAGGATTAGGGGTGTGGTCCAGGTAGGTGTGCCAGTGATGAGGCAGGTGAGGAGGAGACTTGGGATTTTAACAAATACATATACAATGGCCGTGCCACTTTAATATAAACCTAAAATTCGAAGGTAAAATCAATTATTAGTAATAATATACAAAGTGTTTACATTAAAAACAAAGTAACACGTCAACCACAAATCTATGGATCACACCAAGCATCTGAGAGACGTCTGAGCCAGCGGATCATTTCATCAGGACAGGCCGAGGTAACGCTGCTCTGCCCTGGGCACTGTGAGCACCGAGCGTCCGCAGAGGTCGGAGCTGATCACCTCCGACAACGTACCGCGCTGAAATCAGTTCCAGGTTGGATATTCAACAGACATTCGCTCCAGATCCAACGGCACCCTCCTCCTTCTCCACCCCGAGATAGGTGCACGATCACGGCTTGTACAAAGTCCGACCCATCGCTCTCAACAACCGTGGTCTCATTTAGGGACCATCAACGAATTACCGTTAAAAATGGATTAAAAAAAATTATGGGAGGTACTAAAATGGAATAAAAAGAGGTGTGTCCTGACTAGGCAGTCTAGTTCTATGTTGCTGCACTGTTTTGGAATCTTTAGGGTCACATGGCCTGGACGCGATTGAGATAAAATGCTAATATTTGCATTAAAGAAATGATTGAAAGTAAATCAAGTATTTAAATGGAATATAAAGAGGTGTGTCCTGACTAGGCAGTCTAGTACTATGTTTGTACACTCATTTGGAGTCGTTGGGTCACATTGCCTGGAAGCTATTGAGCTAAAATGCTAATATTTACATTATTAAAATTATAAAAAAAATAAATGAGGTAATTAAATATTAGTTTAATGTCATATGATCAAAATTAAAGTGTTAACGTTCGACTCTACACTTAGATTCAAGTGTTAAGTGTGTTTGCGGTTTGTTTCTGTCTGGTTGTGATGACTTTCTGTTGTACTCACGCCAGTAAACCGAATCCAGTCTGGGGTTTGTAGCAGGTTTGTACTGTAGCAGGTTTGCATTGGTGCTGCAAACAGAGAGTGAGACACAAACATGGGACTGTGATGGTTTCATTAAAGACAAGAGATGAGAAGAAGACTGGAGTCAGTGAGAAAACAAGGAAACAAAGTAACGTCAAACTTACGTCTGTGATCTGTCAGCATCTCCTCTCCCTCTGGTGCGGCTGTCAACACAGGAGTTTAAATATTGGCACAATGGTCAGTCAATCAGGTGTGAAAGCTTGAAATGTTTGGGGCGGGGCTTATTATTGAAAACATGTGCGCTGTGACTGAGGAGCCTGGTGGTTCAGTGGCTGCGGTGCGCGTTGAGCCGGAGTGTGGATATGGAGTGTGCGCCTGTGTGCCACGCCGCGCGGCTTAAGTGAAGACCGACGCGCGCCGGGCTGAGGTGGGATCCTGGCGGGGCCGGGCGCACCGCACTTCCTTGTATCTAAAAAAAAAGAGAAAAGAATGCATTTGAAATTGTATTGTAGCTTGAGCATGCACATGAGTTCATTTGTCAATGTGTGCCGTGATTTCATAGCGCTGTCCACGGTGATGAAATGAGCCCCGGTGTCGGCAGGGTCACGGGGCCACCTCATTTTATATTTCCAGATTGTGGCTATGTTTGCACTGAGTGTGTTTCTTTCATTTCAACAATGTAGCCATAATGGTCTCCAACAACGGTGAACAAAACAAACGCCACAGAAGCTGCAGTGCAAACTCCACCCACCTATAGCTGCAGAGGAAAAACTACATGTCTACTATAAACTGCTTTCTATATTCCTTCCTGGTTGGATTTAAACACACATCTGCCAATTTATTAGGTACACATTTTCTGTTTATGAACACACTGATTGAAGGAGCCAATCACATGGCAGTAAGTCATTGCATTTAGGCAGGTAGACATGATCAGGATGCCCAAATCAAGTTCAAACAGACTATCAGCATTAGGAAGAAAGGTGATTCAAGGAGCTTTTAATGTGGCATGGTTACTGGTAGTATTTTTACAAACTGCTTGCACAACCACGGTGTGACAAACAGAAAATATACAGTGATGCCATGTTGAGGTCAACGATCAGCAGAAAGGCCATGCTAAGAAAGCAAAAGGAACTCAAATCAGCGCAACCAAAGTGTGCAGAACACCATCTGAAGGCACAACACATTGAACCTTGCCGAAAAATGACTGCCTCCGACGGGAACGCGCATCGGTTAAGAGGTAGTGAGCGTAGGTCTACTGGTAGATATAATACTGTATACAGGGTACACCCTATAAGTCGTTGTTTGAAGGAGCGATACTGACCAAATTCATTGTACATGCACCTGTTTTCCTCGACTGCTAATGCTGAAAAGATAGAGAATGTAAGCCCTAACAATCCAGAGTTACAGGGTGCAGTCACTTCTCGGCAGGCCCTGCCGAAATGTGACAGCACCCTGTAACTCTTTATTGCAAGAAGCAATATTGACCAAATTCACTGTACATGCACCTGGTTTCCTCTACTTTCCTCTCCTCTACTGATTCTTCCAATTAGCCACTCACAGTGTGACTCCTGGCTGCTGAGTTAGTTAGCACCAGTTAGTTACTAGAAACCCAAGCCTTTTTAGATGATTTATATTAATAAATACACCATTAAATAACGACTTAAGTGTCATTAATTATTTAAATTAATAAATAGCCTTTTCAATAATTACTTACATCACATTGGTTTTCTTAGGTTACAAAATACTGACCTGGGTTTTTTTCGTCATCACTTAGTAACAATAATAATAATAATAATAATAATAATAATAATAATAATATTCAGTGGAGCTCCACTTCAGGTTTTACTTGATACTCATTCCAAACTAAATGTTTATTTAAATATTAGTTTAAATGTCATATGATAAAAAAAAAGTGTTAAAGTTTGAGTGTACACTTACAATTAAGTGTTAAGTGTGTTTGTTTCTGTTTGGTTGTGATGAGTTTCTGTTGTACTCACACCAGCAAACCGAATCCAGTTCAGTCCGTCCATGAATACCAGTCCGGGTTTTGTAGCAGGTTTGCGTTGATGCTGCAAACAGAGAGTGAGACACAAACAGGTGACTGTGATCGTTTCATTAAAGACAAGAGATGAGAAGAAGACTGATGTCAGTGAAGAAACAAGGAAACAAAGTAACGTCAAACTTACATCTGTGATCTGTCCCTCTGGTGCGGCTGTCAACACAGGAGTTTAAATATTGGCACAATGGTCAGCCAATCAGGTGTGAAAGCTTGAAATGTTTGGGGCGGGGCTTATTATTGAAAACATGTGCGCTGTGACTGAGGAGCCTGGTGGTTCAGTGGCTGCGGTGCGCGTTGAGCCGGAGTGTGGATATGGAGTGTGCGCCTGTGTGCCGCGCCACGCCGCGCGGCTTAAGTGAAGACCGACACGCGCCGGGCTGAGGTGGGATCCTGGCGGGGCCGGGCGCACCGCACTTCCTTGTATCTAAAGAAAAAAAGAAAAGAATGCATTTGAAATTGTATTGTAGCTTGAGTATGCACATGAGTTCATTTGTCAATGTGTGCCGTGATTTCATAGCGCTGTCCACGGTGATGAAATGAGCCTCGGTGTCGGCAGCGTCACGGGGCCACCTCATTTTATATTTCCAGATTGTGGCTATGTTTGCACTGAGTGTGTTTCTTTCATTTCAACAATGTAGCCATAATGGTCTCTGGTTTTATGAAGTTAATGTTGAGAATGTATCTTGTCTGCGGGGAATGAGTTACTTCAACTTTAACCATTTAGGAAACCAATTAAGTTTATTAACTCAAACAATTTAAGCATACAAAAGTATTTGATTTGAGTACAAGTAACTCAAGTATTTGTTGTTAAAGTAACTTGGGTAAAGTGCATTGTACTAATTCCATTCAGTTAATGAAAACTACTAAGTATGTGACACTTATGTGAAACGGATTTATCTGAACTGAAATGATCTTCTTTATACAAATGTTAATACTTAAGTTGAATTGACTCTTTTCTTTCTACTAAATCAAATTATTACATTCTACTTCTGACAACTTCAAATGGAGAGCGTAGATCAGTGTGTGAGCCATTACAACCTGATTGTGAGGACCAGAGACACATGGTGAGTTTCAAAGGGAACTCCTGCAGGAACCTGATCTTCATTCACTACTGCCACCAGGGCCACTGCCCCTCTTGGGTTGCTTCCAACTCATCCTGAAAAGGGAACAAACACATGTTCAGTGTTTTCAGTGTATTCAGACAAATCATTCAACTTAAAAAAGAAAACATGATGTCATCATCACTACTTGCGATGCAATAGTCAAATAGAAGCACTGTCAATAAAAAGGTAAACATGTTGCATGTATTATTTGTGAAATGTGGCGTTGTTTGTAGTTTAGTGTGTTTCCGCGTTTTCACGGCAGGGATGGCGTCTGCTGAGACGCTGATTCCGCGGCTGCTGTGCGTTTGGCGCTGCGGTGGCGGTACGTGTCGTGTTTGCGCTGACTGTGTGCCCCGCCGCGCGGCTTAAGTGAGGACCGACACGCGCCGGGCCGAGGTGGGATCTCGGTGCCGTGTGCTGTGGCTGCGGTACGTGTCGCAACTGAGGAGCCTGGTGGTTCAGCGGCAGCGGTGCGCCGGAGTGTGGATATGGAGTGGCTCGGGAACAAACACATGTTCAGTGTTTTCAGTGTATTCAGACAAATCATTCAACTTAAAAAAGAAAACATGATGTCATCATCACTACTTGCGATGCAATAGTCAAATAGAAGCACTGTCAATAAAAAGGTAAACATGTTGCATGTATTATTTGTGGAATGTGGCGTTGTTTGTAGTTTAGTGTGTTTCCGCGTTTTCACGGCAGGGATGGGGTCTGCTGAGACGCTGGTTCCGCGGCTGCTGTGCGTTTGGCGCTGCGGCGGCGGTACGTGTCGTGTTTGCGCTGACTGTGTGCCCCGCCGCGCGGCTTAAGTGAGGACCGACACGCGCCGGGCCGAGGTGGGATCTCGGTGCCGTGTGCTGTGGCTGCAGTACGTGTGGCAACTGAGGAGCCTGGTGGTTCAGCGGCTGCGGTGCGCGTCGCGCCGTTGTGCGGATATGGAGGGTGCGCCTGTGCGCTGCGCCACGCCGCGCGGCTTAAGTGAAGACCGACACGCGCCGGGCCGAGGCGGGGCCGGGCGCACCGCACTTTTTTTATGAAGTTAATGTTGAGAATGTATCTTGAATGTATCTCGGTTTGCGCGGGCTCCGTGGCTGCTGTGCGCTCCGTGCGCTCCGCGGCTGCGGTTCCGGTGCCGTGCGCTGCGGCGGCGGTACCTGTCGTAACTGGGGAGCCTTGTGGTTCCGCGGCCGCGGTGCGTGTCCTCACTTAAACTGTGAGGACTGTACTCAGGCCAGTAAACTAACCTGATCTTCATTCACTACTGCCACCAGGGCCACTGCCCCTCTTGGGTTGCTTCCAACTCATCCTGAAAAGGGAACAAACACATGTTCAGTGTTTTCAGTGTATTCAGACAAATCATTCAACTTAAAAAAGAAAACATGATGTCATCATCACTACTTGCGATGCAATAGTCAAATAGAAGCACTGTCAATAAAAAGGTAAACATGTTGCATGTATTATTTGTGAAATGTGGCGTTGTTTGTAGTTTAGTGTGTTTCCGCGTTTTCACGGCAGGGATGGCGTCTGCTGAGACGCTGATTCCGCGGCTGCTGTGCGTTTGGCGCTGCGGTGGCGGTACGTGTCGTGTTTGCGCTGACTGTGTGCCCCGCCGCGCGGCTTAAGTGAGGACCGACACGCGCCGGGCCGAGATGGGATCTCGGTGCCGTGTGCTGTGGCTGCGGTACGTGTCGCAACTGAGGAGCCTGGTGGTTCAGCGGCAGCGGTGCGCCGGAGTGTGGATATGGAGTGGCTCGGGAACAAACACATGTTCAGTGTTTTCAGTGTATTCAGACAAATCATTCAACTTAAAAAAGAAAACATGATGTCATCATCACTACTTGCGATGCAATAGTCAAATAGAAGCACTGTCAATAAAAAGGTAAACATGTTGCATGTATTAGTTGTGAAATGTGGCGTTACACTGTACTCACATCTTATACCAAACTGAGAATACAAGTGCGTGTCCTCACTTAAACTGTGAGGACTGTACTCACGCCAGTAAACCGAATCCAGTCTGGGGTTTGTAGCAGGTTTGTAGGTTTGTGCGCCACGCCGCGCGGCTTAAGTGAAGACCGACACGCGCCAGGCCGAGGTGGGATCTCGGCAGGGCTGGGCGCTGTGGCTGCGGTACGTGTCGCAACTGAGGAGCCTGGTGGTTCAGCGGCTGCAGTGCGCGTCGCGCCGGAGTGTGGATATGGAGGGTGCGCCGCGGCTTAAGTGAAGACCGACACGCGCCGGGCCGCACCGCACTTCCTTGTATCTTAAAAAAAAGAAAAGAATGCATTTGAAATTGTATTGTAGCTTGAGCATGCGCATGATTTTATTTGTCAATGTGTGCCGTGATTTCATAGCGCTGTCCACGGTGCTGAAATGAGCCTCGCTGTCATATTAAAACTCTTTTCCAGATGAGGCATTGCTACAACGATGACTTTGACAGTGTGTGGGTGTCACCATCCTCTTTCACTCACTTGAGCTTCACTAAAGAGTGCAGGTCGTCTCTCTTTTAGTTCGGCAAGGAGGAGCTGAATTCACAGTTTCTTCATGCCCGAGTGCTGCATATGTTGATGGAGACCTGTGACATAAAACACAAAGAGCTACTGATGGTGCTACGTCTGTTTTTCACTAGACTACTCATAGATATCAGTACATCAACTGACAGTTAATGTATTATTTATTTGAACTTACAATTGTACATTTATATTCAAATACATACACAAATATGAAAGAACTGTACACTATAGTGGCGGTGATTGACTGAACATCATATGTTGGGTGCACATTTAAACACAGGATCCAGGCAGCTTTCCAAGTTGCAATATTTTATTTCCAAGTAAACGGTAGTCGGTGATGAGGGGTAATGGTGGATGATTCTGTCTATATGAAAATGATAAAGGAAATATTACAATCTAGAAAGTATCAAATATACAATAAGAAATGAGGTTGTTTTAGACTAACATCAATAATACATCCACTCTTACTTTCCTCTCTTTAGCAAAGGATTAAACTCAGGAATCTAGTATAATGACACACAAGCAATAAGTAAGTCTTCATACAAGATGTAGTATCAACCAAATGAAACATTAAATGAGTGAACGTCCATAAAACTCACAGCCAGTGTCCCTTTGTTCTCGTGGATTGTTTGGAGGGAAAATAGGGGGGTCAAAGGGCGGAAGGGGCGGGTTATATAGGATTAGGGGTGTGGTCCAGGTAGGTGTGCCAGTGATGAGGCAGGTGAGGAGGAGACTTGGGATTTTAACAAATACATATACAATGGCCGTGCCACTTTAATATAAACCTAAAATTCGAAGGTAAAATCAATTATTAGTAATAATATACAAAGTGTTTACATTAAAAACAAAGTAACACGTCAACCACAAATCTATGGATCACACCAAGCATCTGAGAGACGTCTGAGCCAGCGGATCATTTCATCAGGACAGGCCGAGGTAACGCTGCTCTGCCCTGGGCACTGTGAGCACCGAGCGTCCGCAGAGGTCGGAGCTGATCACCTCCGACAACGTACCGCGCTGAAATCAGTTCCAGGTTGGATATTCAACAGACATTCGCTCCAGATCCAACGGCACCCTCCTCCTTCTCCACCCCGAGATAGGTGCACGATCACGGCTTGTACAAAGTCCGACCCATCGCTCTCAACAACCGTGGTCTCATTTAGGGACCATCAACGAATTACCGTTAAAAATGGATTAAAAAAAATTATGGGAGGTACTAAAATGGAATAAAAAGAGGTGTGTCCTGACTAGGCAGTCTAGTTCTATGTTGCTGCACTGTTTTGGAATCTTTAGGGTCACATGGCCTGGACGCGATTGAGATAAAATGCTAATATTTGCATTAAAGAAATGATTGAAAGTAAATCAAGTATTTAAATGGAATATAAAGAGGTGTGTCCTGACTAGGCAGTCTAGTACTATGTTTGTACACTCATTTGGAGTCTTTGGGTCACATTGCCTGGAAGCTATTGAGCTAAAATGCTAATATTTACATTATTAAAATTATAAAAAAAATAAATGAGGTAATTAAATATTAGTTTAATGTCATATGATCAAAATTAAAGTGTTAACGTTCGACTCTACACTTAGATTCAAGTGTTAAGTGTGTTTGCGGTTTGTTTCTGTCTGGTTGTGATGACTTTCTGTTGTACTCACGCCAGTAAACCGAATCCAGTCTGGGGTTTGTAGCAGGTTTGTACTGTAGCAGGTTTGCATTGGTGCTGCAAACAGAGAGTGAGACACAAACATGGGGCTGTGATGGTTTCATTAAAGACAAGAGATGAGAAGAAGACTGGAGTCAGTGAGAAAACAAGGAAACAAAGTAACGTCAAACTTACGTCTGTGATCTGTCAGCATCTCCTCTCCCTCTGGTGCGGCAGTCAACACAGGAGTTTAAATATTGGCACAATGGTCAGCCAATCAGGTGTGAAAGCTTGAAATGTTTGGGGCGGGGCTTATTATTGAAAACATGTGCGCTGTGACTGAGGAGCCTGGTGGTTCAGTGGCTGCGGTGCGCGTTGAGCCGGAGTGTGGATATGGAGTGTGCGCCTGTGTGCCGCGCCACGCCGCGCGGCTTAAGTGAAGACCGACACACGCCGGGCTGAGGTGGGATCCTGGCGGGGCCGGGCGCACCGCACTTCCTTGTATCTAAAGAAAAAAAGAAAAGAATGCATTTGAAATTGTATTGTAGCTTGAGCATGCACATGAGTTCATTTGTCAATGTGTGCCGTGATTTCATAGCGCTGTCCACGGTGATGAAATGAGCCTCGGTGTCGGCAGCGTCACGGGGCCACCTCATTTTATATTTCCAGATTGTGGCTATGTTTGCACTGAGTGTGTTTCTTTCATTTCAACAATGTAGCCATAATGGTCTCTGGTTTTATGAAGTTAATGTTGAGAATGTATCTTGTCTGCGGGGAATGAGTTACTTCAACTTTAACCATTTAGGAAACCAATTAAGTTTATTAACTCAAACAATTTAAGCATACAAAAGTATTTGATTTGAGTACAAGTAACTCAAGTATTTGTTGTTAAAGTAACTTGGGTAAAGTGCATTGTACTAATTCCATTCAGTTAATGAAAACTACTAAGTATGTGACACTTATGTGAAACGGATTTATCTGAACTGAAATGATCTTCTTTATACAAATGTTAATACTTAAGTTGAATTGACTCTTTTCTTTCTACTAAATCAAATTATTACATTCTACTTCTGACAACTTCAAATGGAGAGCGTAGATCAGTGTGTGAGCCATTACAACCTGATTGTGAGGACCAGAGACACATGGTGAGTTTCAAAGGGAACTCCTGCAGGAACCTGATCTTCATTCACTACTGCCACCAGGGCCACTGCCCCTCTTGGGTTGCTTCCAACTCATCCTGAAAAGGGAACAAACACATGTGCAGTGTTTTCAGTGTATTCAGACAAATCATTCAACTTAAAAAAGAAAACATGATGTCATCATCACTACTTGCGATGCAATAGTCAAATAGAAGCACTGTCAATAAAAAGGTAAACATGTTGCATGTATTATTTGTGAAATGTGGCGTTGTTTGTAGTTTAGTGTATTTCCGCGTTTTCATGGCAGGGATGGCGTCTGCTGAGACGCTGGTTCCGCGGCTGCTGTGCGTTTGGCGCTGCGGCGGCGGTACGTGTCGTGTTTGCGCTGACTGTGTGCCCCGCCGCGCGGCTTAAGTGAGGACCGACACGCGCCGGGCCGAGGTGGGATCTCGGTGCCGTGTGCTGTGGCTGCGGTACGTGTCGCAACTGAGGAGCCTGGTGGTTCAGCGGCTGCGGTGCGCGTCGCGCCGTTGTGCGGATATGGAGGGTGCGCCTGTGCGCTGCGCCACGCCGCGCGGCTTAAGTGAAGACCGACACGCGCCGGGCCGAGGCGGGGCCGGGCGCACCGCACTTTTTTTATGAAGTTAATGTTGAGAATGTATCTTGAATGTATCTCGGTTTGCGCGGGCTCCGCGGCTGCTGTGCGCTCCACGGCTGCGGTTCCGGTGCCGTGCGCTGCGGCGGCGGTACCTGTCGTAACTGGGGAGCCTGGTGGTTCCGCGGCCGCGGTGCGTGTCCTCACTTAAACTGTGAGGACTGTACTCAGGCCAGTAAACTAACCTGATCTTCATTCACTACTGCCACCAGGGCCACTGCCCCTCTTGGGTTGCTTCCAACTCATCCTGAAAAGGGAACAAACACATGTGCAGTGTTTTCAGTGTATTCAGACAAATCATTCAACTTAAAAAAGAAAACATGATGTCATCATCACTACTTGCGATGCAATAGTCAAATAGAAGCACTGTCAATAAAAAGGTAAACATGTTGCATGTATTATTTGTGAAATGTGGCGTTGTTTGTAGTTTAGTGTGTTTCCGCGTTTTCACGGCAGGGATGGCGTCTGCTGAGACGCTGGTTCCGCGGCTGCTGTGCGTTTGGCGCTGCGGCGGCGGTACGTGTCGTGTTTGCGCTGACTGTGTGCCCCGCCGCGCGGCTTAATTGAGGACCGACACGCGCTGGGTCGAGGTGGGATCTCGGTGCGGTGTGCTGTGGCTGCGGTACGTGTCGCAACTGAGGAGCCTGGTGGTTCAGCGGCAGCGGTGCGCCGGAGTGTGGATATGGAGTGGCTCGGGAACAAACACATGTTCAGTGTTTTCAGTGTATTCAGACAAATCATTCAACTTAAAAAAGAAAACATGATGTCATCATCACTACTTGCGATGCAATAGTCAAATAGAAGCACTGTCAATAAAAAGGTTAACATGTTGCATGTATTATTTGTGAAATGTGGCGTTGTTTGTAGTTTAGTGTGTTTCCGCGTTTTCATGGCAGGGATGGCGTCTGCTGAGACGCTGGTTCCGCGGCTGCTGTGCGTTTGGCGCTGCGGCGGCGGTACGTGTCGTGTTTGCACTGACTGTGTGCCCCGCCGCGCGGCTTAAGTGAGGACCGACACGCGCTGGGCCGAGGTGGGATCTCGGTGCCGTGTGCTGTGGCTGCGGTACGTGTCGCAACTGAGGAGCCTGGTGGTTCAGCGGCTGCGGTGCGCGTCGCGCCGTTGTGCGGATATGGAGGGTGCGCCTGTGCGCTGCGCCACGCCGCGCAGCTTAAGTGAAGACCGACACGCGCCGGGCCGAGGCGGGGCCGGGCGCACCGCAATTTTTTTATGAAGTTAATGTTGAGAATGTATCTTGAATGTACGCGGTTCCGGTGCCGTGCGCTGCGGCGGCGGTACCTGTCGTAACTGGGGAGCCTGGTGGTTCCGCGGCCGCGGTGCGTGTCCTCACTTAAACTGTGAGGACTGTACTCAGGCCAGTAAACTAACCTGATCTTCATTCACTACTGCCACCAGGGCCACTGCCCCTCTTGGGTTGCTTCCAACTCATCCTGAAAAGGGAACAAACACATGTGCAGTGTTTTCAGTGTATTCAGACAAATCATTCAACTTAAAAAAGAAAACATGATGTCATCATCACTACTTGCGATGCAATAGTCAAATAGAAGCACTCTCAATAAAAAGGTAAACATGTTGCATGTATTATTTCTGAAATGTGGCGTTGTTTGTAGTTTAGTGTGTTTCCGCGTTTTCACGGCAGGGATGGCGTCTGCTGAGACGCTGGTTCCGCGGCTGCTGTGCGTTTGGCGCTGCGGCGGCGGTACGTGTCGTGTTTGCGCTGACTGTGTGCCCCGCCGCGCGGCTTAATTGAGGACCGACACGCGCTGGGCCGAGGTGGGATCTCGGTGCCGTGTGCTGTGGCTGCGGTACGTGTCGCAACTGAGGAGCCTGGTGGTTCAGCGGCAGCGGTGCGCCGGAGTGTGGATATGGAGTGGCTCGGGAACAAACACATGTTCAGTGTTTTCAGTGTATTCAGACAAATCATTCAACTTAAAAAAGAAAACATGATGTCATCATCACTACTTGCGATGCAATAGTCAAATAGAAGCACTGTCAATAAAAAGGTAAACATGTTGCATGTATTATTTGTGGAATGTGGCGTTGTTTGTAGTTTAGTGTGTTTCCGCGTTTTCACGGCAGGGATGGGGTCTGCTGAGACGCTGGTTCCGCGGCTGCTGTGCGTTTGGCGCTGCGGCGGCGGTACGTGTCGTGTTTGCGCTGACTGTGTGCCCCGCCGCGCGGCTTAAGTGAGGACCGACACGCGCCGGGCCGAGGTGGGATCTCGGTGCCGTGTGCTGTGGCTGCGGTACGTGTGGCAACTGATGAGCCTGGTGGTTCAGCGGCTGCGGTGCGCGACGCGCCGTTGTGCGGATATGGAGGGTGCGCCTGTGCGCTGCGCCACGCCGCGCGGCTTAAGTGAAGACCGACACGCGCCG
Organism: Solea solea; assembly: GCF_958295425.1. NCBI lineage: Eukaryota > Metazoa > Chordata > Actinopteri > Pleuronectiformes > Soleidae > Solea > Solea solea. Next base: position 26,732,255 of record NC_081137.1, on the reverse strand, counting down.
GGCCGAGGCGGGGCCGGGCGCACCGCACTTTTTTTATGAAGTTAATGTTGAGAATGTATCTTGAATGTATCTCGGTTTGCGCGGGCTCCGTGGCTGCTGTGCGCTCCGTGCGCTCCGCGGCTGCGGTTCCGGTGCCGTGCGCTGCGGCGGCGGTACCTGTCGTAACTGGGGAGCCTTGTGGTTCCGCGGCCGCGGTGCGTGTCCTCACTTAAACTGTGAGGACTGTACTCAGGCCAGTAAACTAACCTGATCTTCATTCACTACTGCCACCAGGGCCACTGCCCCTCTTGGGTTGCTTCCAACTCATCCTGAAAAGGGAACAAACACATGTTCAGTGTTTTCAGTGTATTCAGACAAATCATTCAACTTAAAAAAGAAAACATGATGTCATCATCACTACTTGCGATGCAATAGTCAAATAGAAGCACTGTCAATAAAAAGGTAAACATGTTGCATGTATTATTTGTGAAATGTGGCGTTGTTTGTAGTTTAGTGTGTTTCCGCGTTTTCACGGCAGGGATGGCGTCTGCTGAGACGCTGATTCCGCGGCTGCTGTGCGTTTGGCGCTGCGGTGGCGGTACGTGTCGTGTTTGCGCTGACTGTGTGCCCCGCCGCGCGGCTTAAGTGAGGACCGACACGCGCCGGGCCGAGGTGGGATCTCGGTGCCGTGTGCTGTGGCTGCGGTACGTGTCGCAACTGAGGAGCCTGGTGGTTCAGCGGCAGCGGTGCGCCGGAGTGTGGATATGGAGTGGCTCGGGAACAAACACATGTTCAGTGTTTTCAGTGTATTCAGACAAATCATTCAACTTAAAAAAGAAAACATGATGTCATCATCACTACTTGCGATGCAATAGTCAAATAGAAGCACTGTCAATAAAAAGGTAAACATGTTGCATGTATTATTTGTGGAATGTGGCGTTGTTTGTAGTTTAGTGTGTTTCCGCGTTTTCACGGCAGGGATGGGGTCTGCTGAGACGCTGGTTCCGCGGCTGCTGTGCGTTTGGCGCTGCGGCGGCGGTACGTGTCGTGTTTGCGCTGACTGTGTGCCCCGCCGCGCGGCTTAAGTGAGGACCGACACGCGCCGGGCCGAGGTGGGATCTCGGTGCCGTGTGCTGTGGCTGCAGTACGTGTGGCAACTGAGGAGCCTGGTGGTTCAGCGGCTGCGGTGCGCGTCGCGCCGTTGTGCGGATATGGAGGGTGCGCCTGTGCGCTGCGCCACGCCGCGCGGCTTAAGTGAAGACCGACACGCGCCGGGCCGAGGCGGGGCCGGGCGCACCGCACTTTTTTTATGAAGTTAATGTTGAGAATGTATCTTGAATGTATCTCGGTTTGCGCGGGCTCCGTGGCTGCTGTGCGCTCCGTGCGCTCCGCGGCTGCGGTTCCGGTGCCGTGCGCTGCGGCGGCGGTACCTGTCGTAACTGGGGAGCCTTGTGGTTCCGCGGCCGCGGTGCGTGTCCTCACTTAAACTGTGAGGACTGTACTCAGGCCAGTAAACTAACCTGATCTTCATTCACTACTGCCACCAGGGCCACTGCCCCTCTTGGGTTGCTTCCAACTCATCCTGAAAAGGGAACAAACACATGTTCAGTGTTTTCAGTGTATTCAGACAAATCATTCAACTTAAAAAAGAAAACATGATGTCATCATCACTACTTGCGATGCAATAGTCAAATAGAAGCACTGTCAATAAAAAGGTAAACATGTTGCATGTATTATTTGTGAAATGTGGCGTTGTTTGTAGTTTAGTGTGTTTCCGCGTTTTCACGGCAGGGATGGCGTCTGCTGAGACGCTGATTCCGCGGCTGCTGTGCGTTTGGCGCTGCGGTGGCGGTACGTGTCGTGTTTGCGCTGACTGTGTGCCCCGCCGCGCGGCTTAAGTGAGGACCGACACGCGCCGGGCCGAGGTGGGATCTCGGTGCCGTGTGCTGTGGCTGCGGTACGTGTCGCAACTGAGGAGCCTGGTGGTTCAGCGGCAGCGGTGCGCCGGAGTGTGGATATGGAGTGGCTCGGGAACAAACACATGTTCAGTGTTTTCAGTGTATTCAGACAAATCATTCAACTTAAAAAAGAAAACATGATGTCATCATCACTACTTGCGATGCAATAGTCAAATAGAAGCACTGTCAATAAAAAGGTTAACATGTTGCATGTATTATTTGTGAAATGTGGCGTTGTTTGTAGTTTAGTGTGTTTCCGCGTTTTCATGGCAGGGATGGCGTCTGCTGAGACGCTGGTTCCGCGGCTGCTGTGCGTTTGGCGCTGCGGCGGCGGTACGTGTCGTGTTTGCACTGACTGTGTGCCCCGCCGCGCGGCTTAAGTGAGGACCGACACGCGCCGGGCCGAGGTGGGATCTCGGTGCCGTGTGCTGTGGCTGCGGTACGTGTCGCAACTGAGGAGCCTGGTGGTTCAGCGGCTGCGGTGCGCGTCGCGCCGTTGTGCGGATATGGAGGGTGCGCCTGTGCGCTGCGCCACGCCGCGCAGCTTAAGTGAAGACCGACACGCGCCGGGCCGAGGCGGGGCCGGGGGCACCGCAATTTTTTTATGAAGTTAATGTTGAGAATGTATCTTGAATGTACGCGGTTCCGGTGCCGTGCGCTGCGGCGGCGGTACCTGTCGTAACTGGGGAGCCTGGTGGTTCCGCGGCCGCGGTGCGTGTCCTCACTTAAACTGTGAGGACTGTACTCAGGCCAGTAAACTAACCTGATCTTCATTCACTACTGCCACCAGGGCCACTGCCCCTCTTGGGTTGCTTCCAACTCATCCTGAAAAGGGAACAAACACATGTGCAGTGTTTTCAGTGTATTCAGACAAATCATTCAACTTAAAAAAGAAAACATGATGTCATCATCACTACTTGCGATGCAATAGTCAAATAGAAGCACTCTCAATAAAAAGGTAAACATGTTGCATGTATTATTTCTGAAATGTGGCGTTGTTTGTAGTTTAGTGTGTTTCCGCGTTTTCACGGCAGGGATGGCGTCTGCTGAGACGCTGGTTCCGCGGCTGCTGTGCGTTTGGCGCTGCGGCGGCGGTACGTGTCGTGTTTGCGCTGACTGTGTGCCCCGCCGCGCGGCTTAAGTGAGGACCGACACGCGCTGGGCCGAGGTGGGATCTCGGTGCCGTGTGCTGTGGCTGCGGTACGTGTCGCAACTGAGGAGCCTGGTGGTTCAGCGGCAGCGGTGCGCCGGAGTGTGGATATGGAGTGGCTCGGGAACAAACACATGTTCAGTGTTTTCAGTGTATTCAGACAAATCATTCAACTTAAAAAAGAAAACATGATGTCATCATCACTTCTTGCGATGCAATAGTCAAATAGAAGCACTGTCAATAAAAAGGTAAACATGTTGCATGTATTATTTGTGAAATGTGGCGTTGTTTGTAGTTTAGTGTGTTTCCGCGTTTTCACGGCAGGGATGGCGTCTGCTGAGACGCTGGTTCCGCGGCTGCTGTGCGTTTGGCGCTGCGGCGGCGGTACGTGTCGTGTTTGCACTGACTGTGTGCCCCGCCGCGCGGCTTAAGTGAGGACCGACACGCGCCGGGCCGAGGTGGGATCTCGGTGCCGTGTGCTGTGGCTGCGGTACGTGTCGCAACTGAGGAGCCTGGTGGTTCAGCGGCTGCGGTGCGCATCGCGCCGTTGTGCGGATATGGAGGGTGCGCCTGTGCGCTGCGCCACGCCGCGCAGCTTAAGTGAAGACCGACACGCGCCGGGCCGAGGCGGGGCCGGGCGCACCGCAATTTTTTTATGAAGTTAATGTTGAGAATGTATCTTGAATGTACGCGGTTCCGGTGCCGTGCGCTGCGGCGGCGGTACCTGTCGTAACTGGGGAGCCTGGTGGTTCCGCGGCCGCGGTGCGTGTCCTCACTTAAACTGTGAGGACTGTACTCAGGCCAGTAAACTAACCTGATCTTCATTCACTACTGCCACCAGGGCCACTGCCCCTCTTGGGTTGCTTCCAACTCATCCTGAAAAGGGAACAAACACATGTGCAGTGTTTTCAGTGTATTCAGACAAATCATTCAACTTAAAAAAGAAAACATGATGTCATCATCACTACTTGCGATGCAATAGTCAAATAGAAGCACTGTCAATAAAAAGGTAAACATGTTGCATGTATTATTTGTGAAATGTGGCGTTGTTTGTAGTTTAGTGTGTTTCCGCGTTTTCACGGCAGGGATGGCGTCTGCTGAGACGCTGGTTCCGCGGCTGCTGTGCGTTTGGCGCTACGTGTCGTGTTTGCGCTGACTGTGTGCCCCGCCGCGCGGCTTAAGTGAGGACCGACACGCGCCGGGCCGAGGTGGGATCTCGGTGCCGTGTGCTGTGGCTGCGGTACGTGTCGCAACTGAGGAGCCTGGTGGTTCAGCGGCTGTGGTGCGCGTCGCGCCGTTGTGCGGATATGGAGGGTGCGCCTGTGCGCTGCGCCACGCCGCGCGGCTTAAGTGAAGACCGACACGCGCCGGGCCGAGGCGGGGCCGGGCGCACCGCACTTTTTTTATGAAGTTAATGTTGAGAATGTATCTTGAATGTATCTCGGTTTGCGCGGGCTCCGCGGCTGCTGTGCGCTCCACGGCTGCGGTTCCGGTGCCGTGCGCTGCGGCGGCGGTACCTGTCGTAACTGGGGAGCCTGGTGGTTCGGCGGCCGCGGTACGTGTCCTCACTTAAACTGTGAGGACTGTACTCATGAGTTTAATTGTCAATGTGTGCTGTGATTTCATAGCGCTGTCCACGGTGCTGAAATGAGCCTAGGTGTCGGCAGCGTCACAGGGTGACCTCATTTTATATTTCCAGATTGTGGCTATGTTTGCACGGCGGTACGTGTCGTGTTTGCGCTGACTGTGTGCCCCGCCGCGCGGCTTAAGTGAGGACCGACACGCGCCGGGCCGAGGTGGGATCTCGGTGCCGTGTGCTGTGGCTGCGGTACGTGTCGCAACTGAGGAGCCTGGTGGTTCAGCGGCTGCGGTGCGCGTCGCGCCGTTGTGCGGATATGGAGGGTGCGCCTGTGCGCTGCGCCACGCCGCGCGGCTTAAGTGAAGACCGACACGCGCCGGGCCGAGGTGGGATCTCGGTGCCGTGTGCTGTGGCTGCGGTACGTGTCGCAACTGAGGAGCCTGGTGGTTCAGCGGCTGCGGTGCGCATCGCGCCGTTGTGCGGATATGGAGGGTGCGCCTGTGCGCTGCGCCACGCCGCGCGGCTTAAGTGAAGACCGACACGCGCCGGGCCGAGGTGGGATCTCGGTGCCGTGTGCTGTGGCTGCGGTACGTGTCGCAACTGAGGAGCCTGGTGGTTCAGCGGCTGCGGTGCGCATCGCGCCGTTGTGCGGATATGGAGGGTGCGCCTGTGCGCTGCGCCACGCCGCGCAGCTTAAGTGAAGACCGACACGCGCCGGGCCGAGGCGGGGCCGGGCGCACCGCAATTTTTTTATGAAGTTAATGTTGAGAATGTATCTTGAATGTATCTCGGTTTGCGCGGGCTCCGCGGCTGCTGTGCGCTCCACGGCTGCGGTTCCGGTGCCGTGCGCTGCGGCGGCGGTACCTGTCGTAACTGGGGAGCCTGGTGGTTCCGCGGCCGCGGTGCGTGTCCTCACTTAAACTGTGAGGACTGTACTCAGGCCAGTAAACTAACCTGATCTTCATTCACTACTGCCACCAGGGCCACTGCCCCTCTTGGGTTGCTTCCAACTCATCCTGAAAAGGGAACAAACACATGTGCAGTGTTTTCAGTGTATTCAGACAAATCATTCAACTTAAAAAAGAAAACATGATGTCATCATCACTACTTGCGATGCAATAGTCAAATAGAAGCACTGTCAATAAAAAGGTAAACATGTTGCATGTATTATTTGTGAAATGTGGCGTTGTTTGGAGTTTAGTGTGTTTCCGCGTTTTCACGGCAGGGACGGCGTCTGCTGAGACGCTGGTTCCGCGGCTGCTGTGCGTTTGGCGCTGCGGCGGCGGTACGTGTCGTGTTTGCACTGACTGTGTGCCCCGCCGCGCGGCTTAAGTGAGGACCGACACGCGCCGGGCCGAGGTGGGATCTCGGTGCCGTGTGCTGTGGCTGCGGTACGTGTCGCAACTGAGGAGCCTGGTGGTTCAGCGGCTGTGGTGCGCGTCGTGCCGTTGTGCGGATATGGAGGGTGCGCCTGTGCGCTGCGCCTGTGCGCTGCGCCACGCCGCGCCACGCCGCGCGGCTTAAGTGAAGACCGACACGCGCCGGGCCGAGGCAGGGCCGGGCGCACCGCACTTTTTTTATGAAGTTAATGTTGAGAATGTATCTTGAATGTATCTCGGTTTGCGCGGGCTCCGCGGCTGCTGTGCGCTCCGCGGCTGCTGTGCGCTCCGCGGCTGCGGTTCCGGTGCCGTGCGCTGCGGCGGCGGTACCTGTCGTAACTGTTGAGCCTGGTGGTTCCGCGGCCGCGGTGCGTGTCCTCACTTAAACTGTGAGGACTGTACTCAGGCCAGTAAACTAACCTGATCTTCATTCACTACTGCCACCAGGGCCACTGCCCCTCTTGGGTTGCTTCCAACTCATCCTGAAAAGGGAACAAACACATGTTCAGTGTTTTCAGACAAATCATTCAACTTAAAAAAGAAAACATGATGTCATCATCACTACTTGCGATGCAATAGTCAAATAGAAGCACTGTCAATAAAAAGGTAAACATGTTGCATGTATTATTTGTGAAATGTGGCGTTGTTTGTAGTTTAGTGTGTTTCCGCGTTTTCACGGCAGGGATGGCGTCTGCTGAGACGCTGGTTCCGCGGCTGCTGTGCGTTTGGCGCTGCGGCGGCGGTACGTGTCGTGTTTGCACTGACTGTGTGCCCCGCCGCGCGGCTTAAGTGAGGACCGACACGAGCCGGGCCGAGGTGCAAACATGACACGTAGGTGGGAGGTGGGATCTCGGTGCCGTGTGCTGTGGCTGCGGTACGTGTCGCAACTGAGGAGCCTGGTGGTTCAGCGGCTGCGGTGCGCGTCACGCCGTTGTGTGGATATGGAGGGTGCGCCTGTGCGCTGCGCCACGCCGCGCGGCTTAAGTGAAGACCGACACGCGCCGGGCCGAGGCGGGGCCGGGCGCACCGCACTTTTTTTATGAAGTTAATGTTGAGAATGTATCTTGAATGTATCTCGGTTTGCGCGGGCTCCGTGGCTGCTGTGCGCTCCGTGCGCTCCGCGGCTGCAGTTCCGGTGCCGTGCGCTGCAGCGGCGGTAGAAATCATTCAACTTAAAAAAGAAAACATGATGTCATCATCACTACTTGCGATGCAATAGTCAAATAGAAGCACTGTCAATAAAAAGGTAAACATGTTGCATGTATTATTTGTGAAATGTGGCGTTGTTTGTAGTTTAGTGTGTTTCCGCGTTTTCACGGCAGGGATGGCGTCTGCTGAGACGCTGGTTCCGCGGCTGCTGTGCGTTTGGCGCTGCGGCGGCGGTACGTGTCGTGTTTGCGCTGACTGTGTGCCCCGCCGCGCGGCTTAAGTGAGGACCGACACGCGCCGGGCCGAGGTGGGATCTCGGTGCCGTGTGCTGTGGCTGCGGTACGTGTGGCAACTGAGGAGCCTGGTGGTTCAGCGGCTGCGGTGCGCGTCGCGCCGTTGTGCGGATATGGAGGGTGCGCCTGTGCGCTGCGCCACGCCGCGCGGCTTAAGTGAAGACCGACACGCGCCGGGCCGAGGCGGGGCCGGGCGCACCGCACTTTTTTTATGAAGTTAATGTTGAGAATGTATCTTGAATGTATCTCGGTTTGCGCGGGCTCCGTGGCTGCTGTGCGCTCCGTGCGCTCCGTGCGCTCCGCGGCTGCAGTTCCGGTGCCGTGCGCTGCAGCGGCGGTACCTGTCGTAACTGGGGAGCCTTGTGGTTCCGCGGCCGCGGTGCGTGTCCTCACTTAAACTGTGAGGACTGTACTGAGGCCAGTAAACTAACCTGATCTTCATTCACTACTGCCACCAGGGCCACTGCCCCTCTTGGGTTGCTTCCAACTCATCCTGAAAAGGGAACAAACACATGTTCAGTGTTTTCAGTGTATTCAGACAAATCATTCAACTTAAAAAAGAAAACATGATGTCATCATCACTACTTGCGATGCAATAGTCAAATAGAAGCACTGTCAATAAAAAGGTAAACATGTTGCATGTATTATTTGTGAAATGTGGCGTTGTTTGTAGTTTAGTGTGTTTCCGCGTTTTCACGGCAGGGATGGCGTCTGCTGAGACGCTGGTTCCGCGGCTGCTGTGCGTTTGGCGCTGCGGCGGCGGTACGTGTCGTGTTTGCGCTGACTGTGTGCCCCGCCGCGCGGCTTAAGTGAGGACCGACACGCGCCGGGCCGAGGTGGGATCTCGGTGCCGTGTGCTGTGGCTGCGGTACGTGTGGCAACTGAGGAGCCTGGTGGTTCAGCGGCTGCGGTGCGCGTCGCGCCGTTGTGCGGATATGGAGGGTGCGCCTGTGCGCTGCGCCACGCCGCGCGGCTTAAGTGAAGACCGACACGCGCCGGGCCGAGGCGGGGCCGGGCGCACCGCACTTTTTTTATGAAGTTAATGTTGAGAATGTATCTTGAATGTATCTCGGTTTGCGCGGGCTCCGTGGCTGCTGTGCGCTCCGTGCGCTCCGTGCGCTCCGCGGCTGCAGTTCCGGTGCCGTGCGCTGCAGCGGCGGTACCTGTCGTAACTGGGGAGCCTTGTGGTTCCGCGGCCGCGGTGCGTGTCCTCACTTAAACTGTGAGGACTGTACTGAGGCCAGTAAACTAACCTGATCTTCATTCACTACTGCCACCAGGGCCACTGCCCCTCTTGGGTTGCTTCCAACTCATCCTGAAAAGGGAACAAACACATGTTCAGTGTTTTCAGTGTATTCAGACAAATCATTCAACTTAAAAAAGAAAACATGATGTCATCATCACTACTTGCGATGCAATAGTCAAATAGAAGCACTGTCAATAAAAAGGTAAACATGTTGCATGTATTATTTGTGAAATGTGGCGTTGTTTGTAGTTTAGTGTGTTTCCGCGTTTTCACGGCAGGGATGGCGTCTGCTGAGACGCTGATTCCGCGGCTGCTGTGCGTTTGGCGCTGCGGTGGCGGTACGTGTCGTGTTTGCGCTGACTGTGTGCCCCGCCGCGCGGCTTAAGTGAGGACCGACACGCGCCGGGCCGAGGTGGGATCTCGGTGCCGTGTGCTGTGGCTGCGGTACGTGTCGCAACTGAGGAGCCTGGTGGTTCAGCGGCAGCGGTGCGCCGGAGTGTGGATATGGAGTGGCTCGGGAACAAACACATGTTCAGTGTTTTCAGTGTATTCAGACAAATCATTCAACTTAAAAAAGAAAACATGATGTCATCATCACTACTTGCGATGCAATAGTCAAATAGAAGCACTGTCAATAAAAAGGTAAACATGTTGCATGTATTATTTGTGAAATGTGGCGTTGTTTGTAGTTTAGTGTGTTTCCGCGTTTTCACGGCAGGGATGGCGTCTGCTGAGACGCTGGTTCCGCGGCTGCTGTGCGTTTGGCGCTGCGGCGGCGGTACGTGTCGTGTTTGCGCTGACTGTGTGCCCCGCCGCGCGGCTTAAGTGAGGACCGACACGCGCCGGGCCGAGGTGGGATCTCGGTGCCGTGTGCTGTGGCTGCGGTACGTGTGGCAACTGAGGAGCCTGGTGGTTCAGCGGCTGCGGTGCGCGTCGCGCCGTTGTGCGGATATGGAGGGTGCGCCTGTGCGCTGCGCCACGCCGCGCGGCTTAAGTGAAGACCGACACGCGCCGGGCCGAGGCGGGGCCGGGCGCACCGCACTTTTTTTATGAAGTTAATGTTGAGAATGTATCTTGAATGTATCTCGGTTTGCGCGGGCTCCGTGGCTGCTGTGCGCTCCGTGCGCTCCGCGGCTGCGGTTCCGGTGCCGTGCGCTGCGGCGGCGGTACCTGTCGTAACTGGGGAGCCTTGTGGTTCCGCGGCCGCGGTGCGTGTCCTCACTTAAACTGTGAGGACTGTACTCAGGCCAGTAAACTAACCTGATCTTCATTCACTACTGCCACCAGGGCCACTGCCCCTCTTGGGTTGCTTCCAACTCATCCTGAAAAGGGAACAAACACATGTTCAGTGTTTTCAGTGTATTCAGACAAATCATTCAACTTAAAAAAGAAAACATGATGTCATCATCACTACTTGCGATGCAATAGTCAAATAGAAGCACTGTCAATAAAAAGGTAAACATGTTGCATGTATTATTTGTGAAATGTGGCGTTGTTTGTAGTTTAGTGTGTTTCCGCGTTTTCACGGCAGGGATGGCGTCTGCTGAGACGCTGATTCCGCGGCTGCTGTGCGTTTGGCGCTGCGGTGGCGGTACGTGTCGTGTTTGCGCTGACTGTGTGCCCCGCCGCGCGGCTTAAGTGAGGACCGACACGCGCCGGGCCGAGGTGGGATCTCGGTGCCGTGTGCTGTGGCTGCGGTACGTGTCGCAACTGAGGAGCCTGGTGGTTCAGCGGCAGCGGTGCGCCGGAGTGTGGATATGGAGTGGCTCGGGAACAAACACATGTTCAGTGTTTTCAGTGTATTCAGACAAATCATTCAACTTAAAAAAGAAAACATGATGTCATCATCACTACTTGCGATGCAATAGTCAAATAGAAGCACTGTCAATAAAAAGGTAAACATGTTGCATGTATTATTTGTGAAATGTGGCGTTGTTTGTAGTTTAGTGTGTTTCCGCGTTTTCACGGCAGGGATGGCGTCTGCTGAGACGCTGATTCCGCGGCTGCTGCGGTGGCGGTACGTGTCGTGTTTGCGCTGACTGTGTGCCCCGCCGCGCGGCTTAAGTGAGGACCGACACGCGCCGGGCCGAGGTGGGATCTCGGTGCCGTGTGCTGTGGCTGCGGTACGTGTGGCAACTGAGGAGCCTGGTGGTTCAGCGGCAGCGGTGCGCCGGAGTGTGGATATGGAGTGGCTCGGGAACAAACACATGTTCAGTGTTTTCAGTGTATTCAGACAAATCATTCAACTTAAAAAAGAAAACATGATGTCATCATCACTACTTGCGATGCAATAGTCAAATAGAAGCACTGTCAATAAAAAGGTAAACATGTTGCATGTATTATTTGTGAAATGTGGCGTTGTTTGTAGTTTAGTGTGTTTCCGCGTTTTCACGGCAGGGATGGCGTCTGCTGAGACGCTGGTTCCGCGGCTGCTGTGCGTTTGGCGCTGCGGCGGCGGTACGTGTCGTGTTTGCGCTGACTGTGTGCCCCGCCGCGTGGCTTAAGTGAGGACCGACACGCGCCGGGCCGAGGTGGGATCTCGGTGCCGTGTGCTGTGGCTGCGGTACGTGTGGCAACTGAGGAGCCTGGTGGTTCAGCGGCTGCGGTGCGCGTCGCGCCGTTGTGCGGATATGGAGGGTGCGCCTGTGCGCTGCGCCACGCCGCGCGGCTTAAGTGAAGACCGACACGCGCCGGGCCGAGGCGGGGCCGGGCGCACCGCACTTTTTTTATGAAGTTAATGTTGAGAATGTATCTTGAATGTATCTCGGTTTGCGCGGGCTCCGTGGCTGCTGTGCGCTCCGTGCGCTCCGCGGCTGCGGTTCCGGTGCCGTGCGCTGCAGCGGCGGTACCTGTCGTAACTGGGGAGCCTTGTGGTTCCGCGGCCGCGGTGCGTGTCCTCACTTAAACTGTGAGGACTGTACTGAGGCCAGTAAACTAACCTGATCTTCATTCACTACTGCCACCAGGGCCACTGCCCCTCTTGGCTTGCTTCCAACTCATCCTGAAAAGGGAACAAACACATGTTCAGTGTTTTCAGTGTATTCAGACAAATCATTCAACTTAAAAAAGAAAACATGATGTCATCATCACTACTTGCGATGCAATAGTCAAATAGAAGCACTGTCAATAAAAAGGTAAACATGTTGCATGTATTATTTGTGAAATGTGGCGTTGTTTGTAGTTTAGTGTGTTTCCGCGTTTTCACGGCAGGGATGGCGTCTGCTGAGACGCTGATTCCGCGGCTGCTGTGCGTTTGGCGCTGCGGTGGCGGTACGTGTCGTGTTTGCGCTGACTGTGTGCCCCGCCGCGCGGCTTAAGTGAGGACCTTAAGCCGCGCGGCTGCGGCACCGCAGCCGCTGAGGACTTCAGCGGCTGCGGTGCGCTTCGCGCCGTTGTGCGGATATGGAGGGTGCGCCTGTGCGCTGCGCCACGCCGCGCGGCTTAAGTGAAGACCGACACGCGCCGGGCCGAGGCGGGGCCGGGCGCACCGCACTTTTTTTATGAAGTTAATGTTGAGAATGTATCTTGAATGTATCTCGGTTTGCGCGGGCTCCGTGGCTGCTGTGCGCTCCGTGCGCTCCGCGGCTGCGGTTCCGGTGCCGTGCGCTGCAGCGGCGGTACCTGTCGTAACTGGGGAGCCTTGTGGTTCCGCGGCCGCGGTGCGTGTCCTCACTTAAACTGTGAGGACTGTACTGAGGCCAGTAAACTAACCTGATCTTCATTCACTACTGCCACCAGGGCCACTGCCCCTCTTGGCTTGCTTCCAACTCATCCTGAAAAGGGAACAAACACATGTTCAGTGTTTTCAGTGTATTCAGACAAATCATTCAACTTAAAAAAGAAAACATGATGTCATCATCACTACTTGCGATGCAATAGTCAAATAGAAGCACTGTCAATAAAAAGGTAAACATGTTGCATGTATTATTTGTGAAATGTGGCGTTGTTTGTAGTTTAGTGTGTTTCCGCGTTTTCACGGCAGGGATGGCGTCTGCTGAGACGCTGATTCCGCGGCTGCTGTGCGTTTGGCGCTGCGGTGGCGGTACGTGTCGTGTTTGCGCTGACTGTGTGCCCCGCCGCGCGGCTTAAGTGAGGACCGACACGCGCCGGGCCGAGGTGGGATCTCGGTGCCGTGTGCTGTGGCTGCGGTACGTGTCGCAACTGAGGAGCCTGGTGGTTCAGCGGCAGCGGTGCGCCGGAGTGTGGATATGGAGTGGCTCGGGAACAAACACATGTTCAGTGTTTTCAGTGTATTCAGACAAATCATTCAACTTAAAAAAGAAAACATGATGTCATCATCACTACTTGCGATGCAATAGTCAAATAGAAGCACTGTCAATAAAAAGGTAAACATGTTGCATGTATTATTTGTGAAATGTGGCGTTGTTTGTAGTTTAGTGTGTTTCCGCGTTTTCACGGCAGGGATGGCGTCTGCTGAGACGCTGATTCCGCGGCTGCTGTGCGTTTGGCGCTGCGGTGGCGGTACGTGTCGTGTTTGCGCTGACTGTGTGCCCCGCCGCGCGGCTTAAGTGAGGACCGACACGCGCCGGGCCGAGGTGGGATCTCGGTGCCGTGTGCTGTGGCTGCGGTACGTGTCGCAACTGAGGAGCCTGGTGGTTCAGCGGCAGCGGTGCGCCGGAGTGTGGATATGGAGTGGCTCGGGAACAAACACATGTTCAGTGTTTTCAGTGTATTCAGACAAATCATTCAACTTAAAAAAGAAAACATGATGTCATCATCACTACTTGCGATGCAATAGTCAAATAGAAGCACTGTCAATAAAAAGGTAAACATGTTGCATGTATTATTTGTGAAATGTGGCGTTGTTTGTAGTTTAGTGTGTTTCCACGTTTTCACGGCAGGGATGGCGTCTGCTGAGACGCTGGTTCCGCGGCTGCTGTGCGTTTGGCGCTGCGGCGGCGGTACGTGTCGTGTTTGCGCTGACTGTGTGCCCCGCCGCGCGGCTTAAGTGAGGACCGACGCGCGCCGGGCCGAGGTGGGATCTCGGTGCCGTGTGCTGTGGCTGCGGTACGTGTGGCAACTGAGGAGCCTGGTGGTTCAGCGGCTGCGGTGCGCGTCGCGCCGTTGTGCGGATATGGAGGGTGCGCCTGTGCGCTGCGCCACGCCGCGCGGCTTAAGTGAAGACCGACACGCGCCGGGCCGAGGCGGGGCCGGGCGCACCGCACTTTTTTTATGAAGTTAATGTTGAGAATGTATCTTGAATGTATCTCGGTTTGCGCGGGCTCCGTGGCTGCTGTGCGCTCCGTGCGCTCCGCGGCTGCGGTTCCGGTGCCGTGCGCTGCAGCGGCGGTACCTGTCGTAACTGGGGAGCCTTGTGGTTCCGCGGCCGCGGTGCGTGTCCTCACTTAAACTGTGAGGACTGTACTGAGGCCAGTAAACTAACCTGATCTTCATTCACTACTGCCACCAGGGCCACTGCCCCTCTTGGGTTGCTTCCAACTCATCCTGAAAAGGGAACAAACACATGTTCAGTGTTTTCAGTGTATTCAGACAAATCATTCAACTTAAAAAAGAAAACATGATGTCATCATCACTACTTGCGATGCAATAGTCAAATAGAAGCACTGTCAATAAAAAGGTAAACATGTTGCATGTATTATTTGTGAAATGTGGCGTTGTTTGTAGTTTAGTGTGTTTCCGCGTTTTCACGGCAGGGATGGCGTCTGCTGAGACGCTGATTCCGCGGCTGCTGTGCGTTTGGCGCTGCGGTGGCGGTACGTGTCGTGTTTGCGCTGACTGTGTGCCCCGCCGCGCGGCTTAAGTGAGGACCGACACGCGCCGGGCCGAGGTGGGATCTCGGTGCCGTGTGCTGTGGCTGCGGTACGTGTCGCAACTGAGGAGCCTGGTGGTTCAGCGGCAGCGGTGCGCCGGAGTGTGGATATGGAGTGGCTCGGGAACAAACACATGTTCAGTGTTTTCAGTGTATTCAGACAAATCATTCAACTTAAAAAAGAAAACATGATGTCATCATCACTACTTGCGATGCAATAGTCAAATAGAAGCACTGTCAATAAAAAGGTAAACATGTTGCATGTATTATTTGTGAAATGTGGCGTTGTTTGTAGTTTAGTGTGTTTCCGCGTTTTCACGGCAGGGATGGCGTCTGCTGAGACGCTGGTTCCGCGGCTGCTGTGCGTTTGGCGCTGCGGCGGCGGTACGTGTCGTGTTTGCGCTGACTGTGTGCCCCGCCGCGCGGCTTAAGTGAGGACCGACGCGCGCCGGGCCGAGGTGGGATCTCGGTGCCGTGTGCTGTGGCTGCGGTACGTGTGGCAACTGAGGAGCCTGGTGGTTCAGCGGCTGCGGTGCGCGTCGCGCCGTTGTGCGGATATGGAGGGTGCGCCTGTGCGCTGCGCCACGCCGCGCGGCTTAAGTGAAGACCGACACGCGCCGGGCCGAGGCGGGGCCGGGCGCACCGCACTTTTTTTATGAAGTTAATGTTGAGAATGTATCTTGAATGTATCTCGGTTTGCGCGGGCTCCGTGGCTGCTGTGCGCTCCGTGCGCTCCGCGGCTGCGGTTCCGGTGCCGTGCGCTGCAGCGGCGGTACCTGTCGTAACTGGGGAGCATTGTGGTTCCGCGGCCGCGGTGCGTGTCCTCACTTAAACTGTGAGGACTGTACTGAGGCCAGTAAACTAACCTGATCTTCATTCACTACTGCCACCAGGGCCACTGCCCCTCTTGGGTTGCTTCCAACTCATCCTGAAAAGGGAACAAACACATGTTCAGTGTTTTCAGTGTATTCAGACAAATCATTCAACTTAAAAAAGAAAACATGATGTCATCATCACTACTTGCGATGCAATAGTCAAATAGAAGCACTGTCAATAAAAAGGTAAACATGTTGCATGTATTATTTGTGAAATGTGGCGTTGTTTGTAGTTTAGTGTGTTTCCGCGTTTTCACGGCAGGGATGGCGTCTGCTGAGACGCTGATGCCGCGGCTGCTGTGCGTTTGGCGCTGCGGTGGCGGTACGTGTCGTGTTTGCGCTGACTGTGTGCCCCGCCGCGCGGCTTAAGTGAGGACCGACACGCGCCGGGCCGAGGTGGGATCTCGGTGCCGTGTGCTGTGGCTGCGGTACGTGTCGCAACTGAGGAGCCTGGTGGTTCAGCGGCAGCGGTGCGCCGGAGTGTGGATATGGAGTGGCTCGGGAACAAACACATGTTCAGTGTTTTCAGTGTATTCAGACAAATCATTCAACTTAAAAAAGAAAACATGATGTCATCATCACTACTTGCGATGCAATAGTCAAATAGAAGCACTGTCAATAAAAAGGTAAACATGTTGCATGTATTATTTGTGAAATGTGGCGTTGTTTGTAGTTTAGTGTGTTTCCGCGTTTTCACGGCAGGGATGGCGTCTGCTGAGACGCTGGTTCCGCGGCTGCTGTGCGTTTGGCGCTGCGGCGGCGGTACGTGTCGTGTTTGCGCTGACTGTGTGCCCCGCCGCGCGGCTTAAGTGAGGACCGACGCGCGCCGGGCCGAGGTGGGATCTCGGTGCCGTGTGCTGTGGCTGCGGTACGTGTGGCAACTGAGGAGCCTGGTGGTTCAGCGGCTGCGGTGCGCGTCGCGCCGTTGTGCGGATATGGAGGGTGCGCCTGTGCGCTGCGCCACGCCGCGCGGCTTAAGTGAAGACCGACACGCGCCGGGCCGAGGCGGGGCCGGGCGCACCGCACTTTTTTTATGAAGTTAATGTTGAGAATGTATCTTGAAT
The DNA here is from genome assembly GCF_958295425.1 of Solea solea. Lineage (NCBI taxonomy): Eukaryota > Metazoa > Chordata > Actinopteri > Pleuronectiformes > Soleidae > Solea > Solea solea. The sequence goes on along the minus strand of NC_081137.1, from coordinate 26,715,792 downwards.
GTATCTCGGTTTGCGCGGGCTCCGTGGCTGCTGTGCGCTCCGTGCGCTCCGCGGCTGCGGTTCCGGTGCCGTGCGCTGCAGCGGCGGTACCTGTCGTAACTGGGGAGCATTGTGGTTCCGCGGCCGCGGTGCGTGTCCTCACTTAAACTGTGAGGACTGTACTGAGGCCAGTAAACTAACCTGATCTTCATTCACTACTGCCACCAGGGCCACTGCCCCTCTTGGGTTGCTTCCAACTCATCCTGAAAAGGGAACAAACACATGTTCAGTGTTTTCAGTGTATTCAGACAAATCATTCAACTTAAAAAAGAAAACATGATGTCATCATCACTACTTGCGATGCAATAGTCAAATAGAAGCACTGTCAATAAAAAGGTAAACATGTTGCATGTATTATTTGTGAAATGTGGCGTTGTTTGTAGTTTAGTGTGTTTCCGGGTTTTCACGGCAGGGATGGCGTCTGCTGAGACGCTGATGCCGCGGCTGCTGTGCGTTTGGCGCTGCGGTGGCGGTACGTGTCGTGTTTGCGCTGACTGTGTGCCCCGCCGCGCGGCTTAAGTGAGGACCGACACGCGCCGGGCCGAGGTGGGATCTCGGTGCCGTGTGCTGTGGCTGCGGTACGTGTCGCAACTGAGGAGCCTGGTGGTTCAGCGGCAGCGGTGCGCCGGAGTGTGGATATGGAGTGGCTCGGGAACAAACACATGTTCAGTGTTTTCAGTGTATTCAGACAAATCATTCAACTTAAAAAAGAAAACATGATGTCATCATCACTACTTGCGATGCAATAGTCAAATAGAAGCACTGTCAATAAAAAGGTAAACATGTTGCATGTATTATTTGTGAAATGTGGCGTTGTTTGTAGTTTAGTGTGTTTCCGCGTTTTCACGGCAGGGATGGCGTCTGCTGAGACGCTGGTTCCGCGGCTGCTGTGCGTTTGGCGCTGCGGCGGCGGTACGTGTCGTGTTTGCGCTGACTGTGTGCCCCGCCGCGCGGCTTAAGTGAGGACCGACGCGCGCCGGGCCGAGGTGGGATCTCGGTGCCGTGTGCTGTGGCTGCGGTACGTGTGGCAACTGAGGAGCCTGGTGGTTCAGCGGCTGCGGTGCGCGTCGCGCCGTTGTGCGGATATGGAGGGTGCGCCTGTGCGCTGCGCCACGCCGCGCGGCTTAAGTGAAGACCGACACGCGCCGGGCCGAGGCGGGGCCGGGCGCACCGCACTTTTTTTATGAAGTTAATGTTGAGAATGTATCTTGAATGTATCTCGGTTTGCGCGGGCTCCGTGGCTGCTGTGCGCTCCGTGCGCTCCGCGGCTGCGGTTCCGGTGCCGTGCGCTGCGGCGGCGGTACCTGTCGTAACTTGGGAGCCTTGTGGTTCCGCGGCCGCGGTGCGTGTCCTCACTTAAACTGTGAGGACTGTACTCATGAGTTTATTTGTCAATGTGTGCCGTGATTTCATAGCGCTGTCCACGGTGCTGAAATGAGCCTCGGTGTCGGCAGCGTCACAGGGTGACCTCATTTTATATTTCCAGATTGTGGCTATGTTTGCACTGAGTGTGTTTCTTTAATTTCAACAATGTAGCCATAATGGTCTCCAACAACGGTGAACAAAACAAACGCCACAGAAGCTGCAGTGCAAACTCCACCCACCTATAACTGCAGAGGAAAAACTACATGTCTACTATAAACTGCTTTCTATATTCCTTCCTGGTTGGATTTAAACACACATCTGCCAATTTATTAGGTACACATTTTCTGTTTATGAACACACTGATTGAAGGAGCCAATCACATGGCAGTAAGTCATTGCATTTAGGCAGGTAGACATGATCAGGACGCCCAAATCAAGTTCAAACAGACTATCAGCATTAGGAAGAAAGGTGATTCAAGGAGCTTTTAATGTGGCATGGTTACTGGTAGTATTTTTACAAACTGCTTGCACAACCACGGTGTGACAAACAGAAAATATCCAGTGATGCCATGTTGAGGTCAAAGATCAGCAGAAAGGCCATGCTAAGAAAGCAAAAGGAACTCAAATCAGCGCAACCAAAGTGTGCAGAACACCATCTGAAGGCACAACACATTGAACCTTGCCGAAAAATGACTGCCTCCGACGGGAACGCGCATCGGTTAAGAGGTAGTGAGCGTAGGTCTACTGGTAGATATAATACTGTATACAGGGTACACCCTATAAGTCGTTGTTTGAAGGAGCGATACTGACCAAATTCATTGTACATGCACCTGTTTTCCTCGACTGCTAATGCTGAAAAGATAGAGAATGTAAGCCCTAACAATCCAGAGTTACAGGGTGCAGTCACTTCTCGGCAGGCCCTGCCGAAATGTGACAGCACCCTGTAACTCTTTATTGCAAGAAGCAATATTGACCAAATTCACTGTACATGCACCTGGTTTCCTCTACTTTCCTCTCCTCTACTGATTCTTCCAATTAGCCACTCACAGTGTGACTCCTGGCTGCTGAGTTAGTTAGCACCAGTTAGTTACTAGAAACCCAAGCCTTTTTAGATGATTTATATTAATAAATACACCATTAAATAATGACTTCAGTGTCATTAATTATTTAAATTAATAAATAGCCTTTTCAATAATTACTTACATCACATTGGTTTTCTTAGGTTACAAAATACTAACCTGGGTTTTTTTTCGTCATCACTTAGTAACAATAATAATAATAATAATAATAATAATAATAAGAAGAATAATATTCAGTGGAGCTCCACTTCAGGTTTTACTTGATACTCATTCCAAACTAAATGTTTATTTAAATATTAGTTTAAATGTCATATGATAAAAAAAAAGTGTTAAAGTTTGAGTGTACACTTACAATTAAGTGTTAAGTGTGTTTGTTTCTGTTTGGTTGTGATGAGTTTCTGTTGTACTCACACCAGCAAACCAAATCCAGTTCAGTCCGTCCATGAATACCAGTCCGGGTTTTGTAGCAGGTTTGCGTTGATGCTGCAAACAGAGAGTGAGACACAATCAGGTGACTGTGATCGTTTCATTAAAGACAAGAGATGAGAAGAAGACTGATGTCAGTGAAGAAACAAGGAAACAAAGTAACGTCAAACTTACATCTGTGATCTGTCCCTCTGGTGCGGCTGTCAACACAGGAGTTTAAATATTGGCACAATGGTCAGCCAATCAGGTGTGAAAGCTTGAAATGTTTGGGGCGGGGCTTATTATTGAAAACATGTGCGCTGTGACTGAGGAGCCTGGTGGTTCAGTGGCTGCGGTGCGCGTTGAGCCGGAGTGTGGATATGGAGTGTGCGCCTGTGTGCCGCGCCACGCCGCGCGGCTTAAGTGATCCTGGCGGGGCCGGGCGCACCGCACTTCCTTGTATCTAAAGAAAAAAAGAAAAGAATGCATTTGAAATTGTATTGTAGCTTGAGCATGCACATGAGTTCATTTGTCAATGTGTGCCGTGATTTCATAGCGCTGTCCACGGTGATGAAATGAGCCTCGGTGTCGGCAGGGTCACGGGGCCACCTCATTTTATATTTCCAGATTGTGGCTATGTTTGCACTGAGGGTGTTTCTTTCATTTCAACAATGTAGCCATAATGGTCTCTGGTTTTATGAAGTTAATGTTGAGAATGTATCTTGTCTGCGGGGAATGAGTTACTTCAACTTTAACCATTTAGGAAACCAATTAAGTTTATTAACTCAAACAATTTAAGCATACAAAAGTATTTGATTTGAGTACAAGTAACTCAAGTATTTGTTGTTAAAGTAACTTGGGTAAAGTGCATTGTACTAATTCCATTCAGTTAATGAAAACTACTAAGTATGTGACACTTATGTGAAACGGATTTATCTGAACTGAAATGATCTTCTTTATACAAATGTTAATACTTAAGTTGAATGGACTCTTTTCTTTCTACTAAATCAAATTATTACATTCTACTTCTGACAACTTCAAATGGAGAGCGTAGATCAGTGTGTGAGCCATTACAACCTGATTGTGAGGACCAGAGACACATGGTGAGTTTCAAAGGGAACTCCTGCAGGAACCTGATCTTCATTCACTACTGCCACCAGGGCCACTGCCCCTCTTGGGTTGCTTCCAACTCATCCTGAAAAGGGAACAAACACATGTTCAGTGTTTTCAGTGTATTCAGACAAATCATTCAACTTAAAAAAGAAAACATGATGTCATCATCACTACTTGCGATGCAATAGTCAAATAGAAGCACTGTCAATAAAAAGGTAAACATGTTGCATGTATTATTTGTGAAATGTGGCGTTGTTTGTAGTTTAGTGTGTTTCCGCGTTTTCATGGCAGGGATGGCGTCTGCTGAGACGCTGGTTCCGCGGCTGCTGTGCGTTTGGCGCTGCGGCGGCGGTACGTGTCGTGTTTGCGATGACTGTGTGCCCCGCCGCGCGGCTTAAGTGAGGACCGACACGCGCCGGGCCGAGGTGGGATCTCGGTGCCGTGTGCTGTGGCTGCGGTACGTGTCGCAACTGAGGAGCCTGGTGGTTCAGCGGCTGCGGTGCGCGTCGCGCCGTTGTGCGGATATGGAGGGTGCGCCTGTGCGCTGCGCCACGCCGCGCGGCTTAAGTGAAGACCGACACGCGCCGGGCCGAGGCGGGGCCGGGCGCACCGCACTTTTTTTATGAAGTTAATGTTGAGAATGTATCTTGAATGTATCTCGGTTTGCGCGGGCTCCGCGGCTGCTGTGCGCTCCGCGGCTGCGGTTCCGGTGCCGTGCGCTGCGGCGGCGGTACCTGTCGTAACTGGGGAGCCTGGTAGTTCCGCGGCCGCGGTGCGTGTCCTCACTTAAACTGTGAGGACTGTACTCAGGCCAGTAAACTAACCTGATCTTCATTCACTACTGCCACCAGGGCCACTGCCCCTCTTGGGTTGCTTCCAACTCATCCTGAAAAGGGAACAAACACATGTTCAGTGTTTTCAGTGTATTCAGACAAATCATTCAACTTAAAAAAGAAAACATGATGTCATCATCACTACTTGCGATGCAATAGTCAAATAGAAGCACTGTCAATAAAAAGGTAAACATGTTGCATGTATTATTTGTGAAATGTGGCGTTGTTTGTAGTTTAGTGTGTTTCCGCGTTTTCACGGCAGGGATGGCGTCTGCTGAGACGCTGGTTCCGCGGCTGCTGTGCGTTTGGCGCTGCGGCGGCGGTACGTGTCGTGTTTGCGCTGACTGTGTGCCCCGCCGCGCGGCTTAAGTGAGGACCGACACGCGCCGGGCCGAGGTGGGATCTCGGTGCCGTGTGCTGTGGCTGCGGTAGGTGTCGCAACTGAGGAGCCTGGTGGTTCAGCGGCAGCGGTGCGCCGGAGTGTGGATATGGAGTGGCTCGGGAACAAACACATGTTCAGTGTTTTCAGTGTATTCAGACAAATCATTCAACTTAAAAAAGAAAACATGATGTCATCATCACTACTTGCGATGCAATAGTCAAATAGAAGCACTGTCAATAAAAAGGTAAACATGTTGCATGTATTATTTGTGAAATGTGGCGTTGTTTGTAGTTTAGTGTGTTTCCGCGTTTTCACGGGAGGGATGGCGTCTGCTGAGACGCTGGTTCCGCGGCTGCTGTGCGTTTGGCGCTGCGGCGGCGGTGCGTGTCCTCACTTAAACTGTGAGGACTGTACTCATGAGTTTATTTGTCAATGTGTGCCGTGATTTCATAGCGCTGTCCACGGTGCTGAAATGAGCCTCGGTGTCGGCAGCGTCACAGGGTGACCTCATTTTATATTTCCAGATTGTGGCTATGTTTGCACTGAGTGTGTTTCTTTAATTTCAACAATGTAGCCATAATGGTCTCCAACAACGGTGAACAAAACAAACGCCACAGAAGCTGCAGTGCAAACTCCACCCACCTATAGCTGCAGAGGAAAAACTACATGTCTACTATAAACTGCTTTCTATATTCCTTCCTGGTTGGATTTAAACACACATCTGCCAATTTATTAGGTACACATTTTCTGTTTATGAACACACTGATTGAAGGAGCCAATCACATGGCAGTAAGTCATTGCATTTAGGCAGGTAGACATGATCAGGACGCCCAAATCAAGTTCAAACAGACTATCAGCATTAGGAAGAAAGGTGATTCAAGGAGCTTTTAATGTGGCATGGTTACTGGTAGTATTTTTACAAACTGCTTGCACAACCACGGTGTGACAAACAGAAAATATCCAGTGATGCCATGTTGAGGTCAAAGATCAGCAGAAAGGCCATGCTAAGAAAGCAAAAGGAACTCAAATCAGCGCAACCAAAGTGTGCAGAACACCATCTGAAGGCACAACACATTGAACCTTGCCGAAAAATGACTGCCTCCGACGGGAACGCGCATCGGTTAAGAGGTAGTGAGCGTAGGTCTACTGGTAGATATAATACTGTATACAGGGTACACCCTATAAGTCGTTGTTTGAAGGAGCGATACTGACCAAATTCATTGTACATGCACCTGTTTTCCTCGACTGCTAATGCTGAAAAGATAGAGAATGTAAGCCCTAACAATCCAGAGTTACAGGGTGCAGTCACTTCTCGGCAGGCCCTGCCGAAATGTGACAGCACCCTGTAACTCTTTATTGCAAGAAGCAATATTGACCAAATTCACTGTACATGCACCTGGTTTCCTCTACTTTCCTCTCCTCTATTGATTCTTCCAATCGGCCACTCACAGTGTGACTCCTGGCTGCTGAGTTAGTTAGCACCAGTTAGTTACTAGAAACCCAAGCCTTTTTAGATGATTTATATTAATAAATACACCATTAAATAATGACTTCAGTGTCATTAATTATTTAAATTAATAAATAGCCTTTTCAATAATTACTTACATCACATTGGTTTTCTTAGGTTACAAAATACTAACCTGGGTTTTTTTCGTCATCACTTAGTAACAACAATAATAATAATAATAATAATAAGAATAATAAGAATAATATTCAGTGGAGCTCCACTTCAGGTTTTACTTGATACTCATTCCAAACTAAATGTTTATTTAAATATTAGTTTAAATGTCATATGATAAAAAAAAAGTGTTAAAGTTTGAGTGTACACTTACAATTAAGTGTTAAGTGTGTTTGTTTCTGTTTGGTTGTGATGAGTTTCTGTTGTACTCACACCAGCAAACCAAATCCAGTTCAGTCCGTCCATGAATACCAGTCCGGGTTTTGTAGCAGGTTTGCGTTGATGCTGCAAACAGAGAGTGAGACACAAACAGGTGACTGTGATCGTTTCATTAAAGACAAGAGATGAGAAGAAGACTGATGTCAGTGAAGAAACAAGGAAACAAAGTAACGTCAAACTTACATCTGTGATCTGTCCCTCTGGTGCGGCTGTCAACACAGGAGTTTAAATATTGGCACAATGGTCAGCCAATCAGGTGTGAAAGCTTGAAATGTTTGGGGCGGGGCTTATTATTGAAAACATGTGCGCTGTGACTGAGGAGCCTGGTGGTTCAGTGGCTGCGGTGCGCGTTGAGCCGGAGTGTGGATATGGAGTGTGCGCCTGTGTGCCGCGCCACGCCGCGCGGCTTAAGTGAAGACCGACACGCGCCGGGCTGAGGTGGGATCCTGGCGGGGCCGGGCGCACCGCACTTCCTTGTATCTAAAGAAAAAAAGAAAAGAATGCATTTGAAATTGTATTGTAGCTTGAGCATGCACATGAGTTCATTTGTCAATGTGTGCCGTGATTTCATAGCGCTGTCCACGGTGATGAAATGAGCCTCGGTGTCGGCAGCGTCACGGGGCCACCTCATTTTATATTTCCAGATTGTGGCTATGTTTGCACTGAGTGTGTTTCTTTCATTTCAACAATGTAGCCATAATGGTCTCTGGTTTTATGAAGTTAATGTTGAGAATGTATCTTGTCTGCGGGGAATGAGTTACTTCAACTTTAACCATTTAGGAAACCAATTAAGTTTATTAACTCAAACAATTTAAGCATACAAAAGTATTTGATTTGAGTACAAGTAACTCAAGTATTTGTTGTTAAAGTAACTTGGGTAAAGTGCATTGTACTAATTCCATTCAGTTAATGAAAACTACTAAGTATGTGACACTTATGTGAAACGGATTTATCTGAACTGAAATGATCTTCTTTATACAAATGTTAATACTTAAGTTGAATTGACTCTTTTCTTTCTACTAAATCAAATTATTACATTCTACTTCTGACAACTTCAAATGGAGAGCGTAGATCAGTGTGTGAGCCATTACAACCTGATTGTGAGGACCAGAGACACATGGTGAGTTTCAAAGGGAACTCCTGCAGGAACCTGATCTTCATTCACTACTGCCACCAGGGCCACTGCCCCTCTTGGGTTGCTTCCAACTCATCCTGAAAAGGGAACAAACACATGTTCAGTGTTTTCAGTGTATTCAGACAAATCATTCAACTTAAAAAAGAAAACATGATGTCATCATCACTACTTGCGATGCAATAGTCAAATAGAAGCACTGTCAATAAAAAGGTAAACATGTTGCATGTATTATTTGTGAAATGTGGCGTTGTTTGTAGTTTAGTGTGTTTCCGCGTTTTCACGGCAGGGATGGCGTCTGCTGAGACGCTGGTTCCGCGGCTGCTGTGCGTTTGGCGCTGCGGCGGCGGTACGTGTCGTGTTTGCGCTGACTGTGTGCCCCGCCGCGCGGCTTAAGTGAGGACCGACACGCGCCGGGCCGAGGTGGGATCTCGGTGCCGTGTGCTGTGGCTGCGGTACGTGTGGCAACTGAGGAGCCTGGTGGTTCAGCGGCTGCGGTGCGCGTCGCGCCGTTGTGCGGATATGGAGGGTGCGCCTGTGCGCTGCGCCACGCCGCGCGGCTTAAGTGAAGACCGACACGCGCCGGGCCGAGGCGGGGCCGTTCGCACCGCACTTTTTTTATGAAGTTAATGTTGAGAATGTATCTTGAATGTATCTCGGTTTGCGCGGGCTCCGTGGCTGCTGTGCGCTCCGTGCGCTCCGCGGCTGCGGTTCCGGTGCCGTGCGCTGCGGCGGCGGTACCTGTCGTAACTGGGGAGCCTGGTGGTTCCGCGGCCGCGGTGCGTGTCCTCACTTAAACTGTGAGGACTGTACTCATGAGTTTATTTGTCAATGTGTGCCGTGATTTCATAGCGCTGTCCACGGTGCTGAAATGAGCCTCGGTGTCGGCAGCGTCACAGGGTGACCTCATTTTATATTTCCAGATTGTGGCTATGTTTGCACTGAGTGTGTTTCTTTAATTTCAACAATGTAGCCATAATGGTCTCCAACAACGGTGAACAAAACAAACGCCACAGAAGCTGCAGTGCAAACTCCACCCACCTATAGCTGCAGAGGAAAAACTACATGTCTACTATAAACTGCTTTCTATATTCCTTCCCGGTTGGATTTAAACACACATCTGCCAATTTATTAGGTACACATTTTCTGTTTATGAACACACTGATTGAAGGAGCCAATCACATGGCAGTAAGTCATTGCATTTAGGCAGGTAGACATGATCAGGACGCCCAAATCAAGTTCAAACAGACTATCAGCATTAGGAAGAAAGGTGATTCAAGGAGCTTTTAATGTGGCATGGTTACTGGTAGTATTTTTACAAACTGCTTGCACAACCACGGTGTGACAAACAGAAAATATCCAGTGATGCCATGTTGAGGTCAAAGATCAGCAGAAAGGCCATGCTAAGAAAGCAAAAGGAACTCAAATCAGCGCAACCAAAGTGTGCAGAACACCATCTGAAGGCACAACACATTGAACCTTGCCGAAAAATGACTGCCTCCGACGGGAACGTGCATCGGTTAAGAGGTAGTGAGCGTAGGTCTACTGGTAGATATAATACTGTATACAGGGTACACCCTATAAGTCGTTGTTTGAAGGAGCGATACTGACCAAATTCATTGTACATGCACCTGTTTTGCTCGGCTGCTAATGCTGAAAAGATAGAGAATGTAAGCCCTAACAATCCAGAGTTACAGGGTGCAGTCACTTCTCGGCAGGCCCTGCCGAAATGTGACAGCACCCTGTAACTCTTTATTGCAAGAAGCAATATTGACCAAATTCACTGTACATGCACCTGGTTTCCTCTACTTTCCTCTCCTCTACTGATTCTTCCAATTAGCCACTCACAGTGTGACTCCTGGCTGCTGAGTTAGTTAGCACCAGTTAGTTACTAGAAACCCAAGCCTTTTTAGATGATTTATATTAATAAATACACCATTAAATAACGACTTAAGTGTCATTAATTATTTAAATTAATAAATAGCCTTTTCAATAATTACTTACATCACATTGGTTTTCTTAGGTTACAAAATACTGACCTGGGTTTTTTTCGTCATCACTTAGTAACAATAATAATAATAATAATAATAATAATAATATTCAGTGGAGCTCCACTTCAGGTTTTACTTGATACTCATTCCAAACTAAATGTTTATTTAAATATTAGTTTAAATGTCATATGATAAAAAAAAAAGTGTTAAAGTTTGAGTGTACACTTACAATTAAGTGTTAAGTGTGTTTGTTTCTGTTTGGTTGTGATGAGTTTCTGTTGTACTCACACCAGCAAACCAAATCCAGTTCAGTCCGTCCATGAATACCAGTCCGGGTTTTGTAGCAGGTTTGCGTTGATGCTGCAAACAGAGAGTGAGACACAAACAGGTGACTGTGATCGTTTCAATAAAGACAAGAGATGAGAAGAAGACTGATGTCAGTGAAGAAACAAGGAAACAAAGTAACGTCAAACTTACATCTGTGATCTGTCCCTCTGGTGCGGCTGTCAACACAGGAGTTTAAATATTGGCACAATGGTCAGCCAATCAGGTGTGAAAGCTTGAAATGTTTGGGGCGGGGCTTATTATTGAAAACATGTGCGCTGTGACTGAGGAGCCTGGTGGTTCAGTGGCTGCGGTGCGCGTTGAGCCGGAGTGTGGATATGGAGTGTGCGCCTGTGTGCCGCGCCACGCCGCGCGGCTTAAGTGAAGACCGACACGCGCCGGGCTGAGGTGGGATCCTGGCGGGGCCGGGCGCACCGCACTTCCTTGTATCTAAAAAAAAAGAAGAAAAGAATGCATTTGAAATTGTATTGTAGCTTGAGCATGCACATGAGTTCATTTGTCAATGTGTGCCGTGATTTCATAGCGCTGTCCACGGTGATGAAATGAGCCTCGTGTCGGCAGCGTCACGGGGCCACCTCATTTTATATTTCCAGATTGTGGCTATGTTTGCACTGAGTGTGTTTCTTTCATTTCAACAATGTAGCCATAATGGTCTCTGGTTTTATGAAGTTAATGTTGAGAATGTATCTTGTCTGCGGGGAATGAGTTACTTCAACTTTAACCATTTAGGAAACCAATTAAGTTTATTAACTCAAACAATTTAAGCATACAAAAGTATTTGATTTGAGTACAAGTAACTCAAGTATTTGTTGTTAAAGTAACTTGGGTAAAGTGCATTGTACTAATTCCATTCAGTTAATGAAAACTACTAAGTATGTGACACTTATGTGAAACGGATTTATCTGAACTGAAATGATCTTCTTTATACAAATGTTAATACTTAAGTTGAATTGACTCTTTTCTTTCTACTAAATCAAATTATTACATTCTACTTCTGACAACTTCAAATGGAGAGCGTAGATCAGTGTGTGAGCCATTACAACCTGATTGTGAGGACCAGAGACACATGGTGAGTTTCAAAGGGAACTCCTGCAGGAACCTGATCTTCATTCACTACTGCCACCAGGGCCACTGCCCCTCTTGGGTTGCTTCCAACTCATCCTGAAAAGGGAACAAACACATGTTCAGTGTTTTCAGTGTATTCAGACAAATCATTCAACTTAAAAAAGAAAACATGATGTCATCATCACTACTTGCGATGCAATAGTCAAATAGAAGCACTGTCAATAAAAAGGTAAACATGTTGCATGTATTAGTTGTGAAATGTGGCGTTACACTGTACTCACATCTTATACCAAACTGAGAATACAAGTGCGTGTCCTCACTTAAACTGTGAGGACTGTACTCACGCCAGTAAACCGAATCCAGTCTGGGGTTTGTAGCAGGTTTGTAGGTTTGTGCGCCACGCTGCGCGGCTTAAGTGAAGACCGACACGCGCCAGGCCGAGGTGGGATCTCGGCAGGGCTGGGCGCTGTGGCTGCGGTACGTGTCGCAACTGAGGAGCCTGGTGGTTCAGCGGCTGCAGTGCGCGTCGCGCCGGAGTGTGGATATGGAGGGTGCGCCGCGGCTTAAGTGAAGACCGACACGCGCCGGGCCGCACCGCACTTCCTTGTATCTTAAAAAAAAGAAAAGAATGCATTTGAAATTGTATTGTAGCTTGAGCATGCGCATGATTTTATTTGTCAATGTGTGCCGTGATTTCATAGCGCTGTCCACGGTGCTGAAATGAGCCTCGCTGTCATATTAAAACTCTTTTCCAGATGAGGCATTGCTACAACGATGACTTTGACAGTGTGTGGGTGTCACCATCCTCTTTCACTCACTTGAGCTTCACTAAAGAGTGCAGGTCGTCTCTCTTTTAGTTCGGCAAGGAGGAGCTGAATTCACAGTTTCTTCATGCCCGAGTGCTGCATATGTTGATGGAGACCTGTGACATAAAACACAAAGAGCTACTGATGGTGCTACGTCTGTTTTTCACTAGACTACTCATAGATATCAGTACATCAACTGACAGTTAATGTATTATTTATTTGAACTTACAATTGTACATTTATATTCAAATACATACACAAATATGAAAGAACTGTACACTATAGTGGCGGTGATTGACTGAACATCATATGTTGGGTGCACATTTAAACACAGGATCCAGGCAGCTTTCCAAGTTGCAATATTTTATTTCCAAGTAAACGGTAGTCGGTGATGAGGGGTAATGGTGGATGATTCTGTCTATATGAAAATGATAAAGGAAATATTACAATCTAGAAAGTATCAAATATACAATAAGAAATGAGGTTGTTTTAGACTAACATCAATAATACATCCACTCTTACTTTCCTCTCTTTAGCAAAGGATTAAACTCAGGAATCTAGTATATTGACACACAAGCAATAAGTAAGTCTTCATACAAGATGTAGTATCAACCAAATGAATCATTAAATGAGTGAACGTCCATAAAACTCACAGCCAGTGTCCCTTTGTTCTCGTGGATTGTTTGGAGGGAAAATAGGGGGGTCAAAGGGCGGAAGGGGCGGGTTATATAGGATTAGGGGTGTGGTCCAGGTAGGTGTGCCAGTGATGAGGCAGGTGAGGAGGAGACTTGGGATTTTAACAAATACATATACAATGGCCGTGCCACTTTAATATAAACCTAAAATTCGGTTTATAAATGAGGTAATTAAATATTAGTTTAATGTCATATGATCAAAATTAAAGTGTTAACGTTCGACTCTACACTTAGATTCAAGTGTTAAGTGTGTTTGCGGTTTGTTTCTGTCTGGTTGTGATGACTTTCTGTTGTACTCACGCCAGTAAACCGAATCCAGTCTGGGGTTTGTAGCAGGTTTGTACTGTAGCAGGTTTGCATTGGTGCTGCAAACAGAGAGTGAGACACAAACATGGGACTGTGATGGTTTCATTAAAGACAAGAGATGAGAAGAAGACTGGAGTCAGTGAGAAAACAAGGAAACAAAGTAACGTCAAACTTACGTCTGTGATCTGTCAGCATCTCCTCTCCCTCTGGTGCGGCTGTCAACACAGGAGTTTAAATATTGGCACAATGGTCAGCCAATCAGGTGTGAAAGCTTGAAATGTTTGGGGCGGGGCTTATTATTGAAAACATGTGCGCTGTGACTGAGGAGCCTGGTGGTTCAGTGGCTGCGGTGCGCGTTGAGAAGCAATATTGACCAAATTCACTGTACATGCACCTGGTTTCCTCTACTTTCCTCTCCTCTACTGATTCTTCCAATTAGCCACTCACAGTGTGACTCCTGGCTGCTGAGTTAGTTAGCACCAGTTAGTTACTAGAAACCCAAGCCTTTTTAGATGATTTATATTAATAAATACACCATTAAATAATGACTTCAGTGTCATTAATTATTTAAATTAATAAATAGCCTTTTCAATAATTACTTACATCACATTGGTTTTCTTAGGTTACAAAATACTAACCTGGGTTTTTTTCGTCATCACTTAGTAACAACAACAATAATAATAATAATAATAATAATAATAATAAGAATAATATTCAGTGGAGCTCCACTTCAGGTTTTACTTGATTCTCATTCCAAACTAAATGTTTATTTAAATATTAGTTTAAATGTCATATGATAAAAAAAAAAGTGTTAAAGTTTGAGTGTACACTTACAATTAAGTGTTAAGTGTGTTTGTTTCTGTTTGGTTGTGATGACTTTCTGTTGTACTCACACCAGCAAACCGAATCCAGTTCAGTCCGTCCATGAATACCAGTCCGGGTTTTGTAGCAGGTTTGCGTTGATGCTGCAAACAGAGAGTGAGACACAAACAGGTGACTGTGATCGTTTCATTAAAGACAAGAGATGAGAAGAAGACTGATGTCAGTGAAGAAACAAGGAAACAAAGTAACGTCAAACTTACATCTGTGATCTGTCCCTCTGGTGCGGCTGTCAACACAGGAGTTTAAATATTGGCACAATGGTCAGCCAATCAGGTGTGAAAGCTTGAAATGTTTGGGGCGGGGCTTATTATTGAAAACATGTGCGCTGTGACTGAGGAGCCTGGTGGTTCAGTGGCTGCGGTGCGCGTTGAGCCGGAGTGTGGATATGGAGTGTGCGCCTGTGTGCCGCGCCACGCCGCGGCTTAAGTGAAGACCGACACGCGCCGGGCTGAGGTGGGATCCTGGCGGGGCCGGGCGCACCGCACTTCCTTGTATCTAAAGAAAAAAAGAAAAGAATGCATTTGAAATTGTATTGTAGCTTGAGCATGCACATGAGTTCATTTGTCAATGTGTGCCGTGATTTCATAGCGCTGTCCACGGTGATGAAATGAGCCTCGGTGTCGGCAGGGTCACGGGGCCACCTCATTTTATATTTCCAGATTGTGGCTATGTTTGCACTGAGTGTGTTTCTTTCATTCAACAATGTAGCCATAATGGTCTCTGGTTTTATGAAGTTAATGTTGAGAATGTGTCTTGTCTGCGGGGAATGAGTTACTTCAACTTTAACCATTTAGGAAACCAATTAAGTTTATTAACTCAAACAATTTAAGCATACAAAAGTATTTGATTTGAGTACAAGTAACTCAAGTATTTGTTGTTAAAGTCACTTGGGTAAAGTGCATTGTACTAATTCCATTCAGTTAATGAAAACTACTAAGTATGTGACACTTATGTGAAACGGATTTATCTGAACTGAAATGATCTTCTTTATACAAATGTTAATACTTAAGTTGAATTGACTCTTTTCTTTCTACTAAATCAAATTATTACATTCTACTTCTGACAACTTCAAATGGAGAGCGTAGATCAGTGTGTGAGCCATTACAACCTGATTGTGAGGACCAGAGACACATGGTGAGTTTCAAAGGGAACTCCTGCAGGAACCTGATCTTCATTCACTACTGCCACCAGGGCCACTGCCCCTCTTGGGTTGCTTCCAACTCATCCTGAAAAGGGAACAAACACATGTTCAGTGTTTTCAGTGTATTCAGACAAATCATTCAACTTAAAAAAGAAAACATGATGTCATCATCACTACTTGCAATAGTCAAATAGAAGCACTGTCAATAAAAAGGTAAACATGTTGCATGTATTAGTTGTGAAATGTGGCGTTACACTGTACTCACATCTTATACCAAACTGAGAATACAAGTGCGTGTCCTCACTTAAACTGTGAGGACTGTACTCACGCCAGTAAACCGAATCCAGTCTGGGGTTTGTAGCAGGTTTGTAGGTTTGTGCGCCACGCCGCGCGGCTTAAGTGAAGACCGACACGCGCCAGGCCGAGGTGGGATCCTGGCGGGGCCGGGCGCACCGCACTTCCTTTCTATCTAAAAAAAAAAAAGAATGCATTTGAAATTGTATTGTAGCTTGAGCATGCGCATGATTTTATTTGTCAATGTGTGCCGTGATTTCATAGCGCTGTCCACGGTGCTGAAATGAGCCTCGCTGTCATATTAAAACTCTTTTCCAGATGAGGCATTGCTACAACGATGACTTTGACAGTGTGTGGGTGTCACCATCCTCTTTCACTCACTTGAGCTTCACTAAAGAGTGCAGGTCGTCTCTCTTTTAGTTCGGCAAGGAGGAGCTGAATTCACAGTTTCTTCATGCCCGAGTGCTGCATATGTTGATGGAGACCTGTGACATAAAACACAAAGAGCTACTGATGGTGCTACGTCTGTTTTTCACTAGACTACTCATAGATATCAGTACATCAACTGACAGTTAATGTATTATTTATTTGAACTTACAATTGTACATTTATATTCAAATACATACACAAATATGAAAGAACTGTACACTATAGTGGCGGTGATTGACTGAACATCATATGTTGGGTGCACATTTAAACACAGGATCCAGGCAGCTTTCCAAGTTGCAATATTTTATTTCCAAGTAAACGGTAGTCGGTGATGAGGGGTAATGGTGGATGATTCTGTCTATATGAAAATGATAAAGGAAATATTACAATCTAGAAAGTATCAAATATACAATAAGAAATGAGGTTGTCTTAGACTAACATCAATAATACATCCACTCTTACTTTCCTCTCTTTAGCAAAGGATTAAACTCAGGAATCTAGTATAATGACACACAAGCAATAAGTAAGTCTTCATACAAGATGTAGTATCAACCAAATGAATCATTAAATGAGTGAACGTCCATAAAACTCACAGCCAGTGTCCCTTTGTTCTCGTGGATTGTTTGGAGGGAAAATAGGGGGGTCAAAGGGCGGAAGGGGCGGGTTATATAGGATTAGGGGTGTGGTCCAGGTAGGTGGGCCAGTGATGAGGCAGGTGAGGAGGAGACTTGGGATTTTAACAAATACATATATACAATGGCCGTGCCACTTTAATATAAACCTAAAATTCGAAGGTAAAATCAATTATTAGTAATAATATACAAAGTAACACGTCAACCACAAATCTATGGATCACACCAAGCATCTGAGAGACGTCTGAGCCAGCGGATCATTTCATCAGGACAGGCCGAGGTAGCGCTGCTCTGCCCTGGGCACTGTGAGCACCGAGCGTCCGCAGAGGCGGAGCTGATCACCTCCGACAACGTACCGTGCTGAAATCAGTTCCAGGTTGGATATTCAACAGACATTCGCTCCAGATCCAACGGCACCCTCCTCCTTCTCCACCCCGAGATAGGTGCACGATCACGGCTTGTACAAAGTCCGACCCATCGCTCTCAACAACCGTGGTCTCATTTAGGGACCATCAACGAATTACCGTTAAAAATGGATTAAAAAAAATTATGGGAGGTACTAAAATGGAATAAAAAGAGGTGTGTCCTGACTAGGCAGTCTAGTTCTATGTTGCTGCACTGTTTTGGAATCTTTAGGGTCACATGGCCTGGACGCGATTGAGATAAAATGCTAATATTTGCATTAAAGAAATGATTGAAAGTAAATCAAGTATTTAAATGGAATATAAAGAGGTGTGTCCTGACTAGGCAGTCTAGTACTATGTTTGTACACTCATTTGGAGTCGTTGGGTCACATTGCCTGGAAGCTATTGAGCTAAAATGCTAATATTTACATTATTAAAATTATAAAAAAAATAAATTAGGTAATTAAATATTAGTTTAATGTCATATGATCAAAATTAAAGTGTTAACGTTCGACTCTACACTTAGATTTAAGTGTTAAGTGTGTTTGCGGTTTGTTTCTGTCTGGTTGTGATGACTTTCTGTTGTACTCACGCCAGTAAACCGAATCCAGTCTGGGGTTTGTAGCAGGTTTGTACTGTAGCAGGTTTGCATTGGTGCTGCAAACAGAGAGTGAGACACAAACATGGGACTGTGATGGTTTCATTAAAGACAAGAGATGAGAAGAAGACTGGAGTCAGTGAGAAAACAAGGAAACAAAGTAACGTCAAACTTACGTCTGTGATCTGTCAGCATCTCCTCTCCCTCTGGTGCGGCTGTCAACACAGGAGTTTAAATATTGGCACAATGGTCAGTCAATCAGGTGTGAAAGCTTGAAATGTTTGGGGCGGGGCTTATTATTGAAAACATGTGCGCTATGACTGAGGAGCCTGGTGGTTCAGTGGCTGCGGTGCGCGTTGAGCCGTCGTGTGGATATGGAGTGTGCGCCTGTGTGCCACGCCGCGCGGCTTAAGTGAAGACCGACACGCGCCGGGCTGAGGTGGGATCCTGGCGGGGCCGGGCGCACTGCACTTCCTTGTATCTAAAGAAAAAAAGAAAAGAATGCATTTGAAATTGTATTGTAGCTTGAGCATGCACATGAGTTCATTTGTCAATGTGTGCCGTGATTTCATAGCGCTGTCCACGGTGCTGAAATGAGCCTCGGTGTCGGCAGCGTCACAGGGTGACCTCATTTTATATTTCCAGATTGTGGCTATGTTTGCACTGAGTGTGTTTCTTTAATTTCAACAATGTAGCCATAATGGTCTCCAACAACGGTGAACAAAACAAACGCCACAGAAGCTGCAGTGCAAACTCCACCCACCTATAGCTGCAGAGGAAAAACTACATGTCTACTATAAACTGCTTTCTATATTCCTTCCTGGTTGGATTTAAACACACATCTGCCAATTTATTAGGTACACATTTTCTGTTTATGAACACACTGATTGAAGGAGCCAATCACATGGCAGTAAGTCATTGCATTTAGGCAGGTAGACATGATCAGGACGCCCAAATCAAGTTCAAACAGACTATCAGCATTAGGAAGAAAGGTGATTCAAGGAGCTTTTAATGTGGCATGGTTACTGGTAGTATTTTTACAAACTGCTTGCACAACCACGGTGTGACAAACAGAAAATATCCAGTGATGCCATGTTGAGGTCAAAGATCAGCAGAAAGGCCATGCTAAGAAAGCAAAAGGAACTCAAATCAGCGCAACCAAAGTGTGCAGAACACCATCTGAAGGCACAACACATTGAACCTTGCCGAAAAATGACTGCCTCCGACGGGAACGCGCATCGGTTAAGAGGTAGTGAGCGTAGGTCTACTGGTAGATATAATACTGTATACAGGGTACACCCTATAAGTCGTTGTTTGAAGGAGCGATACTGACCAAATTCATTGTACATGCACCTGTTTTCCTCGACTGCTAATGCTGAAAAGATAGAGAATGTAAGCCCTAACAATCCAGAGTTACAGGGTGCAGTCACTTCTCGGCAGGCCCTGCCGAAATGTGACAGCACCCTGTAACTCTTTATTGCAAGAAGCAATATTGACCAAATTCACTGTACATGCACCTGGTTTCCTCTACTTTCCTCTCCTCTATTGATTCTTCCAATCGGCCACTCACAGTGTGACTCCTGGCTGCTGAGTTAGTTAGCACCAGTTAGTTACTAGAAACCCAAGCCTTTTGAGATGATTTATATTAATAAATACACCATTAAATAATGACTTCAGTGTCATTAATTATTTAAATTAATAAATAGCCTTTTCAATAATTACTTACATCACATTGGTTTTCTTAGGTTACAAAATACTAACCTGGGTTTTTTTCGTCATCACTTAGTAACAATAATAATAATAATAATAATAATAATAATATTCAGTGGAGCTCCACTTCAGGTTTTACTTGATACTCATTCCAAACTAAATGTTTATTTAAATATTAGTTTAAATGTCATATGATAAAAAAAAAAGTGTTAAAGTTTGAGTGTACACTTACAATTAAGTGTTAAGTGTGTTTGTTTCTGTTTGGTTGTGATGAGTTTCTGTTGTACTCACACCAGCAAACCAAATCCAGTTCAGTCCGTCCATGAATACCAGTCCGGGTTTTGTAGCAGGTTTGCGTTGATGCTGCAAACAGAGAGTGAGACACAAACAGGTGACTGTGATCGTTTCATTAAAGACAAGAGATGAGAAGAAGACTGATGTCAGTGAATAAACAAGGAAACAAAGTAACGTCAAACTTACATCTGTGATCTGTCCCTCTGGTGCGGCTGTCAACACAGGAGTTTAAATATTGGCACAATGGTCAGCCAATCAGGTGTGAAAGCTTGAAATGTTTGGGGCGGGGCTTATTATTGAAAACATGTGCGCTGTGACTGAGGAGCCTGGTGGTTCAGTGGCTGCGGTGCGCGTTGAGCCGGAGTGTGGATATGGAGTGTGCGCCTGTGTGCCACGCCACGCCGCGCGGCTTAAGTGAAGACCGACACGCGCCGGGCTGAGGTGGGATCCTGGCGGGGCCGGGCGCACCGCACTTCCTTGTATCTAAAAAAAAAGAAGAAAAGAATGCATTTGAAATTGTATTGTAGCTTGAGCATGCACATGAGTTCATTTGTCAATGTGTGCCGTGATTTCATAGCGCTGTCCACGGTGATGAAATGAGCCTCGTGTCGGCAGCGTCACGGGGCCACCTCATTTTATGTTTCCAGATTGTGGCTATGTTTGCACTGAGTGTGTTTCTTTCATTTCAACAATGTAGCCATAATGGTCTCTGGTTTTATGAAGTTAATGTTGAGAATGTATCTTGTCTGCGGGGAATGAGTTACTTCAACTTTAACCATTTAGGAAACCAATTAAGTTTATTAACTCAAACAATTTAAGCATACAAAAGTATTTGATTTGAGTACAAGTAACTCAAGTATTTGTTGTTAAAGTAACTTGGGTAAAGTGCATTGTACTAATTCCATTCAGTTAATGAAAACTACTAAGTATGTGACACTTATGTGAAACGGATTTATCTGAACTGAAATGATCTTCTTTATACAAATGTTAATACTTAAGTTGAATGGACTCTTTTCTTTCTACTAAATCAAATTACTACATTCTACTTCTGACAACTTCAAATGGAGAGCGTAGATCAGTGTGTGAGCCATTACAACCTGATTGTGAGGACCAGAGACACATGGTGAGTTTCAAAGGGAACTCCTGCAGGAACCTGATCTTCATTCACTACTGCCACCAGGGCCACTGCCCCTCTTGGGTTGCTTCCAACTCATCCTGAAAAGGGAACAAACACATGTTCAGTGTTTTCAGTGTATTCAGACAAATCATTCAACTTAAAAAAGAAAACATGATGTCATCATCACTACTTGCGATGCAATAGTCAAATAGAAGCACTGTCAATAAAAAGGTAAACATGTTGCATGTATTATTTGTGAAATGTGGCGTTGTTTGTAGTTTAGTGTGTTTCCGCGTTTTCACGGCAGGGATGGCGTCTGCTGAGACGCTGGTTCCGCAGCTGCTGTGCGTTTGGCGCTGCGGCGGCGGTACGTGTCGTGTTTGCACTGACTGTGTGCCCCGCCGCGCGGCTTAAGTGAGGACCGACACGCGCCGGGCCGAGGTGGGATCTCGGTGCCGTGTGCTGTGGCTGCGGTACGTGTGGCAACTGAGGAGCCTGGTGGTTCAGCGGCTGCGGTGCGCGTCGCGCCGTTGTGCGGATATGGAGGGTGCGCCTGTGCGCTGCGCCACGCCGCGCGGCTTAAGTGAAGACCGACACGCGCCTGGCCGAGGCGGGGCCGGGCGCACCGCACTTTTATTATGAAGTTAATGTTGAGAATGTATCTTGAATGTATCTCGGTTTGCGCGGGCTCCGTGGCTGCTGTGCGCTCCGTGCGCTCCGCGGCTGCGGTTCCGGTGCCGTGCGCTGCGCCGGCGGTACCTGTCGTAACTGGGGAGCCTTGTGGTTCCGCGGCCGCGGTGCGTGTCCTCACTTAAACTGTGAGGACTGTACTCAGGCCAGTAAACTAACCTGATCTTCATTCACTACTGCCACCAGGGCCACTGCCCCTCTTGGGTTGCTTCCAACTCATCCTGAAAAGGGAACAAACACATGTTCAGTGTTTTCAGTGTATTCAGACAAATCATTCAACTTAAAAAAGAAAACATGATGTCATCATCACTACTTGCGATGCAATAGTCAAATAGAAGCACTGTCAATAAAAAGGTAAACATGTTGCATGTATTATTTGTGAAATGTGGCGTTGTTTGTAGTTTAGTGTGTTTCCGCGTTTTCACGGCAGGGATGGCGTCTGCTGAGACGCTGATTCCGCGGCTGCTGTGCGTTTGGCGCTGCGGTGGCGGTACGTGTCGTGTTTGCGCTGACTGTGTGCCCCGCCGCGCGGCTTAAGTGAGGACCGACACGCGCCGGGCCGAGGTGGGATCTCGGTGCCGTGTGCTGTGGCTGCGGTACGTGTCGCAACTGAGGAGCCTGGTGGTTCAGCGGCAGCGGTGCGCCGGAGTGTGGATATGGAGTGGCTCGGGAACAAACACATGTTCAGTGTTTTCAGTGTATTCAGACAAATCATTCAACTTAAAAAAGAAAACATGATGTCATCATCACTACTTGCGATGCAATAGTCAAATAGAAGCACTGTCAATAAAAAGGTAAACATGTTGCATGTATTATTTGTGAAATGTGGCGTTGTTTGTAGTTTAGTGTGTTTCCGCGTTTTCACGGCAGGGATGGCGTCTGCTGAGACGCTGATTCCGCGGCTGCTGTGCGTTTGGCGCTGCGGTGGCGGTACGTGTCGTGTTTGCGCTGACTGTGTGCCCCGCCGCGCGGCTTAAGTGAGGACCGACACGCGCCGGGCCGAGGTGGGATCTCGGTGCCGTGTGCTGTGGCTGCGGTACGTGTCGCAACTGAGGAGCCTGGTGGTTCAGCGGCAGCGGTGCGCCGGAGTGTGGATATGGAGTGGCTCGGGAACAAACACATGTTCAGTGTTTTCAGTGTATTCAGACAAATCATTCAACTTAAAAAAGAAAACATGATGTCATCATCACTACTTGCGATGCAATAGTCAAATAGAAGCACTGTCAATAAAAAGGTAAACATGTTGCATGTATTATTTGTGGAATGTGGCGTTGTTTGTAGTTTAGTGTGTTTCCGCGTTTTCACGGCAGGGATGGGGTCTGCTGAGACGCTGGTTCCGCGGCTGCTGTGCGTTTGGCGCTGCGGCGGCGGTACGTGTCGTGTTTGCGCTGACTGTGTGCCCCGCCGCGCGGCTTAAGTGAGGACCGACACGCGCCGGGCCGAGGTGGGATCTCGGTGCCGTGTGCTGTGGCTGCGGTACGTGTGGCAACTGAGGAGCCTGGTGGTTCAGCGGCTGCGGTGCGCGACGCGCCGTTGTGCGGATATGGAGGGTGCGCCTGTGCGCTGCGCCACGCCGCGCGGCTTAAGTGAAGACCGACACGCGCCGGGCCGAGGCGGGGCCGGGCGCACCGCACTTTTTTTATGAAGTTAATGTTGAGAATGTATCTTGAATGTATCTCGGTTTGCGCGGGCTCCGTGGCTGCTGTGCGCTCCGTGCGCTCCGCGGGTGCGGTTCCGGTGCCGTGCGCTGCGGCGGCGGTACCTGTCGTAACTGGGGAGCCTTGTGGTTCCGCGGCCGCGGTGCGTGTCCTCATTTAAACTGTGAGGACTGTACTCAGGCCAGTAAACTAACCTGATCTTCATTCACTACTGCCACCAGGGCCACTGCCCCTCTTGGGTTGCTTCCAACTCATCCTGAAAAGGGAACAAACACATGTTCAGTGTTTTCAGTGTATTCAGACAAATCATTCAACTTAAAAAAGAAAACATGATGTCATCATCACTACTTGCGATGCAATAGTCAAATAGAAGCACTGTCAATAAAAAGGTAAACATGTTGCATGTATTATTTGTGAAATGTGGCGTTGTTTGTAGTTTAGTGTGTTTCCGCGTTTTCACGGCAGGGATGGCGTCTGCTGAGACGCTGATTCCGCGGCTGCTGTGCGTTTGGCGCTCCGGTGGCGGTACGTGTCGTGTTTGCGCTGACTGTGTGCCCCGCCGCGCGGCTTAAGTGAGGACCGACACGCGCCGGGCCGAGGTGGGATCTCGGTGCCGTGTGCTGTGGCTGCGGTACGTGTCGCAACTGAGGAGCCTGGTGGTTCAGCGGCAGCGGTGCGCCGGAGTGTGGATATGGAGTGGCTCGGGAACAAACACATGTTCAGTGTTTTCAGTGTATTCAGACAAATCATTCAACTTAAAAAAGAAAACATGATGTCATCATCACTACTTGCGATGCAATAGTCAAATAGAAGCACTGTCAATAAAAAGGTAAACATGTTGCATGTATTATTTGTGAAATGTGGCGTTGTTTGTAGTTTAGTGTGTTTCCGCGTTTTCACGGCAGGGATGGCGTCTGCTGAGACGCTGGTTCCGCGGCTGCTGTGCGTTTGGCGCTGCGGCGGCGGTACGTGTCGTGTTTGCGCTGACTGTGTGCCCCGCTGCGCGGCTTAAGTGAGGACCGACACGCGCCGGGCCGAGGTGGGATCTCGGTGCCGTGTGCTGTGGCTGCGGTACGTGTGGCAACTGAGGAGCCTGGTGGTTCAGCGGCTGCGGTGCGCGTCGCGCCGTTGTGCGGATATGGAGGGTGCGCCTGTGCGCTGCGCCACGCTGCGCGGCTTAAGTGAAGACCGACACGCGCCGGGCCGAGGCGGGGCCGGGCGCACCGCACTTTTTTTATGAAGTTAATGTTGAGAATGTATCTTGAATGTATCTCGGTTTGCGCGGGCTCCGTGGCTGCTGTGCGCTCCGTGCGCTCCGCGGCTGCGGTTCCGGTGCCGTGCGCTGCAGCGGCGGTACCTGTCGTAACTGGGGAGCCTTGTGGTTCCGCGGCCGCGGTGCGTGTCCTCACTTAAACTGTGAGGACTGTACTGAGGCCAGTAAACTAACCTGATCTTCATTCACTACTGCCACCAGGGCCACTGCCCCTCTTGGGTTGCTTCCAACTCATCCTGAAAAGGGAACAAACACATGTTCAGTGTTTTCAGTGTATTCAGACAAATCATTCAACTTAAAAAAGAAAACATGATGTCATCATCACTACTTGCGATGCAATAGTCAAATAGAAGCACTGTCAATAAAAAGGTAAACATGTTGCATGTATTATTTGTGAAATGTG
The DNA here is from genome assembly GCF_958295425.1 of Solea solea. Taxonomy (NCBI): domain Eukaryota; kingdom Metazoa; phylum Chordata; class Actinopteri; order Pleuronectiformes; family Soleidae; genus Solea; species Solea solea. The sequence goes on along the minus strand of NC_081137.1, from coordinate 26,690,815 downwards.
GCGTTGTTTGTAGTTTAGTGTGTTTCCGCGTTTTCACGGCAGGGATGGCGTCTGCTGAGACGCTGATTCCGCGGCTGCTGTGCGTTTGGCGCTGCGGTGGCGGTACGTGTCGTGTTTGCGCTGACTGTGTGCCCCGCCGCGCGGCTTAAGTGAGGACCGACACGCGCCGGGCCGAGGTGGGATCTCGGTGCCGTGTGCTGTGGCTGCGGTACGTGTCGCAACTGAGGAGCCTGGTGGTTCAGCGGCAGCGGTGCGCCGGAGTGTGGATATGGAGTGGCTCGGGAACAAACTGCTGTGCGCTCCGTGCGCTCCGCGGCTGCGGTTCCGGTGCCGTGCGCTGCGGCGGCGGTACCTGTCGTAACTGGGGAGCCTTGTGGTTCCGCGGCCGCGGTGCGTGTCCTCACTTAAACTGTGAGGACTGTACTCAGGCCAGTAAACTAACCTGATCTTCATTCACTACTGCCACCAGGGCCACTGCCCCTCTTGGGTTGCTTCCAACTCATCCTGAAAAGGGAACAAACACATGTTCAGTGTTTTCAGTGTATTCAGACAAATCATTCAACTTAAAAAAGAAAACATGATGTCATCATCACTACTTGCGATGCAATAGTCAAATAGAAGCACTGTCAATAAAAAGGTAAACATGTTGCATGTATTATTTGTGAAATGTGGCGTTGTTTGTAGTTTAGTGTGTTTCCGCGTTTTCACGGCAGGGATGGCGTCTGCTGAGACGCTGATTCCGCGGCTGCTGTGCGTTTGGCGCTGCGGTGGCGGTACGTGTCGTGTTTGCGCTGACTGTGTGCCCCGCCGCGCGGCTGTGTGAGGACCGACACGCGCCGGGCCGAGGTGGGATCTCGGTGCCGTGTGCTGTGGCTGCGGTACCTGTCGTAACTGGGGAGCCTGGTGGTTCCGCGGCGGTGCGTGTCCTCACTTAAACTGTGAGGACTGTACTCATGAGTTTATTTGTCAATGTGTGCCGTGATTTCATAGCGCTGTCCACGGTGCTGAAATGAGCCTCGGTGTCGGCAGCGTCACAGGGTGACCTCATTTTATATTTCCAGATTGTGGCTATGTTTGCACTGAGTGTGTTTCTTTAATTTCAACAATGTAGCCATAATGGTCTCCAACAACGGTGAACAAAACAAACGCCACAGAAGCTGCAGTGCAAACTCCACCCACCTATAGCTGCAGAGGAAAAACTACATGTCTACTATAAACTGCTTTCTATATTCCTTCCTGGTTGGATTTAAACACACATCTGCCAATTTATTAGGTACACATTTTCTGTTTATGAACACACTGATTGAAGGAGCCAATCACATGGCAGTAAGTCATTGCATTTAGGCAGGTAGACATGATCAGGACGCCCAAATCAAGTTGAAACAGACTATCAGCATTAGGAAGAAAGGTGATTCAAGGAGCTTTTAATGTGGCATGGTTACTGGTAGTATTTTTACAAACTGCTTGCACAACCACGGTGTGACAAACAGAAAATATCCAGTGATGCCATGTTGAGGTCAAAGATCAGCAGAAAGGCCATGCTAAGAAAGCAAAAGGAACTCAAATCAGCGCAACCAAAGTGTGCAGAACACCATCTGAAGGCACAACACATTGAACCTTGCCGAAAAATGACTGCCTCCGACGGGAACGCGCATCGGTTAAGAGGTAGTGAGCGTAGGTCTACTGGTAGATATAATACTGTATACAGGGTACACCCTATAAGTCGTTGTTTGAAGGAGCGATACTGACCAAATTCATTGTACATGCACCTGTTTTCCCTCGACTGCTAATGCTGAAAAGATAGAGAATGTAAGCCCTAACAATCCAGAGTTACAGGGTGCAGTCACTTCTCGGCAGGCCCTGCCGAAATGTGACAGCACCCTGTAACTCTTTATTGCAAGAAGCAATATTGACCAAATTCACTGTACATGCACCTGGTTTCCTCTACTTTCCTCTCCTCTACTGATTCTTCCAATTAGCCACTCACAGTGTGACTCCTGGCTGCTGAGTTAGTTAGCACCAGTTAGTTACTAGAAACCCAAGCCTTTTTAGATGATTTATATTAATAAATACACCATTAAATAATGACTTAAGTGTCATTAATTATTTAAATTAATAAATAGCCTTTTCAATAATTACTTACATCACATTGGTTTTCTTAGGTTACAAAATACTGACCTGGGTTTTTTTCGTCATCACTTAGTAACAACAAGAATAATAATAATAATAATAATAAGAAGAAGAATAATATTCAGTGGAGCTCCACTTCAGGTTTTACTTGATACTCATTCCAAACTAAATGTTTATTTAAATATTAGTTTAAATGTCATATGATTAAAAAAAAGTGTTAAAGTTTGAGTGTACACTTACAATTAAGTGTTAAGTGTGTTTGTTTCTGTTTGGTTGTGATGAGTTTCTGTTGTACTCACACCAGCAAACCGAATCCAGTTCAGTCCGTCCATGAATACCAGTCCGGGTTTTGTAGCAGGTTTGCGTTGATGCTGCAAACAGAGAGTGAGACACAAACAGGTGACTGTGATCGTTTCATTAAAGACAAGAGATGAGAAGAAGACTGATGTCAGTGAAGAAACAAGGAAACAAAGTAACGTCAAACTTACATCTGTGATCTGTCCCTCTGGTGCGGCTGTCAACACAGGAGTTTAAATATTGGCACAATGGTCAGCCAATCAGGTGTGAAAGCTTGAAATGTTTGGGGCGGGGCTTATTATTGAAAACATGTGCGCTGTGACTGAGGAGCCTGGTGGTTCAGTGGCTGCGGTGCGCGTTGAGCCGGAGTGTGGATATGGAGTGTGCGCCTGTGTGCCGCGCCACGCCGCGCGGCTTAAGTGAAGACCGACACGCGCCGGGCTGAGGTGGGATCCTGGCGGGGCCGGGCGCACCGCACTTCCTTGTATCTAAAGAAAAAAAGAAAAGAATGCATTTGAAATTGTATTGTAGCTTGAGCATGCACATGAGTTCATTTGTCAATGTGTGCCGTGATTTCATAGCGCTGTCCACGGTGATGAAATGAGCCTCGGTGTCGGCAGGGTCACGGGGCCACCTCATTTTATATTTCCAGATTGTGGCTATGTTTGCACTGAGTGTGTTTCTTTCATTTCAACAATGTAGCCATAATGGTCTCTGGTTTTATGAAGTTAATGTTGAGAATGTATCTTGTCTGCGGGGAATGAGTTACTTCAACTTTAACCATTTAGGAAACCAATTAAGTTTATTAACTCAAACAATTTAAGCATACAAAAGTATTTGATTTGAGTACAAGTAACTCAAGTATTTGTTGTTAAAGTAACTTGGGTAAAGTGCATTGTACTAATTCCATTCAGTTAATGAAAACTACTAAGTATGTGACACTTATGTGAAACGGATTTATCTGAACTGAAATGATCTTCTTTATACAAATGTTAATACTTAAGTTGAATTGACTCTTTTCTTTCTACTAAATCAAATTATTACATTCTACTTCTGACAACTTCAAATGGAGAGCGTAGATCAGTGTGTGAGCCATTACAACCTGATTGTGAGGACCAGAGACACATGGTGAGTTTCAAAGGGAACTCCTGCAGGAACCTGATCTTCATTCACTACTGCCACCAGGGCCACTGCCCCTCTTGGGTTGCTTCCAACTCATCCTGAAAAGGGAACAAACACATGTTCAGTGTTTTCAGTGTATTCAGACAAATCATTCAACTTAAAAAAGAAAACATGATGTCATCATCACTACTTGCGATGCAATAGTCAAATAGAAGCACTGTCAATAAAAAGGTAAACATGTTGCATGTATTAGTTGTGAAATGTGGCGTTGTTTGTAGTTTAGTGTGTTTCCGCGTTTTCACGGCAGGGATAGCGTCTGCTGAGACGCTGGTTCCGCGGCTGCTGTGCGTTTGGCGCTGCGGCGGCGGTACGTGTCGTGTTTGCGCTGACTGTGTGCCCCGCCGCGCGGCTTAAGTGAGGACCGACACGCGCCGGGCCGAGGTGGGATCTCGGTGCCGTGTGCTGTGGCTGCGGTACGTGTCGCAACTGAGGAGCCTGGTGGTTCAGCGGCAGCGGTGCGCCGGAGTGTGGATATGGAGTGGCTCGGGAACAAACACATGTTCAGTGTTTTCAGTGTATTCAGACAAATCATTCAACTTAAAAAAGAAAACATGATGTCATCATCACTACTTGCGATGCAATAGTCAAATAGAAGCACTGTCAATAAAAAGGTAAACATGTTGCATGTATTAGTTGTGAAATGTGGCGTTACACTGTACTCACATCTTATACCAAACTGAGAATACAAGTGCGTGTCCTCACTTAAACTGTGAGGACTGTACTCACGCCAGTAAACCGAATCCAGTCTGGGGTTTGTAGCAGGTTTGTAGGTTTGTGCGCCACGCTGCGCGGCTTAAGTGAAGACCGACACGCGCCAGGCCGAGGTGGGATCTCGGCAGGGCTGGGCGCTGTGGCTGCGGTACGTGTCGCAACTGAGGAGCCTGGTGGTTCAGCGGCTGCAGTGCGCGTCGCGCCGGAGTGTGGATATGGAGGGTGCGCCGCGGCTTAAGTGAAGACCGACACGCGCCGGGCCGCACCGCACTTCCTTGTATCTTAAAAAAAAGAAAAGAATGCATTTGAAATTGTATTGTAGCTTGAGCATGCGCATGATTTTATTTGTCAATGTGTGCCGTGATTTCATAGCGCTGTCCACGGTGCTGAAATGAGCCTCGCTGTCATATTAAAACTCTTTTCCAGATGAGGCATTGCTACAAGCTTTTAATGTGGCATGGTTACTGGTAGTATTTTTACAAACTGCTTGCACAACCACGGTGTGACAAACAGAAAATATCCAGTGATGCCATGTTGAGGTCAAAGATCAGCAGAAAGGCCATGCTAAGAAAGCAAAAGGAACTCAAATCAGCGCAACCAAAGTGTGCAGAACACCATCTGGGGTGCAGTCACTTCTCGGCAGGCCCTGCCGAAATGTGACAGCACCCTGTAACTCTTTATTGCAAGAAGCAATATTGACCAAATTCACTGTACATGCACCTGGTTTCCTCTACTTTCCTCTCCTCTACTGATTCTTCCAATTAGCCACTCACAGTGTGACTCCTGGCTGCTGAGTTAGTTAGCACCAGTTAGTTACTAGAAACCCAAGCCTTTTTAGATGATTTATATTAATAAATACACCATTAAATAATGACTTCAGTGTCATTAATTATTTAAATTAATAAATAGCCTTTTCAATAATTACTTACATCACATTGGTTTTCTTAGGTTACAAAATACTAACCTGGGTTTTTTTCGTCATCACTTAGTAACAACAATAATAATAATAATAATAATAATAATAAGAATAATATTCAGTGGAGCTCCACTTCAGGTTTTACTTGATACTCATTCCAAACTAAATGTTAGTTTAAATATTAGTTTAAATGTCATATGATAAAAAAAAGTGTTAAAGTTTGAGTGTACACTTACAATTAAGTGTTAAGTGTGTTTGTTTCTGTTTGGTTGTGATGAGTTTCTGTTGTACTCACACCAGCAAACCGAATCCAGTTCAGTCCGTCCATGAATACCAGTCCGGGTTTTGTAGCAGGTTTGCGTTGATGCTGCAAACAGAGAGTGAGACACAAACCGAGATCGGTACGTGTCGCAACTGAGGAGCCTGGTGGTTCAGCGGCTGCAGTGCGCGTCGCGCCGGAGTGTGGATATGGAGGGTGCGCCGCGGCTTAAGTGAAGACCGACACGCGCCGGGCCGCACCGCACTTCCTTGTATCTTAAAAAAAAGAAAAGAATGCATTTGAAATTGTATTGTAGCTTGAGCATGCGCATGATTTTATTTGTCAATGTGTGCCGTGATTTCATAGCGCTGTCCACGGTGCTGAAATGAGCCTCGCTGTCATATTAAAACTCTTTTCCAGATGAGGCATTGCTACAACGATGACTTTGACAGTGTGTGGGTGTCACCATCCTCTTTCACTCACTTGAGCTTCACTAAAGAGTGCAGGTCGTCTCTCTTTTAGTTCGGCAAGGAGGAGCTGAATTCACAGTTTCTTCATGCCCGAGTGCTGCATATGTTGATGGAGACCTGTGACATAAAACACAAAGAGCTACTGATGGTGCTACGTCTGTTTTTCACTAGACTACTCATAGATATCAGTACATCAACTGACAGTTAATGTATTATTTATTTGAACTTACAATTGTACATTTATATTCAAATACATACACAAATATGAAAGAACTGTACACTATAGTGGCGGTGATTGACTGAACATCGTATGTTGGGTGCACATTTAAACACAGGATCCAGGCAGCTTTCCAAGTTGCAATATTTTATTTCCAAGTAAACGGTAGTCGGTGATGAGGGGTAATGGTGGATGATTCTGTCTATATGAAAATGATAAAGGAAATATTACAATCTAGAAAGTATCAAATATACAATAAGAAATGAGGTTGTCTTAGACTAACATCAATAATACATCCACTCTTACTTCCCTCTCTTTAGCAAAGGATTAAACTCAGGAATCTAGTATAATGACACACAAGCAATAAGTAAGTCTTCATACAAGATGTAGTATCAACCAAATGAATCATTAAATGAGTGAACGTCCATAAAACTCACAGCCAGTGTCCCTTTGTTCTCGTGGATTGTTTGGAGGGAAAATAGGGGGGTCAAAGGGCGGAAGGGGCGGGTTATATAGGATTAGGGGTGTGGTCCAGGTAGGTGTGCCAGTGATGAGGCAGGTGAGGAGGAGACTTGGGATTTTAACAAATACATATACAATGGCCGTGCCACTTTAATATAAACCTAAAATTCGAAGGTAAAATCAATTATTAGTAATAATATACAAAGTGTTTACATTAAAAACAAAGTAACACGTCAACCACAAATCTATGGATCACACCAAGCATCTGTGAGACGTCTGAGCCAGCGGATCATTTCATCAGGACAGGCCGAGGTAGCGCTGCTCTGCCCTGGGCACTGTGAGCACCGAGCGTCCGCAGAGGCGGAGCTGATCACCTCCGACAACGTACCGCGCTGAAATCAGTTCCAGGTTGGATATTCAACAGACATTCGCTCCAGATCCAACGGCACCCTCCTCCTTCTCCACCCCGAGATTGGTGCACGATCACGGCTTGTACAAAGTCCGACCCATCGCTCTCAACAACCGTGGTCTCATTTAGGGACCATCAACGAATTACCGTTAAAAATGGATTAAAAAAAATTATGGGAGGTACTAAAACGGAATAAAAAGAGGTGTGTCCTGACTAGGCAGTCTAGTTCTATGTTGCTGCACTGTTTTGGAATCTTTAGGGTCACATGGCCTGGACGCGATTGAGATAAAATGCTAATATTTGCATTAAAGAAATGATTGAAAGTAAATCAAGTATTTAAATGGAATATAAAGAGGTGTGTCCTGACTAGGCAGTCTAGTACTATGTTTGTACACTCATTTGGAGTCGTTGGGTCACATTGCCTGGAAGCTATTGAGCTAAAATGCTAATATTTACATTATTAAAATTATAAAAAAAATAAATGAGGTAATTAAATATTAGTTTAATGTCATATGATCAAAATTAAAGTGTTAACGTTCGACTCTACACTTAGATTCAAGTGTTAAGTGTGTTTGCGGTTTGTTTCTGTCTGGTTGTGATGACTTTCTGTTGTACTCACGCCAGTAAACCGAATCCAGTCTGGGGTTTGTAGCAGGTTTGTACTGTAGCAGGTTTGCATTGGTGCTGCAAACAGAGAGTGAGACACAAACATGGGACTGTGATGGTTTCATTAAAGACAAGAGATGAGAAGAAGACTGGAGTCGGTGAGAAAACAAGGAAACAAAGTAACGTCAAACTTACGTCTGTGATCTGTCAGCATCTCCTCTCCCTCTGGTGCGGCTGTCAACACAGGAGTTTAAATATTGGCACAATGGTCAGTCAATCAGGTGTGAAAGCTTGAAATGTTTGGGGCGGGGCTTATTATTGAAAACATGTGCGCTGTGACTGAGGAGCCTGGTGGTTCAGTGGCTGCGGTGCGAGTTGAGCCGTCGTGTGGATATGGAGTGTGCGCCTGTGTGCCGCGCCACGCTGCGCGGCTTAAGTGAAGACCGACACGCGCCGGGCTGAGGTGGGATCCTGGCGGGGCCGGGCGCACCGCACTTCCTTGTATCTAAAGAAAAAAAGAAAAGAATGCATTTGAAATTGTATTGTAGCTTGAGCATGCACATGAGTTCATTTGTCAATGTGTGCCGTGATTTCATAGCGCTGTCCACGGTGATGAAATGAGCCTCGGTGTCGGCAGGGTCACGGGGCCACCTCATTTTATATTTCCAGATTGTGGCTATGTTTGCACTGAGTGTTTTTCTTTCATTTCAACAATGTAGCCATAATGGTCTCTGGTTTTATGAAGTTAATGTTGAGAATGTATCTTGTCTGCGGGGAATGAGTTACTTCAACTTTAACCATTTAGGAAACCAATTAAGTTTATTAACTCAAACAATTTAAGCATACAAAAGTATTTGATTTGAGTACAAGTAACTCAAGTATTTGTTGTTCAAGTAACTTGGGTAAAGTGCATTGTACTAATTCCATTCAGTTAATGAAAACTACTAAGTATGTGACACTTATGTGAAACGGATTTATCTGAACTGAAATGATCTTCTTTATACAAATGTTAATACTTAAGTTGAATTGACTCTTTTCTTTCTACTAAATCAAATTATTACATTCTACTTCTGACAACTTCAAATGGAGAGCGTAGATCAGTGTGTGAGCCATTACAACCTGATTGTGAGGACCAGAGACACATGGTGAGTTTCAAAGGGAAGTCCTGCAGGAACCTGATCTTCATTCACTACTGCCACCAGGGCCACTGCCCCTCTTGGGTTGCTTCCAACTCATCCTGAAAAGGGAACAAACACATGTTCAGTGTTTTCAGTGTATTCAGACAAATCATTCAACTTAAAAAAGAAAACATGATGTCATCATCACTACTTGCGATGCAATAGTCAAATAGAAGCACTGTCAATAAAAAGGTAAACATGTTGCATGTATTATTTGTGAAATGTGGCGTTGTTTGTAGTTTAGTGTGTTTCCGCGTTTTCACGGGAGGGATGGCGTCTGCTGAGACGCTGGTTCCGCGGCTGCTGTGCGTTTGGCGCTGCGGCGGCGGTGCGTGTCCTCACTTAAACTGTGAGGACTGTACTCATGAGTTTATTTGTCAATGTGTGCCGTGATTTCATAGCGCTGTCCACGGTGCTGAAATGAGCCTCGGTGTCGGCAGCGTCACAGGGTGACCTCATTTTATATTTCCAGATTGTGGCTATGTTTGCACTGAGTGTGTTTCTTTAATTTCAACAATGTAGCCATAATGGTCTCCAACAACGGTGAACAAAACAAACGCCACAGAAGCTGCAGTGCAAACTCCACCCACCTATAGCTGCAGAGGAAAAACTACATGTCTACTATAAACTGCTTTCTATATTCCTTCCTGGTTGGATTTAAACACACATCTGCCAATTTATTAGGTACACATTTTCTGTTTATGAACACACTGATTGAAGGAGCCAATCACATGGCAGTAAGTCATTGCATTTAGGCAGGTAGACATGATCAGGACGCCCAAATCAAGTTCAAACAGACTATCAGCATTAGGAAGAAAGGTGATTCGAGGAGCTTTTAATGTGGCATGGTTACTGGTAGTATTTTTACAAACTGCTTGCACAACCACGGTGTGACAAACAGAAAATATCCAGTGATGCCATGTTGAGGTCAAAGATCAGCAGAAAGGCCATGCTAAGAAAGCAAAAGGAACTCAAATCAGCGCAACCAAAGTGTGCAGAACACCATCTGAAGGCACAACACATTGAACCTTGCCGAAAAATGACTGCCTCCGACGGGAACGCGCATCGGTTAAGAGGTAGTGAGCGTAGGTCTACTGGTAGATATAATACTGTATACAGGGTACACCCTATAAGTCGTTGTTTGAAGGAGCGATACTGACCAAATTCATTGTACATGCACCTGTTTTCCTCGACTGCTAATGCTGAAAAGATAGAGAATGTAAGCCCTAACAATCCAGAGTTACAGGGTGCAGTCACTTCTCGGCAGGCCCTGCCGAAATGTGACAGCACCCTGTAACTCTTTATTGCAAGAAGCAATATTGACCAAATTCACTGTACATGCACCTGGTTTCCTCTACTTTCCTCTCCTCTACTGATTCTTCCAATTAGCCACTCACAGTGTGACTCCTGGCTGCTGAGTTAGTTAGCACCAGTTAGTTACTAGAAACCCAAGCCTTTTTAGATGATTTATATTAATAAATACACCATTAAATAACGACTTAAGTGTCATTAATTATTTAAATTAATAAATAGCCTTTTCAATAATTACTTACATCACATTGGTTTTCTTAGGTTACAAAATACTGACCTGGGTTTTTTTCGTCATCACTTAGTAACAATAATAATAATAATAATAATAATAATAATAATAATAATAATATTCAGTGGAGCTCCACTTCAGGTTTTACTTGATACTCATTCCAAACTAAATGTTTATTTAAATATTAGTTTAAATGTCATATGATAAAAAAAAGTGTTAAAGTTTGAGTGTACACTTACAATTAAGTGTTAAGTGTGTTTGTTTCTGTTTGGTTGTGATGAGTTTCTGTTGTACTCACACCATCAAACCGAATCCAGTTCAGTCCGTCCATGAATACCAGTCCGGGTTTTGTAGCAGGTTTGCGTTGATGCTGCAAACAGAGAGTGAGACACAAACAGGTGACTGTGATCGTTTCATTAAAGACAAGAGATGAGAAGAAGACTGATGTCAGTGAATAAACAAGGAAACAAAGTAACGTCAAACTTACATCTGTGATCTGTCCCTCTGGTGCGGCTGTCAACACAGGAGTTTAAATATTGGCACAATGGTCAGCCAATCAGGTGTGAAAGCTTGAAATGTTTGGGGCGGGGCTTATTATTGAAAACATGTGCGCTGTGACTGAGGAGCCTGGTGGTTCAGTGGCTGCGGTGCGCGTTGAGCCGGAGTGTGGATATGGAGTGTGCGCCTGTGTGCCGCGCCACGCCGCGCGGCTTAAGTGAAGACCGACACGCGCCGGGCTGAGGTGGGATCCTGGCGGGGCCGGGCGCACCGCACTTCCTTGTATCTAAAGAAAAAAAGAAAAGAATGCATTTGAAATTGTATTGTAGCTTGAGCATGCACATGAGTTCATTTGTCAATGTGTGCCGTGATTTCATAGCGCTGTCCACGGTGATGAAATGAGCCTCGGTGTCGGCAGGGTCACGGGGCCACCTCATTTTATATTTCCAGATTGTGGCTATGTTTGCACTGAGTGTGTTTCTTTCATTTCAACAATGTAGCCATAATGGTCTCTGGTTTTATGAAGTTAATGTTGAGAATGTATCTTGTCTGCGGGGAATGAGTTACTTCAACTTTAACCATTTAGGAAACCAATTAAGTTTATTAACTCAAACAATTTAAGCATACAAAAGTATTTGATTTGAGTACAAGTAACTCAAGTATTTGTTGTTAAAGTAACTTGGGTAAAGTGCATTGTACTAATTCCATTCAGTTAATGAAAACTACTAAGTATGTGACACTTATGTGAAACGGATTTATCTGAACTGAAATGATCTTCTTTATACAAATGTTAATACTTAAGTTGAATTGACTCTTTTCTTTCTACTAAATCAAATTATTACATTCTACTTCTGACAACTTCAAATGGAGAGCGTAGATCAGTGTGTGAGCCATTACAACCTGATTGTGAGGACCAGAGACACATGGTGAGTTTCAAAGGGAACTCCTGCAGGAACCTGATCTTCATTCACTACTGCCACCAGGGCCACTGCCCCTCTTGGGTTGCTTCCAACTCATCCTGAAAAGGGAACAAACACATGTTCAGTGTTTTCAGTGTATTCAGACAAATCATTCAACTTAAAAAAGAAAACATGATGTCATCATCACTACTTGCAATAGTCAAATAGAAGCACTGTCAATAAAAAGGTAAACATGTTGCATGTATTAGTTGTGAAATGTGGCGTTACACTGTACTCACATCTTATACCAAACTGAGAATACAAGTGCGTGTCCTCACTTAAACTGTGAGGACTGTACTCACGCCAGTAAACCGAATCCAGTCTGGGGTTTGTAGCAGGTTTGTAGGTTTGTGCGCCACGCCGCGCGGCTTAAGTGAAGACCGACACGCGCCAGGCCGAGGTGGGATCCTGGCGGGGCCGGGCGCACCGCACTTCCTTGTATCTAAAAAAAAAAAAGAATGCATTTGAAATTGTATTGTAGCTTGAGCATGCGCATGATTTTATTTGTCAATGTGTGCCGTGATTTCATAGCGCTGTCCACGGTGCTGAAATGAGCCTCGCTGTCATATTAAAACTCTTTTCCAGATGAGGCATTGCTACAACGATGACTTTGACAGTGTGTGGGTGTCACCATCCTCTTTCACTCACTTGAGCTTCACTAAAGAGTGCAGGTCGTCTCTCTTTTAGTTCGGCAAGGAGGAGCTGAATTCACAGTTTCTTCATGCCCGAGTGCTGCATATGTTGATGGAGACCTGTGACATAAAACACAAAGAGCTACTGATGGTGCTACGTCTGTTTTTCACTAGACTACTCATAGATATCAGTACATCAACTGACAGTTAATGTATTATTTATTTGAACTTACAATTGTACATTTATATTCAAATACATACACAAATATGAAAGAACTGTACACTATAGTGGCGGTGATTGACTGAACATCATATGTTGGGTGCACATTTAAACACAGGATCCAGGCAGCTTTCCAAGTTGCAATATTTTATTTCCAAGTAAACGGTAGTCGGTGATGAGGGGTAATGGTGGATGATTCTGTCTATATGAAAATGATAAAGGAAATATTACAATCTAGAAAGTATCAAATATACAATAAGAAATGAGGTTGTCTTAGACTAACATCAATAATACATCCACTCTTACTTTCCTCTCTTTAGCAAAGGATTAAACTCAGGAATCTAGTATAATGACACACAAGCAATAAGTAAGTCTTCATACAAGATGTAGTATCAACCAAATGAATCATTAAATGAGTGAACGTCCATAAAACTCACAGCCAGTGTCCCTTTGTTCTCGTGGATTGTTTGGAGGGAAAATAGGGGGGTCAAAGGGCGGAAGGGGCGGGTTATATAGGATTAGGGGTGTGGTCCAGGTAGGTGTGCCAGTGATGAGGCAGGTGAGGAGGAGACTTGGGATTTTAACAAATACGTATATACAATGGCCGTGCCACTTTAATATAAACCTAAAATTCGAAGGTAAAATCAATTATTAGTAATAATATACAAAGTAACACGTCAACCACAAATCTATGGATCACACCAAGCATCTGAGAGACGTCTGAGCCAGCGGATCATTTCATCAGGACAGGCCGAGGTAACGCTGCTCTGCCCTGGGCACTGTGAGCACCGAGCGTCCGCAGAGGCGGAGCTGATCACCTCCGACAACGTACCGCGCTGAAATCAGTTCCAGGTTGGATATTCAACAGACATTCGCTCCAGATCCAACGGCACCCTCCTCCTTCTCCACCCCGAGATAGGTGCACGATCACGGCTTGTACAAAGTCCGACCCATCGCTCTCAACAACCGTGGTCTCATTTAGGGACCATCAACGAATTACCGTTAAAAATGGATTAAAAGAAATTATGGGAGGTACTAAAATGGAATAAAAAGAGGTGTGTCCTGACTAGGCAGTCTAGTTCTATGTTGCTGCACTGTTTTGGAATCTTTAGGGTCACATGGCCTGGACGCGATTGAGATAAAATGCTAATATTTGCATTAAAGAAATGATTGAAAGTAAATCAAGTATTTAAATGGAATATAAAGAGGTGTGTCCTGACTAGGCAGTCTAGTACTATGTTTGTACACTCATTTGGAGTCGTTGGGTCACATTGCCTGGAAGCTATTGAGCTAAAATGCTAATATTTACATTATTAAAATTATAAAAAAAATAAATGAGGTAATTAAATATTAGTTTAATGTCATATGATCAAAATTAAAGTGTTAACGTTCGACTCTACACTTAGATTTAAGTGTTAAGTGTGTTTGCGGTTTGTTTCTGTCTGGTTGTGATGACTTTCTGTTGTACTCACGCCAGTAAACCGAATCCAGTCTGGGGTTTGTAGCAGGTTTGTACTGTAGCAGGTTTGCATTGGTGCTGCAAACAGAGAGTGAGACACAAACATGGGACTGTGATGGTTTCATTAAAGACAAGAGATGAGAAGAAGACTGGAGTCAGTGAGAAAACAAGGAAACAAAGTAACGTCAAACTTACGTCTGTGATCTGTCAGCATCTCCTCTCCCTCTGGTGCGGCTGTCAACACAGGAGTTTAAATATTGGCACAATGGTCAGCCAATCATGTGTGAAAGCTTGAAATGTTTGGGGCGGGGCTTATTATTGAAAACATGTGCGCTGTGACTGAGGAGCCTGGTGGTTCAGTGGCTGTGGTGCGCGTTGAGCCGGAGTGTGGATATGGAGTGTGCGCCTGTGTGCCGCGCCACGCCGCGCGGCTTAAGTGAAGACCGACACGCGCCGGGCTGAGGTGGGATCCTGGCGGGGCCGGGCGCACCGCACTTCCTTGTATCTAAAAAAAAAGAGAAAAGAATGCATTTGAAATTGTATTGTAGCTTGAGCATGCACATGAGTTCATTTGTCAATGTGTGCCGTGATTTCATAGCGCTGTCCACGGTGATGAAATGAGCCTCGGTGTCGGCAGCGTCACGGGGCCACCTCATTTTATATTTCCAGATTGTGGCTATGTTTGCACTGAGTGTGTTTCTTTCATTTCAACAATGTAGCCATAATGGTCTCTGGTTTTATGAAGTTAATGTTGAGAATGTATCTTGTCTGCGGGGAATGAGTTACTTCAACTTTAACCATTTAGGAAACCAATTAAGTTTATTAACTCAAACAATTTAAGCATACAAAAGTATTTGATTTGAGTACAAGTAACTCAAGTATTTGTTGTTAAAGTAACTTGGGTAAAGTGCCTTGTACTAATTCCATTCAGTTAATGAAAACTACTAAGTATGTGACACTTATGTGAAACGGATTTATCTGAACTGAAATGATCTTCTTTATACAAATGTTAATACTTAAGTTGAATTGACTCTTTTCTTTCTACTAAATCAAATTATTACATTCTACTTCTGACAACTTCAAATGGAGAGCGTAGATCAGTGTGTGAGCCATTACAACCTGATTGTGAGGACCAGAGACACATGGTGAGTTTCAAAGGGAACTCCTGCAGGAGTTCCCTTTGTGCTGTGGCTGCGGTACGTGTCGCAACTGAGGAGCCTGGTGGTTCAGCGGCAGCGGTGCGCCGGAGTGTGGATATGGAGTGGCTCGGGAACAAACACATGTTCAGTGTTTTCAGTGTATTCAGACAAATCATTCAACTTAAAAAAGAAAACATGATGTCATCATCACTACTTGCGATGCAATAGTCAAATAGAAGCACTGTCAATAAAAAGGTAAACATGTTGCATGTATTATTTGTGGAATGTGGCGTTGTTTGTAGTTTAGTGTGTTTCCGCGTTTTCACGGCAGGGATGGCGTCTGCTGAGACGCTGATTCCGCGGCTGCTGTGTGTTTGGCGCTGCGGTGGCGGTACGTGTCGTGTTTGCGCTGACTGTGTGCCCCGCCGCGCGGCTTAAGTGAGGACCGACACGCGCCGGGCCGAGGTGGGATCTCGGTGCCGTGTGCTGTGGCTGCGGTACGTGTCGCAACTGAGGAGCCTGGTGGTTCAGCGGCAGCGGTGCGCCGGAGTGTGGATATGGAGTGGCTCGGGAACAAACACATGTTCAGTGTTTTCAGTGTATTCAGACAAATCATTCAACTTAAAAAAGAAAACATGATGTCATCATCACTACTTGCGATGCAATAGTCAAATAGAAGCACTGTCAATAAAAAGGTAAACATGTTGCATGTATTATTTGTGGAATGTGGCGTTGTTTGTAGTTTAGTGTGTTTCCGCGTTTTCACGGCAGGGATGGCGTCTGCTGAGACGCTGGTTCCGCGGCTGCTGTGCGTTTGGCGCTGCGGCGGCGGTACGTGTCGTGTTTGCGCTGACTGTGTGCCCCGCCGCGCGGCTTAAGTGAGGACCGACACGCGCCGGGCCGAGGTGGGATCTCGGTGCCGTGTGCTGTGGCTGCGGTACGTGTGGCAACTGAGGAGCCTGGTGGTTCAGCGGCTGCGGTGCGCGTCGCGCCGTTGTGCGGATATGGAGGGTGCGCCTGTGCGCTGCGCCACGCCGCGCGGCTTAAGTGAAGACCGACACGCGCCGGGCCGAGGCGGGGCCGGGCGCACCGCACTTTTTTTATGAAGTTAATGTTGAGAATGTATCTTGAATGTATCTCGGTTTGCGCGGGCTCCGTGGCTGCTGTGCGCTCCGTGCGCTCCGCGGCTGCGGTTCCGGTGCCGTGCGCTGCGGCGGCGGTACCTGTCGTAACTGGGGAGCCTTGTGGTTCCGCGGCCGCGGTGCGTGTCCTCACTTAAACTGTGAGGACTGTACTCAGGCCAGTAAACTAACCTGATCTTCATTCACTACTGCCACCAGGGCCACTGCCCCTCTTGGGTTGCTTCCAACTCATCCTGAAAAGGGAACAAACACATGTTCAGTGTTTTCAGTGTATTCAGACAAATCATTCAACTTAAAAAAGAAAACATGATGTCATCATCACTACTTGCGATGCAATAGTCAAATAGAAGCACTGTCAATAAAAAGGTAAACATGTTGCATGTATTATTTGTGAAATGTGGCGTTGTTTGTAGTTTAGTGTGTTTCCGCGTTTTCACGGCAGGGATGGCGTCTGCTGAGACGCTGATTCCGCGGCTGCTGTGCGTTTGGCGCTGCGGTGGCGGTACGTGTCGTGTTTGCGCTGACTGTGTGCCCCGCCGCGCGGCTTAAGTGAGGACCGACACGCGCCGGGCCGAGGTGGGATCTCGGTGCCGTGTGCTGTGGCTGCGGTACGTGTCGCAACTGAGGAGCCTGGTGGTTCAGCGGCAGCGGTGCGCCGGAGTGTGGATATGGAGTGGCTCGGGAACAAACACATGTTCAGTGTTTTCAGTGTATTCAGACAAATCATTCAACTTAAAAAAGAAAACATGATGTCATCATCACTACTTGCGATGCAATAGTCAAATAGAAGCACTGTCAATAAAAAGGTAAACATGTTGCATGTATTATTTGTGAAATGTGGCGTTGTTTGTAGTTTAGTGTGTTTCCGCGTTTTCACGGCAGGGATGGCGTCTGCTGAGACGCTGGTTCCGCGGCTGCTGTGCGTTTGGCGCTGCGGCGGCGGTACGTGTTGTGTTTGCACTGACTGTGTGCCCCGCCGCGCGGCTTAAGTGAGGACCGACACGCGCCGGGCCGAGGTGGGATCTCGGTGCCGTGTGCTGTGGCTGCGGTACGTGTGGCAACTGAGGAGCCTGGTGATTCAGCGGCTGCGGTGCGCGTCGCGCCGTTGTGCGGATATGGAGGGTGCGCCTGTGCGCTGCGCCACGCCGCGCGGCTTAAGTGAAGACCGACACGCGCCGGGCCGAGGCGGGGCCGGGCGCACCGCACTTTTTTTATGAAGTTAATGTTGAGAATGTATCTTGAATGTATCTCGGTTTGCGCGGGCTCCGTGGCTGCTGTGCGCTCCGTGCGCTCCGCGGCTGCGGTTCCGGTGCCGTGCGCTGCGGCGGCGGTACCTGTCGTAACTGGGGAGCCTTGTGGTTCCGCGGTCGCGGTGCGTGTCCTCACTTAAACTGTGAGGACTGTACTCAGGCCAGTAAACTAACCTGATCTTCATTCACTAATGCCACCAGGGCCACTGCCCCTCTTGGGTTGCTTCCAACTCATCCTGAAAAGGGAACAAACACATGTTCAGTGTTTTCAGTGTATTCAGACAAATCATTCAACTTAAAAAAGAAAACATGATGTCATCATCACTACTTGCGATGCAATAGTCAAATAGAAGCACTGTCAATAAAAAGGTAAACATGTTGCATGTATTATTTGTGAAATGTGGCGTTGTTTGTAGTTTAGTGTGTTTCCGCGTTTTCACGGCAGGGATGGCGTCTGCTGAGACGCTGATTCCGCGGCTGCTGTGCGTTTGGCGCTGCGGTGGCGGTACGTGTCGTGTTTGCGCTGACTGTGTGCCCCGCCGCGCGGCTTAAGTGAGGACCGACACGCGCCGGGCCGAGGTGGGATCTCGGTGCCGTGTGCTGTGGCTGCGGTACGTGTCGCAACTGAGGAGCCTGGTGGTTCAGCGGCAGCGGTGCGCCGGAGTGTGGATATGGAGTGGCTCGGGAACAAACACATGTTCAGTGTTTTCAGTGTATTCAGACAAATCATTCAACTTAAAAAAGAAAACATGATGTCATCATCACTACTTGCGATGCAATAGTCAAATAGAAGCACTGTCAATAAAAAGGTAAACATGTTGCATGTATTATTTGTGGAATGTGGCGTTGTTTGTAGTTTAGTGTGTTTCCGCGTTTTCACGGCAGGGATGGGGTCTGCTGAGACGCTGGTTCCGCGGCTGCTGTGCGTTTGGCGCTGCGGCGGCGGTACGTGTCGTGTTTGCGCTGACTGTGTGCCCCGCCGCGCGGCTTAAGTGAGGACCGACACGCGCCGGGCCGAGGTGGGATCTCGGTGCCGTGTGCTGTGGCTGCGGTACGTGTGGCAACTGAGGAGCCTGGTGGTTCAGCGGCAGCGGTGCGCCGGAGTGTGGATATGGAGTGGCTCGGGAACAAACACATGTTCAGTGTTCTCAGTGTATTCAGACAAATCATTCAACTTAAAAAAGAAAACATGATGTCATCTAGACTACTTGCGATGCAATAGTCAAATAGAAGCACTGTCAGTAAAAAGGTAAACATGTTGCATGTATTATTTGTGGAATGTGGCGTTGTTTGTAGTTTAGTGTGTTTCCGCGTTTTCACGGCAGGGATGGCGTCTGCTGAGACGCTGGTTCCGCGGCTGCTGTGCGTTTGGCGCTGCGGCGGCGGTACGTGTCGTGTTTGCGCTGACTGTGTGCCCCGCCGCGCGGCTTAAGTGAGGACCGACACGCGCCGGGCCGAGGTGGGATCTCGGTGCCGTGTGCTGTGGCTGCGGTACGTGTGGCAACTGAGGAGCCTGGTGGTTCAGCGGCTGCGGTGCGCGTCGCGCCGTTGTGCGGATATGGAGGGTGCGCCTGTGCGCTGCGCCACGCCGCGCGGCTTAAGTGAAGACCGACACGCGCCGGGCCGAGGCGGGGCCGGGCGCACCGCACTTTTTTTATGAAGTTAATGTTGAGAATGTATCTTGAATGTATCTCGGTTTGCGCGGGCTCCGTGGCTGCTGTGCGCTCCGTGCGCTCCGCGGCTGCGGTTCCGGTGCCGTGCGCTGCGGCGGCGGTACCTGTCGTAACTGGGGAGCCTTGTGGTTCCGCGGCCGCGGTGCGTGTCCTCACTTAAACTGTGAGGACTGTACTCAGGCCAGTAAACTAACCTGATCTTCATTCACTACTGCCACCAGGGCCACTGCCCCTCTTGGGTTGCTTCCAACTCATCCTGAAAAGGGAACAAACACATGTTCAGTGTTTTCAGTGTATTCAGACAAATCATTCAACTTAAAAAAGAAAACATGATGTCATCATCACTACTTGCGATGCAATAGTCAAATAGAAGCACTGTCAATAAAAAGGTAAACATGTTGCATGTATTATTTGTGAAATGTGGCGTTGTTTGTAGTTTAGTGTGTTTCCGCGTTTTCACGGCAGGGATGGCGTCTGCTGAGACGCTGATTCCGCGGCTGCTGTGCGTTTGGCGCTGCGGTGGCGGTACGTGTCGTGTTTGCGCTGACTGTGTGCCCCGCCGCGCGGCTTAAGTGAGGACCGACACGCGCCGGGCCGAGGTGGGATCTCGGTGCCGTGTGCTGTGGCTGCGGTACGTGTCGCAACTGAGGAGCCTGGTGGTTCAGCGGCAGCGGTGCGCCGGAGTGTGGATATGGAGTGGCTCGGGAACAAACACATGTTCAGTGTTTTCAGTGTATTCAGACAAATCATTCAACTTAAAAAAGAAAACATGATGTCATCATCACTACTTGCGATGCAATAGTCAAATAGAAGCACTGTCAATAAAAAGGTAAACATGTTGCATGTATTATTTGTGGAATGTGGCGTTGTTTGTAGTTTAGTGTGTTTCCGCGTTTTCACGGCAGGGATGGGGTCTGCTGAGACGCTGGTTCCGCGGCTGCTGTGCGTTTGGCGCTGCGGCGGCGGTACGTGTCGTGTTTGCGCTGACTGTGTGCCCCGCCACGCGGCTTAAGTGAGGACCGACACGCGCCGGGCCGAGGTGGGATCTCGGTGCCGTGTGCTGTGGCTGCGGTACGTGTGGCAACTGAGGAGCCTGGTGGTTCAGCGGCTGCGGTGCGCGACGCGCCGTTGTGCGGATATGGAGGGTGCGCCTGTGCGCTGCGCCACGCCGCGCGGCTTAAGTGAGGACCGACACGCGCCGGGCCGAGGTGGGATCTCGGTGCCGTGTGCTGTGGCTGCGGTACGTGTGGCAACTGAGGAGCCTGGTGGTTCAGCGGCTGCGGTGCGCGACGCGCCGTTGTGCGGATATGGAGGGTGCGCCTGTGCGCTGCGCCACGCCGCGCGGCTTAAGTGAGGACCGACACGCGCCGGGCCGAGGTGGGATCTCGGTGCCGTGTGCTGTGGCTGCGGTACGTGTCGCAACTGAGGAGCCTGGTGGTTCAGCGGCAGCGGTGCGCCGGAGTGTGGATATGGAGTGGCTCGGGAACAAACACATGTTCAGTGTTTTCAGTGTATTCAGACAAATCATTCAACTTAAAAAAGAAAACATGATGTCATCATCACTACTTGCGATGCAATAGTCAAATAGAAGCACTGTCAATAAAAAGGTAAACATGTTGCATGTATTATTTGTGAAATGTGGCGTTGTTTGTAGTTTAGTGTGTTTCCGCGTTTTCACGGCAGGGATGGCGTCTGCTGAGACGCTGATTCCGCGGCTGCTGTGCGTTTGGCGCTGCGGTGGCGGTACGTGTCGTGTTTGCGCTGACTGTGTGCCCCGCCGCGCGGCTTAAGTGAGGACCGACACGCGCCGGGCCGAGGTGGGATCTCGGTGCCGTGTGCTGTGGCTGCGGTACGTGTCGCAACTGAGGAGCCTGGTGGTTCAGCGGCAGCGGTGCGCCGGAGTGTGGATATGGAGTGGCTCGGGAACAAACACATGTTCAGTGTTTTCAGTGTATTCAGACAAATCATTCAACTTAAAAAAGAAAACATGATGTCATCATCACTACTTGCGATGCAATAGTCAAATAGAAGCACTGTCAATAAAAAGGTAAACATGTTGCATGTATTATTTGTGAAATGTGGCGTTGTTTGTAGTTTAGTGTGTTTCCGCGTTTTCACGGCAGGGATGGCGTCTGCTGAGACGCTGGTTCCGCGGCTGCTGTGCGTTTGGCGCTGCGGCGGCGGTACGTGTTGTGTTTGCGCTGACTGTGTGCCCCGCCGCGCGGCTTAAGTGAGGACCGACACGCGCCGGGCCGAGGTGGGATCTCGGTGCCGTGTGCTGTGGCTGCGGTACGTGTGGCAACTGAGGAGCCTGGTGGTTCAGCGGCAGCGGTGCGCGTCGCGCCGTTGTGCGGATATGGAGGGTGCGCCTGTGCGCTGCGCCACGCCGCGCGGCTTAAGTGAAGACCGACACGCGCCGGGCCGAGGCGGGGCCGGGCGCACCGCACTTTTTTTATGAAGTTAATGTTGAGAATGTATCTTGAATGTATCTCGGTTTGCGCGGGCTCCGTGGCTGCTGTGCGCTCCGTGCGCTCCGCGGCTGCGGTTCCGGTGCCGTGCGCTGCGGCGGCGGTACCTGTCGTAACTGGGGAGCCTTGTGGTTCCGCGGCCGCGGTGCGTGTCCTCACTTAAACTGTGAGGACTGTACTCAGGCCAGTAAACTAACCTGATCTTCATTCACTACTGCCACCAGGGCCACTGCCCCTCTTGGGTTGCTTCCAACTCATCCTGAAAAGGGAACAAACACATGTTCAGTGTTTTCAGTGTATTCAGACAAATCATTCAACTTAAAAAAGAAAACATGATGTCATCATCACTACTTGCGATGCAATAGTCAAATAGAAGCACTGTCAATAAAAAGGTAAACATGTTGCATGTATTATTTGTGAAATGTGGCGTTGTTTGTAGTTTAGTGTGTTTCCGCGTTTTCACGGCAGGGATGGCGTCTGCTGAGACGCTGGTTCCGCGGCTGCTGTGCGTTTGGCGCTGCGGCGGCGGTACGTGTCGTGTTTGCGCTGACTGTGTGCCCCGCCGCGCGGCTTAAGTGAGGACCGACACGCGCCGGGCCGAGGTGGGATCTCGGTGCCGTGTGCTGTGGCTGCGGTACGTGTGGCAACTGAGGAGCCTGGTGGTTCAGCGGCTGCGGTGCGCGTCGCGCCGTTGTGCGGATATGGAGGGTGCGCCTGTGCGCTGCGCCACGCCGCGCGGCTTAAGTGAAGACCGACACGCGCCGGGCCGAGGCGGGGCCGTTCGCACCGCACTTTTTTTATGAAGTTAATGTTGAGAATGTATCTTGAATGTATCTCGGTTTGCGCGGGCTCCGTGGCTGCTGTGCGCTCCGTGCGCTCCGCGGCTGCGGTTCCGGTGCCGTGCGCTGCGGCGGCGGTACCTGTCGTAACTGGGGAGCCTGGTGGTTCCGCGGCCGCGGTGCGTGTCCTCACTTAAACTGTGAGGACTGTACTCATGAGTTTATTTGTCAATGTGTGCCGTGATTTCATAGCGCTGTCCACGGTGCTGAAATGAGCCTCGGTGTCGGCAGCGTCACAGGGTGACCTCATTTTATATTTCCAGATTGTGGCTATGTTTGCACTGAGTGTGTTTCTTTAATTTCAACAATGTAGCCATAATGGTCTCCAACAACGGTGAACAAAACAAACGCCACAGAAGCTGCAGTGCAAACTCCACCCACCTATAGCTGCAGAGGAAAAACTACATGTCTACTATAAACTGCTTTCTATATTCCTTCCTGGTTGGATTTAAACACACATCTGCCAATTTATTAGGTACACATTTTCTGTTTATGAACACACTGATTGAAGGAGCCAATCACATGGCAGTAAGTCATTGCATTTAGGCAGGTAGACATGATCAGGACGCCCAAATCAAGTTCAAACAGACTATCAGCATTAGGAAGAAAGGTGATTCAAGGAGCTTTTAATGTGGCATGGTTACTGGTAGTATTTTTACAAACTGCTTGCACAACCACGGTGTGACAAACAGAAAATATCCAGTGATGCCATGTTGAGGTCAAAGATCAGCAGAAAGGCCATGCTAAGAAAGCAAAAGGAACTCAAATCAGCGCAACCAAAGTGTGCAGAACACCATCTGAAGGCACAACACATTGAACCTTGCCGAAAAATGACTGCCTCCGACGGGAACGTGCATCGGTTAAGAGGTAGTGAGCGTAGGTCTACTGGTAGATATAATACTGTATACAGGGTACACCCTATAAGTCGTTGTTTGAAGGAGCGATACTGACCAAATTCATTGTACATGCACCTGTTTTCCTCGGCTGCTAATGCTGAAAAGATAGAGAATGTAAGCCCTAACAATCCAGAGTTACAGGGTGCAGTCACTTCTCGGCAGGCCCTGCCGAAATGTGACAGCACCCTGTAACTCTTTATTGCAAGAAGCAATATTGACCAAATTCACTGTACATGCACCTGGTTTCCTCTACTTTCCTCTCCTCTACTGATTCTTCCAATTAGCCACTCACAGTGTGACTCCTGGCTGCTGAGTTAGTTAGCACCAGTTAGTTACTAGAAACCCAAGCCTTTTTAGATGATTTATATTAATAAATACACCATTAAATAACGACTTAAGTGTCATTAATTATTTAAATTAATAAATAGCCTTTTCAATAATTACTTACATCACATTGGTTTTCTTAGGTTACAAAATACTGACCTGGGTTTTTTTCGTCATCACTTAGTAACAATAATAATAATAATAATAATAATAATAATAATAATATTCAGTGGAGCTCCACTTCAGGTTTTACTTGATACTCATTCCAAACTAAATGTTTATTTAAATATTAGTTTAAATGTCATATGATAAAAAAAAAAGTGTTAAAGTTTGAGTGTACACTTACAATTAAGTGTTAAGTGTGTTTGTTTCTGTTTGGTTGTGATGAGTTTCTGTTGTACTCACACCAGCAAACCAAATCCAGTTCAGTCCGTCCATGAATACCAGTCCGGGTTTTGTAGCAGGTTTGCGTTGATGCTGCAAACAGAGAGTGAGACACAAACAGGTGACTGTGATCGTTTCATTAAAGACAAGAGATGAGAAGAAGACTGATGTCAGTGAAGAAACAAGGAAACAAAGTAACGTCAAACTTACATCTGTGATCTGTCCCTCTGGTGCGGCTGTCAACACAGGAGTTTAAATATTGGCACAATGGTCAGCCAATCAGGTGTGAAAGCTTGAAATGTTTGGGGCGGGGATTATTATTGAAAACATGTGCGCTGTGACTGAGGAGCCTGGTGGTTCAGTGGCTGCGGTGCGCGTTGAGCCGGAGTGTGGATATGGAGTGGCTCGGGAACAAACACATGTTCAGTGTTTTCAGTGTATTCAGACAAATCATTCAACTTAAAAAAGAAAACATGATGTCATCATCACTACTTGCGATGCAATAGTCAAATAGAAGCACTGTCAATAAAAAGGTAAACATGTTGCATGTATTAGTTGTGAAATGTGGCGTTACACTGTACTCACATCTTATACCAAACTGAGAATACAAGTGCGTGTCCTCACTTAAACTGTGAGGACTGTACTCACGCCAGTAAACCGAATCCAGTCTGGGGTTTGTAGCAGGTTTGTAGGTTTGTGCGCCACGCCGCGCGGCTTAAGTGAAGACCGACACGCGCCAGGCCGAGGTGGGATCTCGGCAGGGCTGGGCGCTGTGGCTGCGGTACGTGTCGCAACTGAGGAGCCTGGTGGTTCAGCGGCTGCAGTGCGCGTCGCGCCGGAGTGTGGATATGGAGGGTGCGCCGCGGCTTAAGTGAAGACCGACACGCGCCGGGCCGCACCGCACTTCCTTGTATCTTAAAAAAAAGAAAAGAATGCATTTGAAATTGTATTGTAGCTTGAGCATGCGCATGATTTTATTTGTCAATGTGTGCCGTGATTTCATTGCGCTGTCCACGGTGCTGAAATGAGCCTCGCTGTCATATTAAAACTCTTTTCCAGATGAGGCATTGCTACAACGATGACTTTGACAGTGTGTGGGTGTCACCATCCTCTTTCACTCACTTGAGCTTCACTAAAGAGTGCAGGTCGTCTCTCTTTTAGTTCGGCAAGGAGGAGCTGAATTCACAGTTTCTTCATGCCCGAGTGCTGCATATGTTGATGGAGACCTGTGACATAAAACACAAAGAGCTACTGATGGTGCTACGTCTGTTTTTCACTAGACTACTCATAGATATCAGTACATCAACTGACAGTTAATGTATTATTTATTTGAACTTACAATTGTACATTTATATTCAAATACATACACAAATATGAAAGAACTGTACACTATAGTGGCGGTGATTGACTGAACATCATATGTTGGGTGCACATTTAAACACAGGATCCAGGCAGCTTTCCAAGTTGCAATATTTTATTTCCAAGTAAACGGTAGTCGGTGATGAGGGGTAATGGTGGATGATTCTGTCTATATGAAAATGATAAAGGAAATATTACAATCTAGAAAGTATCAAATATACAATAAGAAATGAGGTTGTCTTAGACTAACATCAATAATACATCCACTCTTACTTTCCTCTCTTTAGCAAAGGATTAAACTCAGGAATCTAGTATAATGACACACAAGCAATAAGTAAGTCTTCATACAAGATGTAGTATCAACCAAATGAAACATTAAATGAGTGAACGTCCATAAAACTCACAGCCAGTGTCCCTTTGTTCTCGTGGATTGTTTGGAGGGAAAATAGGGGGGTCAAAGGGCGGAAGGGGCGGGTTATATAGGATTAGGGGTGTGGTCCAGGTAGGTGTGCCAGTGATGAGGCAGGTGAGGAGGAGACTTGGGATTTTAACAAATACATATACAATGGCCGTGCCACTTTAATATAAACCTAAAATTCGAAGGTAAAATCAATTATTAGTAATAATATACAAAGTGTTTACATTAAAAACAAAGTAACACGTCAACCACAAATCTATGGATCACACCAAGCATCTGAGAGACGTCTGAGCCAGCGGATCATTTCATCAGGACAGGCCGAGGTAACGCTGCTCTGCCCTGGGCACTGTGAGCACCGAGCGTCCGCAGAGGTCGGAGCTGATCACCTCCGACAACGTACCGCGCTGAAATCAGTTCCAGGTTGGATATTCAACAGACATTCGCTCCAGATCCAACGGCACCCTCCTCCTTCTCCACCCCGAGATAGGTGCACGATCACGGCTTGTACAAAGTCCGACCCATCGCTCTCAACAACCGTGGTCTCATTTAGGGACCATCAACGAATTACCGTTAAAAATGGATTAAAAAAAATTATGGGAGGTACTAAAATGGAATAAAAAGAGGTGTGTCCTGACTAGGCAGTCTAGTTCTATGTTGCTGCACTGTTTTGGAATCTTTAGGGTCACATGGCCTGGACGCGATTGAGATAAAATGCTAATATTTGCATTAAAGAAATGATTGAAAGTAAATCAAGTATTTAAATGGAATATAAAGAGGTGTGTCCTGACTAGGCAGTCTAGTACTATGTTTGTACACTCATTTGGAGTCTTTGGGTCACATTGCCTGGAAGCTATTGAGCTAAAATGCTAATATTTACATTATTAAAATTATAAAAAAAATAAATGAGGTAATTAAATATTAGTTTAATGTCATATGATCAAAATTAAAGTGTTAACGTTCGACTCTACACTTAGATTCAAGTGTTAAGTGTGTTTGCGGTTTGTTTCTGTCTGGTTGTGATGACTTTCTGTTGTACTCACGCCAGTAAACCGAATCCAGTCTGGGGTTTGTAGCAGGTTTGTACTGTAGCAGGTTTGCATTGGTGCTGCAAACAGAGAGTGAGACACAAACATGGGACTGTGATGGTTTCATTAAAGACAAGAGATGAGAAGAAGACTGGAGTCAGTGAGAAAACAAGGAAACAAAGTAACGTCAAACTTACGTCTGTGATCTGTCAGCATCTCCTCTCCCTCTGGTGCGGCTGTCAACACAGGAGTTTAAATATTGGCACAATGGTCAGTCAATCAGGTGTGAAAGCTTGAAATGTTTGGGGCGGGGCTTATTATTGAAAACATGTGCGCTATGACTGAGGAGCCTGGTGGTTCAGTGGCTGCGGTGCGCGTTGAGCCGTCGTGTGGATATGGAGTGTGCGCCTGTGTGCCACGCCGTGCGGCTTAAGTGAAGACCGACACGCGCCGGGCTGAGGTGGGATCCTGGCGGGGCCGGGCGCACCGCACTTCCTTGTATCTAAAGAAAAAAAGAAAAGAATGCATTTGAAATTGTATTGTAGCTTGAGCATGCACATGAGTTCATTTGTCAATGTGTGCCGTGATTTCATAGCGCTGTCCACGGTGATGAAATGAGCCTCGGTGTCGGCAGGGTCACGGGGCCACCTCATTTTATATTTCCAGATTGTGGCTATGTTTGCACTGAGTGTGTTTCTTTCATTTCAACAATGTAGCCATAATGGTCTCTGGTTTTATGAAGTTAATGTTGAGAATGTATCTTGTCTGCGGGGAATGAGTTACTTCAACTTTAACCATTTAGGAAACCAATTAAGTTTATTAACTCAAACAATTTAAGCATACAAAAGTATTTGATTTGAGTACAAGTAACTCAAGTATTTGTTGTTAAAGTAACTTGGGTAAAGTGCATTGTACTAATTCCATTCAGTTAATGAAAACTACTAAGTATGTGACACTTATGTGAAACGGATTTATCTGAACTGAAATGATCTTCTTTATACAAATGTTAATACTTAAGTTGAATTGACTCTTTTCTTTCTACTAAATCAAATTATTACATTCTACTTCTGACAACTTCAAATGGAGAGCGTAGATCAGTGTGTGAGCCATTACAACCTGATTGTGAGGACCAGAGACACATGGTGAGTTTCAAAGGGAACTCCTGCAGGAACCTGATCTTCATTCACTACTGCCACCAGGGCCACTGCCCCTCTTGGGTTGCTTCCAACTCATCCTGAAAAGGGAACAAACACATGTTCAGTGTTTTCAGTGTATTCAGACAAATCATTCAACTTAAAAAAGAAAACATGATGTCATCATCACTACTTGCGATGCAATAGTCAAATAGAAGCACTGTCAATAAAAAGGTAAACATGTTGCATGTATTATTTGTGAAATGTGGCGTTGTTTGTAGTTTAGTGTGTTTCCGCGTTTTCACGGCAGGGATGGCGTCTGCTGAGACGCTGGTTCCGCGGCTGCTGTGCGTTTGGCGCTGCGGCGGCGGTGCGTGTCCTCACTTAAACTGTGAGGACTGTACTCATGAGTTTATTTGTCAATGTGTGCCGTGATTTCATAGCGCTGTCCACGGTGCTGAAATGAGCCTCGGTGTCGGCAGCGTCACAGGGTGACCTCATTTTATATTTCCAGATTGTGGCTATGTTTGCACTGAGTGTGTTTCTTTAATTTCAACAATGTAGCCATAATGGTCTCCAACAACGGTGAACAAAACAAACGCCACAGAAGCTGCAGTGCAAACTCCACCCACCTATAGCTGCAGAGGAAAAACTACATGTCTACTATAAACTGCTTTCTATATTCCTTCCTGGTTGGATTTAAACACACATCTGCCAATTTATTAGGTACACATTTTCTGTTTATGAACACACTGATTGAAGGAGCCAATCACATGGCAGTAAGTCATTGCATTTAGGCAGGTAGACATGATCAGGACGCCCAAATCAAGTTCAAACAGACTATCAGCATTAGGAAGAAAGGTGATTCAAGGAGCTTTTAATGTGGCATGGTTACTGGTAGTATTTTTACAAACTGCTTGCACAACCACGGTGTGACAAACAGAAAATATCCAGTGATGCCATGTTGAGGTCAAAGATCAGCAGAAAGGCCATGCTAAGAAAGCAAAAGGAACTCAAATCAGCGCAACCAAAGTGTGCAGAACACCATCTGAAGGCACAACACATTGAACCTTGCCGAAAAATGACTGCCTCAGACGGGAACGCGCATCGGTTAAGAGGTAGTGAGCGTAGGTCTACTGGTAGATATAATACTGTATACAGGGTACACCCTATAAGTCGTTGTTTGAAGGAGCGATACTGACCAAATTCATTGTACATGCACCTGTTTTCCTCGACTGCTAATGCTGAAAAGATAGAGAATGTAAGCCCTAACAATCCAGAGTTACAGGGTGCAGTCACTTCTCGGCAGGCCCTGCCGAAATGTGACAGCACCCTGTAACTCTTTATTGCAAGAAGCAATATTGACCAAATTCACTGTACATGCACCTGGTTTCCTCTACTTTCCTCTCCTCTACTGATTCTTCCAATTAGCCACTCACAGTGTGACTCCTGGCTGCTGAGTTAGTTAGCACCAGTTAGTTACTAGAAACCCAAGCCTTTTTAGATGATTTATATTAATAAATACACCATTAAATAATGACTTCAGTGTCATTAATTATTTAAATTAATAAATAGCCTTTTCAATAATTACTTACATCACATTGGTTTTCTTAGGTTACAAAATACTGACCTGGGTTTTTTTCGTCATCACTTAGTAACAACAATAATAATAATAATAATAATAATAATAAGAATAATATTCAGTGGAGCTCCACTTCAGGTTTTACTTGATACTCATTCCAAACTAAATGTTTATTTAAATATTAGTTTAAATGTCATATGAGAAAAAAAAAGTGTTAAAGTTTGAGTGTACACTTACAATTAAGTGTTAAGTGTGTTTGTTTCTGTTTGGTTGTGATGAGTTTCTGTTGTACTCACACCAGCAAACCGAATCCAGTTCAGTCCGTCCATGAATACCAGTCCGGGTTTTGTAGCAGGTTTGCATTGATGCTGCAAACAGAGAGTGAGACACAAACAGGTGACTGTGATCGTTTCATTAAAGACAAGAGATGAGAAGAAGACTGATGTCAGTGAAGAAACAAGGAAACAAAGTAACGTCAAACTTACATCTGTGATCTGTCCCTCTGGTGCGGCTGTCAACACAGGAGTTTAAATATTGGCACAATGGTCAGCCAATCAGGTGTGAAAGCTTGAAATGTTTGGGGCGGGGCTTATTATTGAAAACATGTGCGCTGTGACTGAGGAGCCTGGTGGTTCAGTGGCTGCGGTGCGCGTTGAGCCGGAGTGTGGATATGGAGTGTGCGCCTGTGTGCCGCGCCACGCCGCGCGGCTTAAGTGAAGACCGACACGCGCCGGGCTGAGGTGGGATCCTGGCGGGGCCGGGCGCACCGCACTTCCTTGTATCTAAAGAAAAAAAGAAAAGAATGCATTTGAAATTGTATTGTAGCTTGAGCATGCACATGAGTTCATTTGTCAATGTGTGCCGTGATTTCATAGCGCTGTCCACGGTGATGAAATGAGCCTCGGTGTCGGCAGCGTCACGGGGCCACCTCATTTTATATTTCCAGATTGTGGCTATGTTTGCACTGAGTGTGTTTCTTTCATTTCAACAATGTAGCCATAATGGTCTCTGGTTTTATGAAGTTAATGTTGAGAATGTATCTTGTCTGCGGGGAATGAGTTACTTCAACTTTAACCATTTAGGAAACCAATTAAGTTTATTAACTCAAACAATTTAAGCATACAAAAGTATTTGATTTGAGTACAAGTAACTCAAGTATTTGTTGTTAAAGTAACTTGGGTAAAGTGCATTGTACTAATTCCATTCAGTTAATGAAAACTACTAAGTATGTGACACTTATGTGAAACGGATTTATCTGAACTGAAATGATCTTCTTTATACAAATGTTAATACTTAAGTTGAATTGACTCTTTTCTTTCTACTAAATCAAATTATTACATTCTACTTCTGACAACTTCAAATGGAGAGCGTAGATCAGTGTGTGAGCCATTACAACCTGATTGTGAGGACCAGAGACACATGGTGAGTTTCAAAGGGAACTCCTGCAGGAACCTGATCTTCATTCACTACTGCCACCAGGGCCACTGCCCCTCTTGGGTTGCTTCCAACTCATCCTGAAAAGGGAACAAACACATGTTCAGTGTTTTCAGTGTATTCAGACAAATCATTCAACTTAAAAAAGAAAACATGATGTCATCATCACTACTTGCGATGCAATAGTCAAATAGAAGCACTGTCAATAAAAAGGTAAACATGTTGCATGTATTAGTTGTGAAATGTGGCGTTACACTGTACTCACATCTTATACCAAACTGAGAATACAAGTGCGTGTCCTCACTTAAACTGTGAGGACTGTACTCACGCCAGTAAACCGAATCCAGTCTGGGGTTTGTAGCAGGTTTGTAGGTTTGTGCGCCACGCTGCGCGGCTTAAGTGAAGACCGACACGCGCCAGGCCGAGGTGGGATCTCGGCAGGGCTGGGCGCTGTGGCTGCGGTACGTGTCGCAACTGAGGAGCCTGGTGGTTCAGCGGCTGCAGTGCGCGTCGCGCCGGAGTGTGGATATGGAGGGTGCGCCGCGGCTTAAGTGAAGACCGACACGCGCCGGGCCGCACCGCACTTCCTTGTATCTTAAAAAAAAGAAAAGAATGCATTTGAAATTGTATTGTAGCTTGAGCATGCGCATGATTTTATTTGTCAATGTGTGCCGTGATTTCATAGCGCTGTCCACGGTGCTGAAATGAGCCTCGCTGTCATATTAAAACTCTTTTCCAGATGAGGCATTGCTACAACGATGACTTTGACAGTGTGTGGGTGTCACCATCCTCTTTCACTCACTTGAGCTTCACTAAAGAGTGCAGGTCGTCTCTCTTTTAGTTCGGCAAGGAGGAGCTGAATTCACAGTTTCTTCATGCCCGAGTGCTGCATATGTTGATGGAGACCTGTGACATAAAACACAAAGAGCTACTGATGGTGCTACGTCTGTTTTTCACTAGACTACTCATAGATATCAGTACATCAACTGACAGTTAATGTATTATTTATTTGAACTTACAATTGTACATTTATATTCAAATACATACACAAATATGAAAGAACTGTACACTATAGTGGCGGTGATTGACTGAACATCATATGTTGGGTGCACATTTAAACACAGGATCCAGGCAGCTTTCCAAGTTGCAATATTTTATTTCCAAGTAAACGGTAGTCGGTGATGAGGGGTAATGGTGGATGATTCTGTCTATATGAAAATGATAAAGGAAATATTACAATCTAGAAAGTATCAAATATACAATAAGAAATGAGGTTGTTTTAGACTAACATCAATAATACATCCACTCTTACTTTCCTCTCTTTAGCAAAGGATTAAACTCAGGAATCTAGTATATTGACACACAAGCAATAAGTAAGTCTTCATACAAGATGTAGTATCAACCAAATGAATCATTAAATGAGTGAACGTCCATAAAACTCACAGCCAGTGTCCCTTTGTTCTCGTGGATTGTTTGGAGGGAAAATAGGGGGGTCAAAGGGCGGAAGGGGCGGGTTATATAGGATTAGGGGTGTGGTCCAGGTAGGTGTGCCAGTGATGAGGCAGGTGAGGAGGAGACTTGGGATTTTAACAAATACATATACAATGGCCGTGCCACTTTAATATAAACCTAAAATTCGGTTTATAAATGAGGTAATTAAATATTAGTTTAATGTCATATGATCAAAATTAAAGTGTTAACGTTCGACTCTACACTTAGATTTAAGTGTTAAGTGTGTTTGCGGTTTGTTTCTGTCTGGTTGTGATGACTTTCTGTTGTACTCACGCCAGTAAACCGAATCCAGTCTGGGGTTTGTAGCAGGTTTGTACTGTAGCAGGTTTGCATTGGTGCTGCAAACAGAGAGTGAGACACAAACATGGGACTGTGATGGTTTCATTAAAGACAAGAGATGAGAAGAAGACTGGAGTCAGTGAGAAAACAAGGAAACAAAGTAACGTCAAACTTACGTCTGTGATCTGTCAGCATCTCCTCTCCCTCTGGTGCGGCTGTCAACACAGGAGTTTAAATATTGGCACAATGGTCAGCCAATCAGGTGTGAAAGCTTGAAATGTTTGGGGCGGGGCTTATTATTGAAAACATGTGCGCTGTGACTGAGGAGCCTGGTGGTTCAGTGGCTGCGGTGCGCGTTGAGAAGCAATATTGACCAAATTCACTGTACATGCACCTGGTTTCCTCTACTTTCCTCTCCTCTACTGATTCTTCCAATTAGCCACTCACAGTGTGACTCCTGGCTGCTGAGTTAGTTAGCACCAGTTAGTTACTAGAAACCCAAGCCTTTTTAGATGATTTATATTAATAAATACACCATTAAATAATGACTTCAGTGTCATTAATTATTTAAATTAATAAATAGCCTTTTTAATAATTACTTACATCACATTGGTTTTCTTAGGTTACAAAATACTAACCTGGGTTTTTTTCGTCATCACTTAGTAACAACAACAATAATAATAATAATAATAATAATAATAATAAGAATAATATTCAGTGGAGCTCCACTTCAGGTTTTACTTGATTCTCATTCCAAACTAAATGTTTATTTAAATATTAGTTTAAATGTCATATGATAAAAAAAAAGTGTTAAAGTTTGAGTGTACACTTACAATTAAGTGTTAAGTGTGTTTGTTTCTGTTTGGTTGTGATGACTTTCTGTTGTACTCACACCAGCAAACCGAATCCAGTTCAGTCCGTCCATGAATACCAGTCCGGGTTTTGTAGCAGGTTTGCGTTGATGCTGCAAACAGAGAGTGAGACACAAACAGGTGACTGTGATCGTTTCATTAAAGACAAGAGATGAGAAGAAGACTGATGTCAGTGAAGAAACAAGGAAACAAAGTAACGTCAAACTTACATCTGTGATCTGTCCCTCTGGTGCGGCTGTCAACACAGGAGTTTAAATATTGGCACAATGGTCAGCCAATCAGGTGTGAAAGCTTGAAATGTTTGGGGCGGGGCTTATTATTGAAAACATGTGCGCTGTGACTGAGGAGCCTGGTGGTTCAGTGGCTGCGGTGCGCGTTGAGCCGGAGTGTGGATATGGAGTGTGCGCCTGTGTGCCGCGCCACGCCGCGGCTTAAGTGAAGACCGACACGCGCCGGGCTGAGGTGGGATCCTGGCGGGGCCGGGCGCACCGCACTTCCTTGTATCTAAAGAAAAAAAGAAAAGAATGCATTTGAAATTGTATTGTAGCTTGAGCATGCACATGAGTTCATTTGTCAATGTGTGCCGTGATTTCATAGCGCTGTCCACGGTGATGAAATGAGCCTCGGTGTCGGCAGGGTCACGGGGCCACCTCATTTTATATTTCCAGATTGTGGCTATGTTTGCACTGAGTGTGTTTCTTTCATTCAACAATGTAGCCATAATGGTCTCTGGTTTTATGAAGTTAATGTTGAGAATGTGTCTTGTCTGCGGGGAATGAGTTACTTCAACTTTAACCATTTAGGAAACCAATTAAGTTTATTAACTCAAACAATTTAAGCATACAAAAGTATTTGATTTGAGTACAAGTAACTCAAGTATTTGTTGTTAAAGTCACTTGGGTAAAGTGCATTGTACTAATTCCATTCAGTTAATGAAAACTACTAAGTATGTGACACTTATGTGAAACGGATTTATCTGAACTGAAATGATCTTCTTTATACAAATGTTAATACTTAAGTTGAATTGACTCTTTTCTTTCTACTAAATCAAATTATTACATTCTACTTCTGACAACTTCAAATGGAGAGCGTAGATCAGTGTGTGAGCCATTACAACCTGATTGTGAGGACCAGAGACACATGGTGAGTTTCAAAGGGAACTCCTGCAGGAACCTGATCTTCATTCACTACTGCCACCAGGGCCACTGCCCCTCTTGGGTTGCTTCCAACTCATCCTGAAAAGGGAACAAACACATGTTCAGTGTTTTCAGTGTATTCAGACAAATCATTCAACTTAAAAAAGAAAACATGATGTCATCATCACTACTTGCAATAGTCAAATAGAAGCACTGTCAATAAAAAGGTAAACATGTTGCATGTATTAGTTGTGAAATGTGGCGTTACACTGTACTCACATCTTATACCAAACTGAGAATACAAGTGCGTGTCCTCACTTAAACTGTGAGGACTGTACTCACGCCAGTAAACCGAATCCAGTCTGGGGTTTGTAGCAGGTTTGTAGGTTTGTGCGCCACGCCGCGCGGCTTAAGTGAAGACCGACACGCGCCAGGCCGAGGTGGGATCCTGGCGGGGCCGGGCGCACCGCACTTCCTTGTATCTAAAAAAAAAAAAGAATGCATTTGAAATTGTATTGTAGCTTGAGCATGCGCATGATTTTATTTGTCAATGTGTGCCGTGATTTCATAGCGCTGTCCACGGTGATGAAATGAGCCTCGCTGTCATATTAAAACTCTTTTCCAGATGAGGCATTGCTACAACGATGACTTTGACAGTGTGTGGGTGTCACCATCCTCTTTCACTCACTTGAGCTTCACTAAAGAGTGCAGGTCGTCTCTCTTTTAGTTCGGCAAGAAGGAGCTGAATTCACAGTTTCTTCATGCCCGAGTGCTGCATATGTTGATGGAGACCTGTGACATAAAACACAAAGAGCTACTGATGGTGCTACGTCTGTTTTTCACTAGACTACTCATAGATATCAGTACATCAACTGACAGTTAATGTATTATTTATTTGAACTTACAATTGTACATTTATATTCAAATACATACACAAATATGAAAGAACTGTACACTATAGTGGCGGTGATTGACTGAACATCATATGTTGGGTGCACATTTAAACACAGGATCCAGGCAGCTTTCCAAGTTGCAATATTTTATTTCCAAGTAAACGGTAGTCGGTGATGAGGGGTAATGGTGGATGATTCTGTCTATATGAAAATGATAAAGGAAATATTACAATCTAGAAAGTATCAAATATACAATAAGAAATGAGGTTGTCTTAGACTAACATCAATAATACATCCACTCTTACTTTCCTCTCTTTAGCAAAGGATTAAACTCAGGAATCTAGTATAATGACACACAAGCAATAAGTAAGTCTTCATACAAGATGTAGTATCAACCAAATGAATCATTAAATGAGTGAACGTCCATAAAACTCACAGCCAGTGTCCCTTTGTTCTCGTGGATTGTTTGGAGGGAAAATAGGGGGGTCAAAGGGCGGAAGGGGCGGGTTATATAGGATTAGGGGTGTGGTCCAGGTAGGTGTGCCAGTGATGAGGCAGGTGAGGAGGAGACTTGGGATTTTAACAAATACATATATACAATGGCCGTGCCACTTTAATATAAACCTAAAATTCGAAGGTAAAATCAATTATTAGTAATAATATACAAAGTAACACGTCAAC
The DNA here is from genome assembly GCF_958295425.1 of Solea solea. NCBI lineage: Eukaryota > Metazoa > Chordata > Actinopteri > Pleuronectiformes > Soleidae > Solea > Solea solea. The sequence continues at coordinate 26,654,231 of NC_081137.1, read as the reverse complement.
CACAAATCTATGGATCACACCAAGCATCTGAGAGACGTCTGAGCCAGCGGATCATTTCATCAGGACAGGCCGAGGTAGCGCTGCTCTGCCCTGGGCACTGTGAGCACCGAGCGTCCGCAGAGGCGGAGCTGATCACCTCCGACAACGTACCGTGCTGAAATCAGTTCCAGGTTGGATATTCAACAGACATTCGCTCCAGATCCAACGGCACCCTCCTCCTTCTCCACCCCGAGATAGGTGCACGATCACGGCTTGTACAAAGTCCGACCCATCGCTCTCAACAACCGTGGTCTCATTTAGGGACCATCAACGAATTACCGTTAAAAATGGATTAAAAAAAATTATGGTAGGTACTAAAATGGAATAAAAAGAGGTGTGTCCTGACTAGGCAGTCTAGTTCTATGTTGCTGCACTGTTTTGGAATCTTTAGGGTCACATGGCCTGGACGCGATTGAGATAAAATGCTAATATTTGCATTAAAGAAATGATTGAAAGTAAATCAAGTATTTAAATGGAATATAAAGAGGTGTGTCCTGACTAGGCAGTCTAGTACTATGTTTGTACACTCATTTGGAGTCGTTGGGTCACATTGCCTGGAAGCTATTGAGCTAAAATGCTAATATTTACATTATTAAAATTATAAAAAAAATAAATGAGGTAATTAAATATTAGTTTAATGTCATATGATCAAAATTAAAGTGTTAACGTTCGACTCTACACTTAGATTTAAGTGTTAAGTGTGTTTGCGGTTTGTTTCTGTCTGGTTGTGATGACTTTCTGTTGTACTCACGCCAGTAAACCGAATCCAGTCTGGGGTTTGTAGCAGGTTTGTACTGTAGCAGGTTTGCATTGGTGCTGCAAACAGAGAGTGAGACACAAACATGGGACTGTGATGGTTTCATTAAAGACAAGAGATGAGAAGAAGACTGGAGTCAGTGAGAAAACAAGGAAACAAAGTAACGTCAAACTTACGTCTGTGATCTGTCAGCATCTCCTCTCCCTCTGGTGCGGCTGTCAACACAGGAGTTTAAATATTGGCACAATGGTCAGTCAATCAGGTGTGAAAGCTTGAAATGTTTGGGGCGGGGCTTATTATTGAAAACATGTGCGCTATGACTGAGGAGCCTGGTGGTTCAGTGGCTGCGGTGCGCGTTGAGCCGTCGTGTGGATATGGAGTGTGCGCCTGTGTGCCACGCCGCGCGGCTTAAGTGAAGACCGACACGCGCCGGGCTGAGGTGGGATCCTGGCGGGGCCGGGCGCACTGCACTTCCTTGTATCTAAAGAAAAAAAGAAAAGAATGCATTTGAAATTGTATTGTAGCTTGAGCATGCACATGAGTTCATTTGTCAATGTGTGCCGTGATTTCATAGCGCTGTCCACGGTGCTGAAATGAGCCTCGGTGTCGGCAGCGTCACAGGGTGACCTCATTTTATATTTCCAGATTGTGGCTATGTTTGCACTGAGTGTGTTTCTTTAATTTCAACAATGTAGCCATAATGGTCTCCAACAACGGTGAACAAAACAAACGCCACAGAAGCTGCAGTGCAAACTCCACCCACCTATAGCTGCAGAGGAAAAACTACATGTCTACTATAAACTGCTTTCTATATTCCTTCCTGGTTGGATTTAAACACACATCTGCCAATTTATTAGGTACACATTTTCTGTTTATGAACACACTGATTGAAGGAGCCAATCACATGGCAGTAAGTCATTGCATTTAGGCAGGTAGACATGATCAGGACGCCCAAATCAAGTTCAAACAGACTATCAGCATTAGGAAGAAAGGTGATTCAAGGAGCTTTTAATGTGGCATGGTTACTGGTAGTATTTTTACAAACTGCTTGCACAACCACGGTGTGACAAACAGAAAATATCCAGTGATGCCATGTTGAGGTCAAAGATCAGCAGAAAGGCCATGCTAAGAAAGCAAAAGGAACTCAAATCAGCGCAACCAAAGTGTGCAGAACACCATCTGAAGGCACAACACATTGAACCTTGCCGAAAAATGACTGCCTCCGACGGGAACGCGCATCGGTTAAGAGGTAGTGAGCGTAGGTCTACTGGTAGATATAATACTGTATACAGGGTACACCCTATAAGTCGTTGTTTGAAGGAGCGATACTGACCAAATTCATTGTACATGCACCTGTTTTCCTCGACTGCTAATGCTGAAAAGATAGAGAATGTAAGCCCTAACAATCCAGAGTTACAGGGTGCAGTCACTTCTCGGCAGGCCCTGCCGAAATGTGACAGCACCCTGTAACTCTTTATTGCAAGAAGCAATATTGACCAAATTCACTGTACATGCACCTGGTTTCCTCTACTTTCCTCTCCTCTATTGATTCTTCCAATCGGCCACTCACAGTGTGACTCCTGGCTGCTGAGTTAGTTAGCACCAGTTAGTTACTAGAAACCCAAGCCTTTTTAGATGATTTATATTAATAAATACACCATTAAATAATGACTTCAGTGTCATTAATTATTTAAATTAATAAATAGCCTTTTCAATAATTACTTACATCACATTGGTTTTCTTAGGTTACAAAATACTAACCTGGGTTTTTTTCGTCATCACTTAGTAACAACAATAATAATAATAATAATAATAAGAATAATAAGAATAATATTCAGTGGAGCTCCACTTCAGGTTTTACTTGATACTCATTCCAAACTAAATGTTTATTTAAATATTAGTTTAAATGTCATATGATAAAAAAAAAGTGTTAAAGTTTGAGTGTACACTTACAATTAAGTGTTAAGTGTGTTTGTTTCTGTTTGGTTGTGATGAGTTTCTGTTGTACTCACACCAGCAAACCAAATCCAGTTCAGTCCGTCCATGAATACCAGTCCGGGTTTTGTAGCAGGTTTGCGTTGATGCTGCAAACAGAGAGTGAGACACAAACAGGTGACTGTGATCGTTTCATTAAAGACAAGAGATGAGAAGAAGACTGATGTCAGTGAAGAAACAAGGAAACAAAGTAACGTCAAACTTACATCTGTGATCTGTCCCTCTGGTGCGGCTGTCAACACAGGAGTTTAAATATTGGCACAATGGTCAGCCAATCAGGTGTGAAAGCTTGAAATGTTTGGGGCGGGGCTTATTATTGAAAACATGTGCGCTGTGACTGAGGAGCCTGGTGGTTCAGTGGCTGCGGTGCGCGTTGAGCCGGAGTGTGGATATGGAGTGTGCGCCTGTGTGCCGCGCCACGCCGCGCGGCTTAAGTGAAGACCGACACGCGCCGGGCTGAGGTGGGATCCTGGCGGGGCCGGGCGCACCGCACTTCCTTGTATCTAAAGAAAAAAAGAAAAGAATGCATTTGAAATTGTATTGTAGCTTGAGCATGCACATGAGTTCATTTGTCAATGTGTGCCGTGATTTCATAGCGCTGTCCACGGTGATGACATGAGCCTCGGTGTCGGCAGCGTCACGGGGCCACCTCATTTTATATTTCCAGATTGTGGCTATGTTTGCACTGAGTGTGTTTCTTTAATTTCAACAATGTAGCCATAATGGTCTCCAACAACGGTGAACAAAACAAACGCCACAGAAGCTGCAGTGCAAACTCCACCCACCTATAGCTGCAGAGGAAAAACTACATGTCTACTATAAACTGCTTTCTATATTCCTTCCTGGTTGGATTTAAACACACATCTGCCAATTTATTAGGTACACATTTTCTGTTTATGAACATACTGATTGAAGGAGCCAATCACATGGCAGTAAGTCATTGCATTTAGGCAGGTAGACATGATCAGGACGCCCAAATCAAGTTCAAACAGACTATCAGCATTAGGAAGAAAGGTGATTCAAGGAGCTTTTAATGTGGCATGGTTACTGGTAGTATTTTTACAAACTGCTTGCACAACCACGGTGTGACAAACAGAAAATATCCAGTGATGCCATGTTGAGGTCAAAGATCAGCAGAAAGGCCATGCTAAGAAAGCAAAAGGAACTCAAATCAGCGCAACCAAAGTGTGCAGAACACCATCTGAAGGCACAACACATTGAACCTTGCCGAAAAATGACTGCCTCCGACGGGAACGCGCATCGGTTAATAGGTAGTGAGCGTAGGTCTACTGGTAGATATAATACTGTATACAGGGTACACCCTATAAGTCGTTGTTTGAAGGAGCGATACTGACCAAATTCATTGTACATGCACCTGTTTTCCTCGACTGCTAATGCTGAAAAGATAGAGAATGTAAGCCCTAACAATCCAGAGTTACAGGGTGCAGTCACTTCTCGGCAGGCCCTGCCGAAATGTGACAGCACCCTGTAACTCTTTATTGCAAGAAGCAATATTGACCAAATTCACTGTACATGCACCTGGTTTCCTCTACTTTCCTCTCCTCTACTGATTCTTCCAATTAGCCACTCACAGTGTGACTCCTGGCTGCTGAGTTAGTTAGCACCAGTTAGTTACTAGAAACCCAAGCCTTTTTAGATGATTTATATTAATAAATACACCATTAAATAATGACTTCAGTGTCATTAATTATTTAAATTAATAAATAGCCTTTTCAATAATTACTTACATCACATTGGTTTTCTTAGGTTACAAAATATTGACCTGGGTTTTTTTCGTCATCACTTAGTAACAACAATAATAATAATAATAAGAATAATATTCAGTGGAGCTCCACTTCAGGTTTTACTTGATACTCATTCCAAACTAAATGTTTATTTAAATATTAGTTTAAATGTCATATGATAAAAAAAAAGTGTTAAAGTTTGAGTGTACACTTACAATTAAGTGTTAAGTGTGTTTGTTTCTGTTTGGTTGTGATGAGTTTCTGTTGTACTCACACCAGCAAACCGAATCCAGTTCAGTCCGTCCATGAATACCAGTCCGGGTTTTGTAGCAGGTTTGCGTTGATGCTGCAAACAGAGAGTGAGACACAAACAGGTGACTGTGATCGTTTCATTAAAGACAAGAGATGAGAAGAAGACTGATGTCAGTGAAGAAACAAGGAAACAAAGTAACGTCAAACTTACGTCTGTGATCTGTCCCTCTGGTGCGGCTGTCAACACAGGAGTTTAAATATTGGCACAATGGTCAGCCAATCATGTGTGAAAGCTTGAAATGTTTGGGGCGGGGCTTATTATTGAAAACATGTGCGCTGTGACTGAGGAGCCTGGTGGTTCAGTGGCTGCGGTGCACGTTGAGCCGGAGTGTGGATATGGAGTGTGCGCCTGTGTGCCGCGCCACGCCGCGCGGCTTAAGTGAAGACCGACACGCGCCGGGCTGAGGTGGGATCCTGGCGGGGCCGGGCGCACCGCACTTCCTTGTATCTAAAGAAAAAAAGAAAAGAATGCATTTGAAATTGTATTGTAGCTTGAGTATGCACATGAGTTCATTTGTCAATGTGTGCCGTGATTTCATAGCGCTGTCCACGGTGATGAAATGAGCCTCGGTGTCGGCAGCGTCACGGGGCCACCTCATTTTATATTTCCAGATTGTGGCTATGTTTGCACTGAGTGTGTTTCTTTCATTTCAACAATGTAGCCATAATGGTCTCTGGTTTTATGAAGTTAATGTTGAGAATGTATCTTGTCTGCGGGGAATGAGTTACTTCAACTTTAACCATTTAGGAAACCAATTAAGTTTATTAACTCAAACAATTTAAGCATACAAAAGTATTTGATTTGAGTACAAGTAACTCAAGTATTTGTTGTTAAAGTAACTTGGGTAAAGTGCATTGTACTAATTCCATTCAGTTAATGAAAACTACTAAGTATGTGACACTTATGTGAAACGGATTTATCTGAACTGAAACGATCTTCTTTATACAAATGTTAATACTTAAGTTGAATTGACTCTTTTCTTTCTACTAAATCAAATTATTACATTCTACTTCTGACAACTTCAAATGGAGAGCGTAGATCAGTGTGTGAGCCATTACAACCTGATTGTGAGGACCAGAGACACATGGTGAGTTTCAAAGGGAACTCCTGCAGGAACCTGATCTTCATTCACTACTGCCACCAGGGCCACTGCCCCTCTTGGGTTGCTTCCAACTCATCCTGAAAAGGGAACAAACACATGTTCAGTGTTTTCAGTGTATTCAGACAAATCATTCAACTTAAAAAAGAAAACATGATGTCATCATCACTACTTGCGATGCAATAGTCAAATAGAAGCACTGTCAATAAAAAGGTAAACATGTTGCATGTATTATTTGTGAAATGTGGCGTTGTTTGTAGTTTAGTGTGTTTCCGCGTTTTCACGGCAGGGATGGCGTCTGCTGAGACGCTGGTTCCGCGGCTGCTGTGCGTTTGGCGCTGCGGCGACGGTGCGTGTCCTCACTTAAACTGTGAGGACTGTACTCATGAGTTTATTTGTCAATGTGTGCCGTGATTTCATAGCGCTGTCCACGGTGCTGAAATGAGCCTCGGTGTCGGCAGCGTCACAGGGTGACCTCATTTTATATTTCCAGATTGTGGCTATGTTTGCACTGAGTGTGTTTCTTTAATTTCAACAATGTAGCCATAATGGTCTCCAACAACGGTGAACAAAACAAACGCCACAGAAGCTGCAGTGCAAACTCCACCCACCTATAGCTGCAGAGGAAAAACTACATGTCTACTATAAACTGCTTTCTATATTCCTTCCTGGTTGGATTTAAACACACATCTGCCAATTTATTAGGTACACATTTTCTGTTTATGAACACACTGATTGAAGGAGCCAATCACATGGCAGTAAGTCATTGCATTTAGGCAGGTAGACATGATCAGGACGCCCAAATCAAGTTCAAACAGACTATCAGCATTAGGAAGAAAGGTGATTCAAGGAGCTTTTAATGTGGCATGGTTACTGGTAGTATTTTTACAAACTGCTTGCACAACCACGGTGTGACAAACAGAAAATATCCAGTGATGCCATGTTGAGGTCAAAGATCAGCAGAAAGGCCATGCTAAGAAAGCAAAAGGAACTCAAATCAGCGCAACCAAAGTGTGCAGAACACCATCTGAAGGCACAACACATTGAACCTTGCCGAAAAATGACTGCCTCCGACGGGAACGCGCATCGGTTAAGAGGTAGTGAGCGTAGGTCTACTGGTAGATATAATACTGTATACAGGGTACACCCTATAAGTCGTTGTTTGAAGGAGCGATACTGACCAAATTCATTGTACATGCACCTGTTTTCCTCGACTGCTAATGCTGAAAAGATAGAGAATGTAAGCCCTAACAATCCAGAGTTACAGGGTGCAGTCACTTCTCGGCAGGCCCTGCCGAAATGTGACAGCACCCTGTAACTCTTTATTGCAAGAAGCAATATTGACCAAATTCACTGTACATGCACCTGGTTTCCTCTACTTTCCTCTCCTCTACTGATTCTTCCAATTAGCCACTCACAGTGTGACTCCTGGCTGCTGAGTTAGTTAGCACCAGTTAGTTACTAGAAACCCAAGCCTTTTTAGATGATTTATATTAATAAATACACCATTAAATAATGACTTCAGTGTCATTAATTATTTAAATTAATAAATAGCCTTTTCAATAATTACTTACATCACATTGGTTTTCTTAGGTTACAAAATACTGACCTGGGTTTTTTTCGTCATCACTTAGTAACAACAATAATAATAATAATAATAATAATAATAATAATAAGAATAATATTCAGTGGAGCTCCACTTCAGGTTTTACTTGATACTCATTCCAAACTAAATGTTTATTTAAATATTAGTTTAAATGTCATATGATAAAAAAAAAGTGTTAAAGTTTGAGTGTACACTTACAATTAAGTGTTAAGTGTGTTTGTTTCTGTTTGGTTGTGATGAGTTTCTGTTGTACTCACACCAGCAAACCAAATCCAGTTCAGTCCGTCCATGAATACCAGTCCGGGTTTTGTAGCAGGTTTGCGTTGATGCTGCAAACAGAGAGTGAGACACAAACAGGTGACTGTGATCGTTTCATTAAAGACAAGAGATGAGAAGAAGACTGATGTCAGTGAAGAAACAAGGAAACAAAGTAACTTCAAACTTACATCTGTGATCTGTCCCTCTGGTGCTGCTGTCAACACAGGAGTTTAAATATTGGCACAATGGTCAGCCAATCAGGTGTGAAAGCTTGAAATGTTTGGGGCGGGGCTTATTATTGAAAACATGTGCGCTGTGACTGAGGAGCCTGGTGGTTCAGTGGCTGCGGTGCGCGTTGAGCCGGAGTGTGGATATGGAGTGTGCGCCTGTGTGCCACGCCGCGCGGCTTAAGTGAAGACCGACGCGCGCCGGGCTGAGGTGGGATCCTGGCGGGGCCGGGCGCACCGCACTTCCTTGTATCTAAAAAAAAAGAGAAAAGAATGCATTTGAAATTGTATTGTAGCTTGAGCATGCACATGAGTTCATTTGTCAATGTGTGCCGTGATTTCATAGCGCTGTCCACGGTGATGAAATGAGCCTCGGTGTCGGCAGGGTCACGGGGCCACCTCATTTTATATTTCCAGATTGTGGCTATGTTTGCACTGAGTGTGTTTCTTTCATTTCAACAATGTAGCCATAATGGTCTCTGGCTTTATGAAGTTAATGTTGAGAATGTGTCTTGTCTGCGGGGAATGAGTTACTTCAACTTTAACCATTTAGGAAACCAATTAAGTTTATTAACTCAAACAATTTAAGCATACAAAAGTATTTGATTTGAGTACAAGTAACTCAAGTATTTGTTGTTAAAGTAACTTGGGTAAAGTGCATTGTACTAATTCCATTCAGTTAATGAAAACTACTAAGTATGTGACACTTATGTGAAACGGATTTATCTGAACTGAAATGATCTTCTTTATACAAATGTTAATACTTAAGTTGAATGGACTCTTTTCTTTCTACTAAATCAAATTATTACATTCTACTTCTGACAACTTCAAATGGAGAGCGTAGATCAGTGTGTGAGCCATTACAACCTGATTGTGAGGACCAGAGACACATGGTGAGTTTCAAAGGGAACTCCTGCAGGAACCTGATCTTCATTCACTACTGCCACCAGGGCCACTGCCCCTCTTGGGTTGCTTCCAACTCATCCTGAAAAGGGAACAAACACATGTTCAGTGTTTTCAGTGTATTCAGACAAATCATTCAACTTAAAAAAGAAAACATGATGTCATCATCACTACTTGCGATGCAATAGTCAAATAGAAGCACTGTCAATAAAAAGGTAAACATGTTGCATGTATTATTTGTGAAATGTGGCGTTGTTTGTAGTTTAGTGTGTTTCCGCGTTTTCACGGCAGGGATGGCGTCTGCTGAGACGCTGATTCCGCGGCTGCTGTGCGTTTGGCGCTGCGGTGGCGGTACGTGTCGTGTTTGCGCTGACTGTGTGCCCCGCCGCGCGGCTTAAGTGAGGACCGACACGCGCCGGGCCGAGGTGGGATCTCGGTGCCGTGTGCTGTGGCTGCGGTACGTGTCGCAACTGAGGAGCCTGGTGGTTCAGCGGCAGCGGTGCGCCGGAGTGTGGATATGGAGTGGCTCGGGAACAAACACATGTTCAGTGTTTTCAGTGTATTCAGACAAATCATTCAACTTAAAAAAGAAAACATGATGTCATCATCACTACTTGCGATGCAATAGTCAAATAGAAGCACTGTCAATAAAAAGGTAAACATGTTGCATGTATTATTTGTGGAATGTGGCGTTGTTTGTAGTTTAGTGTGTTTCCGCGTTTTCACGGCAGGGATGGGGTCTGCTGAGACGCTGGTTCCGCGGCTGCTGTGCGTTTGGCGCTGCGGCGGCGGTACGTGTCGTGTTTGCGCTGACTGTGTGCCCCGCCGCGCGGCTTAAGTGAGGACCGACACGCGCCGGGCCGAGGTGGGATCTCGGTGCCGTGTGCTGTGGCTGCGGTACGTGTGGCAACTGAGGAGCCTGGTGGTTCAGCGGCTGCGGTGCGCGACGCGCCGTTGTGCGGATATGGAGGGTGCGCCTGTGCGCTGCGCCACGCCGCGCGGCTTAAGTGAAGACCGACACGCGCCGGGCCGAGGCGGGGCCGGGCGCACCGCACTTTTTTTATGAAGTTAATGTTGAGAATGTATCTTGAATGTATCTCGGTTTGCGCGGGCTCCGTGGCTGCTGTGCGCTCCGTGCGCTCCGCGGGTGCGGTTCCGGTGCCGTGCGCTGCGGCGGCGGTACCTTTCGTAACTGGGGAGCCTTGTGGTTCCGCGGCCGCGGTGCGTGTCCTCACTTAAACTGTGAGGACTGTACTCAGGCCAGTAAACTAACCTGATCTTCATTCACTACTGCCACCAGGGCCACTGCCCCTCTTGGGTTGCTTCCAACTCATCCTGAAAAGGGAACAAACACATGTTCAGTGTTTTCAGTGTATTCAGACAAATCATTCAACTTAAAAAAGAAAACATGATGTCATCATCACTACTTGCGATGCAATAGTCAAATAGAAGCACTGTCAATAAAAAGGTAAACATGTTGCATGTATTATTTGTGAAATGTGGCGTTGTTTGTAGTTTAGTGTGTTTCCGCGTTTTCACGGCAGGGATGGCGTCTGCTGAGACGCTGATTCCGCGGCTGCTGTGCGTTTGGCGCTGCGGTGGCGGTACGTGTCGTGTTTGCGCTGACTGTGTGCCCCGCCGCGCGGCTTAAGTGAGGACCGACACGCGCCGGGCCGAGGTGGGATCTCGGTGCCGTGTGCTGTGGCTGCGGTACGTGTCGCAACTGAGGAGCCTGGTGGTTCAGCGGCAGCGGTGCGCCGGAGTGTGGATATGGAGTGGCTCGGGAACAAACACATGTTCAGTGTTTTCAGTGTATTCAGACAAATCATTCAACTTAAAAAAGAAAACATGATGTCATCATCACTACTTGCGATGCAATAGTCAAATAGAAGCACTGTCAATAAAAAGGTAAACATGTTGCATGTATTATTTGTGAAATGTGGCGTTGTTTGTAGTTTAGTGTGTTTCCGCGTTTTCACGGCAGGGATGGCGTCTGCTGAGACGCTGATTCCGCGGCTGCTGTGCGTTTGGCGCTGCGGTGGCGGTACGTGTCGTGTTTGCGCTGACTGTGTGCCCCGCCGCGCGGCTTAAGTGAGGACCGACACGCGCCGGGCCGAGGTGGGATCTCGGTGCCGTGTGCTGTGGCTGCGGTACGTGTCGCAACTGAGGAGCCTGGTGGTTCAGCGGCAGCGGTGCGCCGGAGTGTGGATATGGAGTGGCTCGGGAACAAACACATGTTCAGTGTTTTCAGTGTATTCAGACAAATCATTCAACTTAAAAAAGAAAACATGATGTCATCATCACTACTTGCGATGCAATAGTCAAATAGAAGCACTGTCAATAAAAAGGTAAACATGTTGCATGTATTATTTGTGGAATGTGGCGTTGTTTGTAGTTTAGTGTGTTTCCGCGTTTTCACGGCAGGGATGGGGTCTGCTGAGACGCTGGTTCCGCGGCTGCTGTGCGTTTGGCGCTGCGGCGGCGGTACGTGTCGTGTTTGCGCTGACTGTGTGCCCCGCCGCGCGGCTTAAGTGAGGACCGACATGCGCCGGGCCGAGGTGGGATCTCGGTGCCGTGTGCTGTGGCTGCGGTACGTGTCGCAACTGAGGAGCCTGGTGGTTCAGCGGCAGCGGTGCGCCGGAGTGTGGATATGGAGTGGCTCGGGAACAAACACATGTTCAGTGTTTTCAGTGTATTCAGACAAATCATTCAACTTAAAAAAGAAAACATGATGTCATCATCACTACTTGCGATGCAATAGTCAAATAGAAGCACTGTCAATAAAAAGGTAAACATGTTGCATGTATTATTTGTGGAATGTGGCGTTGTTTGTAGTTTAGTGTGTTTCCGCGTTTTCACGGCAGGGATGGCGTCTGCTGAGACGCTGATTCCGCGGCTGCTGTGCGTTTGGCGCTGCGGTGGCGGTACGTGTCGTGTTTGCGCTGACTGTGTGCCCCGCCGCGCGGCTTAAGTGAGGACCGACACGCGCCGGGCCGAGGTGGGATCTCGGTGCCGTGTGCTGTGGCTGCGGTACGTGTCGCAACTGAGGAGCCTGGTGGTTCAGCGGCAGCGGTGCGCCGGAGTGTGGATATGGAGTGGCTCGGGAACAAACACATGTTCAGTGTTTTCAGTGTATTCAGACAAATCATTCAACTTAAAAAAGAAAACATGATGTCATCATCACTACTTGCGATGCAATAGTCAAATAGAAGCACTGTCAATAAAAAGGTAAACATGTTGCATGTATTATTTGTGGAATGTGGCGTTGTTTGTAGTTTAGTGTGTTTCCGCGTTTTCACGGCAGGGATGGCGTCTGCTGAGACGCTGGTTCCGCGGCTGCTGTGCGTTTGGCGCTGCGGCGGCGGTACGTGTCGTGTTTGCGCTGACTGTGTGCCCCGCCGCGCGGCTTAAGTGAGGACCGACACGCGCCGGGCCGAGGTGGGATCTCGGTGCCGTGTGCTGTGGCTGCGGTACGTGTGGCAACTGAGGAGCCTGGTGGTTCAGCGGCTGCGGTGCGCGTCGCGCCGTTGTGCGGATATGGAGGGTGCGCCTGTGCGCTGCGCCACGCCGCGCGGCTTAAGTGAAGACCGACACGCGCCGGGCCGAGGCGGGGCCGGGCGCACCGCACTTTTTTTATGAAGTTAATGTTGAGAATGTATCTTGAATGTATCTCGGTTTGCGCGGGCTCCGTGGCTGCTGTGCGCTCCGTGCGCTCCGCGGCTGCGGTTCCGGTGCCGTGCGCTGCGGCGGCGGTACCTGTCGTAACTGGGGAGCCTTGTGGTTCCGCGGCCGCGGTGCGTGTCCTCACTTAAACTGTGAGGACTGTACTCAGGCCAGTAAACTAACCTGATCTTCATTCACTACTGCCACCAGGGCCACTGCCCCTCTTGGGTTGCTTCCAACTCATCCTGAAAAGGGAACAAACACATGTTCAGTGTTTTCAGTGTATTCAGACAAATCATTCAACTTAAAAAAGAAAACATGATGTCATCATCACTACTTGCGATGCAATAGTCAAATAGAAGCACTGTCAATAAAAAGGTAAACATGTTGCATGTATTATTTGTGAAATGTGGCGTTGTTTGTAGTTTAGTGTGTTTCCGCGTTTTCACGGCAGGGATGGCGTCTGCTGAGACGCTGATTCCGCGGCTGCTGTGCGTTTGGCGCTGCGGTGGCGGTACGTGTCGTGTTTGCGCTGACTGTGTGCCCCGCCGCGCGGCTTAAGTGAGGACCGACACGCGCCGGGCCGAGGTGGGATCTCGGTGCCGTGTGCTGTGGCTGCGGTACGTGTGGCAACTGAGGAGCCTGGTGGTTCAGCGGCTGCGGTGCGCGTCGCGCCGTTGTGCGGATATGGAGGGTGCGCCTGTGCGCTGCGCCACGCCGCGCGGCTTAAGTGAAGACCGACACGCGCCGGGCCGAGGCGGGGCCGGGCGCACCGCACTTTTTTTATGAAGTTAATGTTGAGAATGTATCTTGAATGTATCTCGGTTTGCGCGGGCTCCGTGGCTGCTGTGCGCTCCGTGCGCTCCGCGGCTGCGGTTCCGGTGCCGTGCGCTGCGGCGGCGGTACCTGTCGTAACTGGGGAGCCTTGTGGTTCCGCGGTCGCGGTGCGTGTCCTCACTTAAACTGTGAGGACTGTACTCAGGCCAGTAAACTAACCTGATCTTCATTCACTAATGCCACCAGGGCCACTGCCCCTCTTGGGTTGCTTCCAACTCATCCTGAAAAGGGAACAAACACATGTTCAGTGTTTTCAGTGTATTCAGACAAATCATTCAACTTAAAAAAGAAAACATGATGTCATCATCACTACTTGCGATGCAATAGTCAAATAGAAGCACTGTCAATAAAAAGGTAAACATGTTGCATGTATTATTTGTGAAATGTGGCGTTGTTTGTAGTTTAGTGTGTTTCCGCGTTTTCACGGCAGGGATGGCGTCTGCTGAGACGCTGATTCCGCGGCTGCTGTGCGTTTGGCGCTGCGGTGGCGGTACGTGTCGTGTTTGCGCTGACTGTGTGCCCCGCCGCGCGGCTTAAGTGAGGACCGACACGCGCCGGGCCGAGGTGGGATCTCGGTGCCGTGTGCTGTGGCTGCGGTACGTGTCGCAACTGAGGAGCCTGGTGGTTCAGCGGCAGCGGTGCGCCGGAGTGTGGATATGGAGTGGCTCGGGAACAAACACATGTTCAGTGTTTTCAGTGTATTCAGACAAATCATTCAACTTAAAAAAGAAAACATGATGTCATCATCACTACTTGCGATGCAATAGTCAAATAGAAGCACTGTCAATAAAAAGGTAAACATGTTGCATGTATTATTTGTGGAATGTGGCGTTGTTTGTAGTTTAGTGTGTTTCCGCGTTTTCACGGCAGGGATGGGGTCTGCTGAGACGCTGGTTCCGCGGCTGCTGTGCGTTTGGCGCTGCGGCGGCGGTACGTGTCGTGTTTGCGCTGACTGTGTGCCCCGCCGCGCGGCTTAAGTGAGGACCGACACGCGCCGGGCCGAGGTGGGATCTCGGTGCCGTGTGCTGTGGCTGCGGTACGTGTGGCAACTGAGGAGCCTGGTGGTTCAGCGGCTGCGGTGCGCGACGCGCCGTTGTGCGGATATGGAGGGTGCGCCTGTGCGCTGCGCCACGCCGCGCGGCTTAAGTGAAGACCGACACGCGCCGGGCCGAGGCGGGGCCGGGCGCACCGCACTTTTTTTATGAAGTTAATGTTGAGAATGTATCTTGAATGTATCTCGGTTTGCGCGGGCTCCGTGGCTGCTGTGCGCTCCGTGCGCTCCGCGGCTGCGGTTCCGGTGCCGTGCGCTGCGGCGGCGGTACCTGTCGTAACTGGGGAGCCTTGTGGTTCCGCGGCCGCGGTGCGTGTCCTCACTTAAACTGTGAGGACTGTACTCAGGCCAGTAAACTAACCTGATCTTCATTCACTACTGCCACCAGGGCCACTGCCCCTCTTGGGTTGCTTCCAACTCATCCTGAAAAGGGAACAAACACATGTTCAGTGTTTTCAGTGTATTCAGACAAATCATTCAACTTAAAAAAGAAAACATGATGTCATCATCACTACTTGCGATGCAATAGTCAAATAGAAGCACTGTCAATAAAAAGGTAAACATGTTGCATGTATTATTTGTGAAATGTGGCGTTGTTTGTAGTTTAGTGTGTTTCCGCGTTTTCACGGCAGGGATGGCGTCTGCTGAGACGCTGGTTCCGCGGCTGCTGTGCGTTTGGCGCTGCGGCGGCGGTACGTGTCGTGTTTGCGCTGACTGTGTGCCCCGCCGCGCGGCTTAAGTGAGGACCGACACGCGCCGGGCCGAGGTGGGATCTCGGTGCCGTGTGCTGTGGCTGCGGTACGTGTGGCAACTGAGGAGCCTGGTGGTTCAGCGGCTGCGGTGCGCGTCGCGCCGTTGTGCGGATATGGAGGGTGCGCCTGTGCGCTGCGCCACGCCGCGCGGCTTAAGTGAAGACCGACACGCGCCGGGCCGAGGCGGGGCCGGGCGCACCGCACTTTTTTTATGAAGTTAATGTTGAGAATGTATCTTGAATGTATCTCGGTTTGCGCGGGCTCCGTGGCTGCTGTGCGCTCCGTGCGCTCCGCGGCTGCGGTTCCGGTGCCGTGCGCTGCAGCGGCGGTACCTGTCGTAACTGGGGAGCCTTGTGGTTCCGCGGCCGCGGTGCGTGTCCTCACTTAAACTGTGAGGACTGTACTGAGGCCAGTAAACTAACCTGATCTTCATTCACTACTGCCACCAGGGCCACTGCCCCTCTTGGGTTGCTTCCAACTCATCCTGAAAAGGGAACAAACACATGTTCAGTGTTTTCAGTGTATTCAGACAAATCATTCAACTTAAAAAAGAAAACATGATGTCATCATCACTACTTGCGATGCAATAGTCAAATAGAAGCACTGTCAATAAAAAGGTAAACATGTTGCATGTATTATTTGTGAAATGTGGCGTTGTTTGTAGTTTAGTGTGTTTCCGCGTTTTCACGGCAGGGATGGCGTCTGCTGAGACGCTGATTCCGCGGCTGCTGTGCGTTTGGCGCTGCGGTGGCGGTACGTGTCGTGTTTGCGCTGACTGTGTGCCCCGCCGCGCGGCTTAAGTGAGGACCGACACGCGCCGGGCCGAGGTGGGATCTCGGTGCCGTGTGCTGTGGCTGTGGTACGTGTCGCAACTGAGGAGCCTGGTGGTTCAGCGGCAGCGGTGCGCCGGAGTGTGGATATGGAGTGGCTCGGGAACAAACACATGTTCAGTGTTCTCAGTGTATTCAGACAAATCATTCAACTTAAAAAAGAAAACATGATGTCATCATCACTACTTGCGATGCAATAGTCAAATAGAAGCACTGTCAATAAAAAGGTAAACATGTTGCATGTATTATTTGTGAAATGTGGCGTTGTTTGTAGTTTAGTGTGTTTCCGCGTTTTCACGGCAGGGATGGCGTCTGCTGAGACGCTGGTTCCGCGGCTGCTGTGCGTTTGGCGCTGCGGCGGCGGTACGTGTCGTGTTTGCGCTGACTGTGTGCCCCGCCGCGTGGCTTAAGTGAGGACCGACACGCGCCGGGCCGAGGTGGGATCTCGGTGCCGTGTGCTGTGGCTGCGGTACGTGTGGCAACTGAGGAGCCTGGTGGTTCAGCGGCTGCGGTGCGCGTCGCGCCGTTGTGCGGATATGGAGGGTGCGCCTGTGCGCTGCGCCACGCCGCGCGGCTTAAGTGAAGACCGACACGCGCCGGGCCGAGGCGGGGCCGGGCGCACCGCACTTTTTTTATGAAGTTAATGTTGAGAATGTATCTTGAATGTATCTCGGTTTGCGCGGGCTCCGTGGCTGCTGTGCGCTCCGTGCGCTCCGCGGCTGCGGTTCCGGTGCCGTGCGCTGCGGCGGCGGTACCTGTCGTAACTGGGGAGCCTTGTGGTTCCGCGGCCGCGGTGCGTGTCCTCACTTAAACTGTGAGGACTGTACTCAGGCCAGTAAACTAACCTGATCTTCATTCACTACTGCCACCAGGGCCACTGCCCCTCTTGGGTTGCTTCCAACTCATCCTGAAAAGGGAACAAACACATGCGGCGGCGGTACGTGTCGTGTTTGCGCTGACTGTGTGCCCCGCCGCGCGGCTTAAGTGAGGACCGACACGCGCCGGGCCGAGGTGGGATCTCGGTGCCGTGTGCTGTGGCTGCGGTACGTGTGGCAACTGAGGAGCCTGGTGGTTCAGCGGCTGCGGTGCGCGTCGCGCCGTTGTGCGGATATGGAGGGTGCGCCTGTGCGCTGCGCCACGCCGCGCGGCTTAAGTGAAGACCGACACGCGCCGGGCCGAGGCGGGGCCGGGCGCACCGCACTTTTTTTATGAAGTTAATGTTGAGAATGTATCTTGAATGTATCTCGGTTTGCGCGGGCTCCGTGGCTGCTGTGCGCTCCGCGGCTGCGGTTCCGGTGCCGTGCGCTGCGGCGGCGGTACCTGTCGTAACTGGGGAGCCTTGTGGTTCCGCGGCCGCGGTGCGTGTCCTCACTTAAACTGTGAGGACTGTACTCAGGCCAGTAAACTAACCTGATCTTCATTCACTACTGCCACCAGGGCCACTGCCCCTCTTGGGTTGCTTCCAACTCATCCTGAAAAGGGAACAAACACATGTTCAGTGTTTTCAGTGTATTCAGACAAATCATTCAACTTAAAAAAGAAAACATGATGTCATCATCACTACTTGCGATGCAATAGTCAAATAGAAGCACTGTCAATAAAAAGGTAAACATGTTGCATGTATTATTTGTGAAATGTGGCGTTGTTTGTAGTTTAGTGTGTTTCCGCGTTTTCACGGCAGGGATGGCGTCTGCTGAGACGCTGATTCCGCGGCTGCTGTGCGTTTGGCGCTGCGGTGGCGGTACGTGTCGTGTTTGCGCTGACTGTGTGCCCCGCCGCGCGGCTTAAGTGAGGACCGACACGCGCCGGGCCGAGGTGGGATCTCGGTGCCGTGTGCTGTGGCTGCGGTACGTGTCGCAACTGAGGAGCCTGGTGGTTCAGCGGCAGCGGTGCGCCGGAGTGTGGATATGGAGTGGCTCGGGAACAAACACATGTTCAGTGTTTTCAGTGTATTCAGACAAATCATTCAACTTAAAAAAGAAAACATGATGTCATCATCACTACTTGCGATGCAATAGTCAAATAGAAGCACTGTCAATAAAAAGGTAAACATGTTGCATGTATTATTTGTGAAATGTGGCGTTGTTTGTAGTTTAGTGTGTTTCCGCGTTTTCACGGCAGGGATGGCGTCTGCTGAGACGCTGGTTCCGCGGCTGCTGTGCGTTTGGCGCTGCGGCGGCGGTACGTGTTGTGTTTGCACTGACTGTGTGCCCCGCCGCGCGGCTTAAGTGAGGACCGACACGCGCCGGGCCGAGGTGGGATCTCGGTGCCGTGTGCTGTGGCTGCGGTACGTGTGGCAACTGAGGAGCCTGGTGGTTCAGCGGCTGCTGTGCGTTTGGCGCTGCGGCGGCGGTACGTGTCGTGTTTGCGCTGACTGTGTGCCCCGCCGCGCGGCTTAAGTGAGGACCGACACGCGCCGGGCCGAGGTGGGATCTCGGTGCCGTGTGCTGTGGCTGCGGTACGTGTGGCAACTGAGGAGCCTGGTGGTTCAGCGGCTGCGGTGCGCGTCGCGCCGTTGTGCGGATATGGAGGGTGCGCCTGTGCGCTGCGCCACGCCGCGCGGCTTAAGTGAAGACCGACACGCGCCGGGCCGAGGCGGGGCCGGGCGCACCGCACTTTTTTTATGAAGTTAATGTTGAGAATGTATCTTGAATGTATCTCGGTTTGCGCGGGCTCCGTGGCTGCTGTGCGCTCTGTGCGCTCCGTGCGCTCCGCGGCTGCGGTTCCGGTGCCGTGCGCTGCGGCGGCGGTACCTGTCGTAACTGGGGAGCCTTGTGGTTCCGCGGCCGCGGTGCGTGTCCTCACTTAAACTGTGAGGACTGTACTCAGGCCAGTAAACTAACCTGATCTTCATTCACTACTGCCACCAGGGCCACTGCCCCTCTTGGGTTGCTTCCAACTCATCCTGAAAAGGGAACAAACACATGTTCAGTGTTTTCAGTGTATTCAGACAAATCATTCAACTTA
The DNA here is from genome assembly GCF_958295425.1 of Solea solea. Lineage (NCBI taxonomy): Eukaryota > Metazoa > Chordata > Actinopteri > Pleuronectiformes > Soleidae > Solea > Solea solea. The sequence continues at coordinate 26,635,189 of NC_081137.1, read as the reverse complement.
AAAAAGAAAACATGATGTCATCATCACTACTTGCGATGCAATAGTCAAATAGAAGCACTGTCAATAAAAAGGTAAACATGTTGCATGTATTATTTGTGAAATGTGGCGTTGTTTGTAGTTTAGTGTGTTTCCGCGTTTTCACGGCAGGGATGGCGTCTGCTGAGACGCTGATTCCGCGGCTGCTGTGCGTTTGGCGCTGCGGTGGCGGTACGTGTCGTGTTTGCGCTGACTGTGTGCCCCGCCGCGCGGCTTAAGTGAGGACCGACACGCGCCGGGCCGAGGTGGGATCTCGGTGCCGTGTGCTGTGGCTGCGGTACGTGTCGCAACTGAGGAGCCTGGTGGTTCAGCGGCAGCGGTGCGCCGGAGTGTGGATATGGAGTGGCTCGGGAACAAACACATGTTCAGTGTTTTCAGTGTATTCAGACAAATCATTCAACTTAAAAAAGAAAACATGATGTCATCATCACTACTTGCGATGCAATAGTCAAATAGAAGCACTGTCAGTAAAAAGGTAAACATGTTGCATGTATTATTTGTGGAATGTGGCGTTGTTTGTAGTTTAGTGTGTTTCCGCGTTTTCACGGCAGGGATGGCGTCTGCTGAGACGCTGGTTCCGCGGCTGCTGTGCGTTTGGCGCTGCGGCGGCGGTACGTGTCGTGTTTGCGCTGACTGTGTGCCCCGCCGCGCGGCTTAAGTGAGGACCGACACGCGCCGGGCCGAGGTGGGATCTCGGTGCCGTGTGCTGTGGCTGCGGTACGTGTGGCAACTGAGGAGCCTGGTGGTTCAGCGGCTGCGGTGCGCGTCGCGCCGTTGTGCGGATATGGAGGGTGCGCCTGTGCGCTGCGCCACGCCGCGCGGCTTAAGTGAAGACCGACACGCGCCGGGCCGAGGCGGGGCCGGGCGCACCGCACTTTTTTTATGAAGTTAATGTTGAGAATGTATCTTGAATGTATCTCGGTTTGCGCGGGCTCCGTGGCTGCTGTGCGCTCCGTGCGCTCCGCGGCTGCGGTTCCGGTGCCGTGCGCTGCGGCGGCGGTACCTGTCGTAACTTGGGAGCCTTGTGGTTCCGCGGCCGCGGTGCGTGTCCTCACTTAAACTGTGAGGACTGTACTCAGGCCAGTAAACTAACCTGATCTTCATTCACTACTGCCACCAGGGCCACTGCCCCTCTTGGGTTGCTTCCAACTCATCCTGAAAAGGGAACAAACACATGTTCAGTGTTTTCAGTGTATTCAGACAAATCATTCAACTTAAAAAAGAAAACATGATGTCATCATCACTACTTGCGATGCAATAGTCAAATAGAAGCACTGTCAATAAAAAGGTAAACATGTTGCATGTATTATTTGTGAAATGTGGCGTTGTTTGTAGTTTAGTGTGTTTCCGCGTTTTCACGGCAGGGATGGCGTCTGCTGAGACGCTGATTCCGCGGCTGCTGTGCGTTTGGCGCTGCGGTGGCGGTACGTGTCGTGTTTGCGCTGACTGTGTGCCCCGCCGCGCGGCTTAAGTGAGGACCGACACGCGCCGGGCCGAGGTGGGATCTCGGTGCCGTGTGCTGTGGCTGCGGTACGTGTCGCAACTGAGGAGCCTGGTGGTTCAGCGGCAGCGGTGCGCCGGAGTGTGGATATGGAGTGGCTCGGGAACAAACACATGTTCAGTGTTTTCAGTGTATTCAGACAAATCATTCAACTTAAAAAAGAAAACATGATGTCATCATCACTACTTGCGATGCAATAGTCAAATAGAAGCACTGTCAATAAAAAGGTAAACATGTTGCATGTATTATTTGTGAAATGTGGCGTTGTTTGTAGTTTAGTGTGTTTCCGCGTTTTCACGGCAGGGATGGCGTCTGCTGAGACGCTGGTTCCGCGGCTGCTGTGCGTTTGGCGCTGCGGCGGCGGTACGTGTTGTGTTTGCACTGACTGTGTGCCCCGCCGCGCGGCTTAAGTGAGGACCGACACGCGCCGGGCCGAGGTGGGATCTCGGTGCCGTGTGCTGTGGCTGCGGTACGTGTGGCAACTGAGGAGCCTGGTGGTTCAGCGGCTGCGGTGCGTTTGGCGCTGCGGCGGCGGTACGTGTCGTGTTTGCGCTGACTGTGTGCCCCGCCGCGCGGCTTAAGTGAGGACCGACACGCGCCGGGCCGAGGTGGGATCTCGGTGCCGTGTGCTGTGGCTGCGGTACGTGTGGCAACTGAGGAGCCTGGTGGTTCAGCGGCTGCGGTGCGCGTCGCGCCGTTGTGCGGATATGGAGGGTGCGCCTGTGCGCTGCGCCACGCCGCGCGGCTTAAGTGAAGACCGACACGCGCCGGGCCGAGGCGGGGCCGGGCGCACCGCACTTTTTTTATGAAGTTAATGTTGAGAATGTATCTTGAATGTATCTCGGTTTGCGCGGGCTCCGTGGCTGCTGTGCGCTCTGTGCGCTCCGTGCGCTCCGCGGCTGCGGTTCCGGTGCCGTGCGCTGCGGCGGCGGTACCTGTCGTAACTGGGGAGCCTTGTGGTTCCGCGGCCGCGGTGCGTGTCCTCACTTAAACTGTGAGGACTGTACTCAGGCCAGTAAACTAACCTGATCTTCATTCACTACTGCCACCAGGGCCACTGCCCCTCTTGGGTTGCTTCCAACTCATCCTGAAAAGGGAACAAACACATGTTCAGTGTTTTCAGTGTATTCAGACAAATCATTCAACTTAAAAAAGAAAACATGATGTCATCATCACTACTTGCGATGCAATAGTCAAATAGAAGCACTGTCAATAAAAAGGTAAACATGTTGCATGTATTATTTGTGAAATGTGGCGTTGTTTGTAGTTTAGTGTGTTTCCGCGTTTTCACGGCAGGGATGGCGTCTGCTGAGACGCTGATTCCGCGGCTGCTGTGCGTTTGGCGCTGCGGTGGCGGTACGTGTCGTGTTTGCGCTGACTGTGTGCCCCGCCGCGCGGCTTAAGTGAGGACCGACACGCGCCGGGCCGAGGTGGGATCTCGGTGCCGTGTGCTGTGGCTGCGGTACGTGTCGCAACTGAGGAGCCTGGTGGTTCAGCGGCAGCGGTGCGCCGGAGTGTGGATATGGAGTGGCTCGGGAACAAACACATGTTCAGTGTTTTCAGTGTATTCAGACAAATCATTCAACTTAAAAAAGAAAACATGATGTCATCATCACTACTTGCGATGCAATAGTCAAATAGAAGCACTGTCAGTAAAAAGGTAAACATGTTGCATGTATTATTTGTGGAATGTGGCGTTGTTTGTAGTTTAGTGTGTTTCCGCGTTTTCACGGCAGGGATGGCGTCTGCTGAGACGCTGGTTCCGCGGCTGCTGTGCGTTTGGCGCTGCGGCGGCGGTACGTGTCGTGTTTGCGCTGACTGTGTGCCCCGCCGCGCGGCTTAAGTGAGGACCGACACGCGCCGGGCCGAGGTGGGATCTCGGTGCCGTGTGCTGTGGCTGCGGTACGTGTGGCAACTGAGGAGCCTGGTGGTTCAGCGGCTGCGGTGCGCGTCGCGCCGTTGTGCGGATATGGAGGGTGCGCCTGTGCGCTGCGCCACGCCGCGCGGCTTAAGTGAAGACCGACACGCGCCGGGCCGAGGCGGGGCCGGGCGCACCGCACTTTTTTTATGAAGTTAATGTTGAGAATGTATCTTGAATGTATCTCGGTTTGCGCGGGCTCCGTGGCTGCTGTGCGCTCCGTGCGCTCCGCGGCTGCGGTTCCGGTGCCGTGCGCTGCGGCGGCGGTACCTGTCGTAACTGGGGAGCCTTGTGGTTCCGCGGCCGCGGTGCGTGTCCTCACTTAAACTGTGAGGACTGTACTCAGGCCAGTAAACTAACCTGATCTTCATTCACTACTGCCACCAGGGCCACTGCCCCTCTTGGGTTGCTTCCAACTCATCCTGAAAAGGGAACAAACACATGTTCAGTGTTTTCAGTGTATTCAGACAAATCATTCAACTTAAAAAAGAAAACATGATGTCATCATCACTACTTGCGATGCAATAGTCAAATAGAAGCACTGTCAATAAAAAGGTAAACATGTTGCATGTATTATTTGTGAAATGTGGCGTTGTTTGTAGTTTAGTGTGTTTCCGCGTTTTCACGGCAGGGATGGCGTCTGCTGAGACGCTGATTCCGCGGCTGCTGTGCGTTTGGCGCTGCGGTGGCGGTACGTGTCGTGTTTGCGCTGACTGTGTGCCTCGCCGCGCGGCTTAAGTGAGGACCGACACGCGCCGGGCCGAGGTGGGATCTCGGTGCCGTGTGCTGTGGCTGCGGTACGTGTCGCAACTGAGGAGCCTGGTGGTTCAGCGGCAGCGGTGCGCCGGAGTGTGGATATGGAGTGGCTCGGGAACAAACACATGTTCAGTGTTTTCAGTGTATTCAGACAAATCATTCAACTTAAAAAAGAAAACATGATGTCATCATCACTACTTGCGATGCAATAGTCAAATAGAAGCACTGTCAATAAAAAGGTAAACATGTTGCATGTATTATTTGTGAAATGTGGCGTTGTTTGTAGTTTAGTGTGTTTCCGCGTTTTCACGGCAGGGATGGCGTCTGCTGAGACGCTGGTTCCGCGGCTGCTGTGCGTTTGGCGCTGCGGCGGCGGTACGTGTTGTGTTTGCACTGACTGTGTGCCCCGCCGCGCGGCTTAAGTGAGGACCGACACGCGCCGGGCCGAGGTGCAAACATGACACGTAGGTGGGAGGTGGGATCTCGGTGCCGTGTGCTGTGGCTGCGGTACGTGTCGCAACTGAGGAGCCTGGTGGTTCAGCGGCTGCGGTGCGCGTCACGCCGTTGTGTGGATATGGAGGGTGCGCCTGTGCGCTGCGCCACGCCGCGCGGCTTAAGTGAAGACCGACACGCGTGGGGCCGAGGCGGGGCCGGGCGCACCGCACTTTTTTTATGAAGTTAATGTTGAGAATGTATCTTGAATGTATCTCGGTTTGCGCGGGCTCCGCGGCTGCTGTGCGCTCCGCGGCTGCGGTTCCGGTGTCGTGCGCTGCGGCGGTGGTACCTGTCGTAACTGGGGAGCCTGGTGGTTCCGCGGCCGCGGTGCGTGTCCTCACTTAAACTGTGAGGACTGTACTCATGAGTTTATTTGTCAATGTGTGCCGTGATTTCATAGCGCTGTCCACGGTGCTGAAATGAGCCTCGGTGTCGGCAGCGTCACAGGGTGACCTCATTTTATATTTCCAGATTGTGGCTATGTTTGCACTGAGTGTGTTTCTTTAATTTCAACAATGTAGCCATAATGGTCTCCAACAACGGTGAACAAAACAAACGCCACAGAAGCTGCAGTGCAAACTCCACCCACCTATAGCTGCAGAGGAAAAACTACATGTCTACTATAAACTGCTTTCTATATTCCTTCCTGGTTGGATTTAAACACACATCTGCCAATTTATTAGGTACACATTTTCTGTTTATGAACACACTGATTGAAGGAGCCAATCACATGGCAGTAAGTCATTGCATTTAGGCAGGTAGACATGATCAGGACGCCCAAATCAAGTTCAAACAGACTATCAGCATTAGGAAGAAAGGTGATTCAAGGAGCTTTTAATGTGGCATGGTTACTGGTAGTATTTTTACAAACTGCTTGCACAACCACGGTGTGACGAACAGAAAATATCCAGTGATGCCATGTTGAGGTCAAAGATCAGCAGAAAGGCCATGCTAAGAAAGCAAAAGGAACTCAAATCAGCGCAACCAAAGTGTGCAGAACACCATCTGAAGGCACAACACATTGAACCTTGCCGAAAAATGACTGCCTCCGACGGGAACGCGCATCGGTTAAGAGGTAGTGAGCGTAGGTCTACTGGTAGATATAATACTGTATACAGGGTACACCCTATAAGTCGTTGTTTGAAGGAGCGATACTGACCGAATTCATTGTACATGCACCTGTTTTCCTCGACTGCTAATGCTGAAAAGATAGAGAATGTAAGCCCTAACAATCCAGAGTTACAGGGTGCAGTCACTTCTCGGCAGGCCCTGCCGAAATGTGACAGCACCCTGTAACTCTTTATTGCAAGAAGCAATATTGACCAAATTCACTGTACATGCACCTGGTTTCCTCTACTTTCCTCTCCTCTACTGATTCTTCCAATTAGCCACTCACAGTGTGACTCCTGGCTGCTGAGTTAGTTAGCACCAGTTAGTTACTAGAAACCCAAGCCTTTTTAGATGATTTATATTAATAAATACACCATTAAATAACGACTTAAGTGTCATTAATTATTTAAATTAATAAATAGCCTTTTCAATAATTACTTACATCACATTGGTTTTCTTAGGTTACAAAATACTGACCTGGGTTTTTTTCGTCATCACTTAGTAACAATAATAATAATAATAATAATAAGAATAATAATAATAATAATATTCAGTGGAGCTCCACTTCAGGTTTTACTTGATACTCATTCCAAACTAAATGTTTATTTAAATATTAGTTTAAATGTCATATGATTAAAAAAAAGTGTTAAAGTTTGAGTGTACACTTACAATTAAGTGTTAAGTGTGTTTGTTTCTGTTTGGTTGTGATGAGTTTCTGTTGTACTCACACCAGCAAACCGAATCCAGTTCAGTCCGTCCATGAATACCAGTCCGGGTTTTGTAGCAGGTTTGCGTTGATGCTGCAAACAGAGAGTGAGACACAAACAGGTGACTGTGATCGTTTCATTAAAGACAAGAGATGAGAAGAAGACTGATGTCAGTGAAGAAACAAGGAAACAAAGTAACGTCAAACTTACATCTGTGATCTGTCCCTCTGGTGCGGCTGTCAACACAGCACAATGGTCAGCCAATCAGGTGTGAAAGCTTGAAATGTTTGGGGCGGGGCTTATTATTGAAAACATGTGCGCTGTGACTGAGGAGCCTGGTGGTTCAGTGGCTGCGGTGCGCGTTGAGCCGGAGTGTGGATATGGAGTGTGCGCCTGTGTGCCGCGCCACGCCGCGCGGCTTAAGTGATCCTGGCGGGGCCGGGCGCACCGCACTTCCTTGTATCTAAAGAAAAAAAGAAAAGAATGCATTTGAAATTGTATTGTAGCTTGAGCATGCACATGAGTTCATTTGTCAATGTGTGCCGTGATTTCATAGCGCTGTCCACGGTGATGAAATGAGCCTCGGTGTCGGCAGGGTCACAGGGCCACCTCATTTTATATTTCCAGATTGTGGCTATGTTTGCACTGAGTGTGTTTCTTTCATTTCAACAATGTAGCCATAATGGTCTCTGGTTTTATGAAGTTAATGTTGAGAATGTATCTTGTCTGCGGGGAATGAGTTACTTCAACTTTAACCATTTAGGAAACCAATTAAGTTTATTAACTCAAACAATTTAAGCATACAAAAGTATTTGATTTGAGTACAAGTAACTCAAGTATTTGTTGTTAAAGTAACTTGGGTAAAGTGCATTGTACTAATTCCATTCAGTTAATGAAAACTACTAAGTATGTGACACTTATGTGAAACGGATTTATCTGAACTGAAATGATCTTCTTTATACAAATGTTAATACTTAAGTTGAATTGACTCTTTTCTTTCTACTAAATCAAATTATTACATTCTACTTCTGACAACTTCAAATGGAGAGCGTAGATCAGTGTGTGAGCCATTACAACCTGATTGTGAGGACCAGAGACACATGGTGAGTTTCAAAGGGAACTCCTGCAGGAACCTGATCTTCATTCACTACTGCCACCAGGGCCACTGCCCCTCTTGGGTTGCTTCCAACTCATCCTGAAAAGGGAACAAACACATGTTCAGTGTTTTCAGTGTATTCAGACAAATCATTCAACTTAAAAAAGAAAACATGATGTCATCATCACTACTTGCGATGCAATAGTCAAATAGAAGCACTGTCAATAAAAAGGTAAACATGTTGCATGTATTAGTTGTGAAATGTGGCGTTACACTGTACTCACATCTTATACCAAACTGAGAATACAAGTGCGTGTCCTCACTTAAACTGTGAGGACTGTACTCACGCCAGTAAACCGAATCCAGTCTGGGGTTTGTAGCAGGTTTGTAGGTTTGTGCGCCACGCCGCGCGGCTTAAGTGAAGACCGACACGCGCCAGGCCGAGGTGGGATCCTGGCGGGGCCGGGCGCACCGCACTTCCTTGTATCTAAAAAAAAAAAAGAATGCATTTGAAATTGTATTGTAGCTTGAGCATGCGCATGATTTTATTTGTCAATGTGTGCCGTGATTTCATAGCGCTGTCCACGGTGCTGAAATGAGCCTCGCTGTCATATTAAAACTCTTTTCCAGATGAGGCATTGCTACAACGATGACTTTGACAGTGTGTGGGTGTCACCATCCTCTTTCACTCACTTGAGCTTCACTAAAGAGTGCAGGTCGTCTCTCTTTTAGTTCGGCAAGGAGGAGCTGAATTCACAGTTTCTTCATGCCCGAGTGCTGCATATGTTGATGGAGACCTGTGACATAAAACACAAAGAGCTACTGATGGTGCTACGTCTGTTTTTCATTAGACTACTCATAGATATCAGTACATCAACTGACAGTTAATGTATTATTTATTTGAACTTACAATTGTACATTTATATTCAAATACATACACAAATATGAAAGAACTGTACACTATAGTGGCGGTGATTGACTGAACATCATATGTTGGGTGCACATTTAAACACAGGATCCAGGCAGCTTTCCAAGTTGCAATATTTTATTTCCAAGTAAACGGTAGTCGGTGATGAGGGGTAATGGTGGATGATTCTGTCTATATGAAAATGATAAAGGAAATATTACAATCTAGAAAGTATCAAATATACAATAAGAAATGAGGTTGTCTTAGACTAACATCAATAATACATCCACTCTTACTTTCCTCTCTTTAGCAAAGGATTAAACTCAGGAATCTAGTATAATGACACACAAGCAATAAGTAAGTCTTCATACAAGATGTAGTATCAACCAAATGAATCATTAAATGAGTGAACGTCCATAAAACTCACAGCCAGTGTCCCTTTGTTCTCGTGGATTGTTTGGAGGGAAAATAGGGGGGTCAAAGGGCGGAAGGGGCGGGTTATATAGGATTAGGGGTGTGGTCCAGGTAGGTGGGCCAGTGATGAGGCAGGTGAGGAGGAGACTTGGGATTTTAACAAATACATATACAATGGCCGTGCCACTTTAATATAAACCTAAAATTCGAAGGTAAAATCAATTATTAGTAATAATATACAAAGTGTTTACATTAAAAACAAAGTAACATGTCAACCACAAATCTATGGATCACACCAAGCATCTGAGAGACGTCTGAGCCAGAGGATCATTTCATCAGGACAGGCCGAGGTAACGCTGCTCTGCCCTGGGCACTGTGAGCACCGAGTGTCCGCAGAGGCGGAGCTGATCACCTCCGACAACGTACCGCGCTGAAATCAGTTCCAGGTTGGATATGCAACAGACATTCGCTCCAGATCCAACGGCACCCTCCTCCTTCTCCACCCCGAGATAGGTGCACGATCACGGCTTGTACAAAGTCCGACCCATCGCTCTCAACAACCGTGGTCTCATTTAGGGACCATCAACGAATTACCGTTAAAAATGGATTAAAAAAAATTATGGGAGGTACTAAAATGGAATAAAAAGAGGTGTGTCCTGACTAGGCAGTCTAGTTCTATGTTGCTGCACTGTTTTGGAATCTTTAGGGTCACATGGCCTGGACGCGATTGAGATAAAATGCTAATATTTGCATTAAAGAAATGATTGAAAGTAAATCAAGTATTTAAATGGAATATAAAGAGGTGTGTCCTGACTAGGCAGTCTAGTACTATGTTTGTACACTCACTTGGAGTCTTTGGGTCACATTGCCTGGAAGCTATTGAGCTAAAATGCTAATATTTACATTATTAAAATTATAAAAAAAATAAATGAGGTAATTAAATATTAGTTTAATGTCATATGATCAAAATTAAAGTGTTAACGTTCGACTCTACACTTAGATTCAAGTGTTAAGTGTGTTTGCGGTTTGTTTCTGTCTGGTTGTGATGACTTTCTGTTGTACTCACGCCAGTAAACCGAATCCAGTCTGGGGTTTGTAGCAGGTTTGTACTGTAGCAGGTTTGCATTGGTGCTGCAAACAGAGAGTGAGACACAAACATGGGACTGTGATGGTTTCATTAAAGACAAGAGATGAGAAGAAGACTGATGTCAGTGAATAAACAAGGAAACAAAGTAACGTCAAACTTACATCTGTGATCTGTCCCTCTGGTGCGGCTGTCAACACAGGAGTTTAAATATTGGCACAATGGTCAGCCAATCAGGTGTGAAAGCTTGAAATGTTTGGGGCGGGGCTTATTATTGAAAACATGTGCGCTGTGACTGAGGAGCCTGGTGGTTCAGTGGCTGCGGTGCGCGTTGAGCCGGAGTGTGGATATGGAGTGTGCGCCTGTGTGCCGCGCCACGCCGCGCGGCTTAAGTGATCCTGGCGGGGCCGGGCGCACCGCACTTCCTTGTATCTAAAGAAAAAAAGAAAAGAATGCATTTGAAATTGTATTGTAGCTTGAGCATGCACATGAGTTCATTTGTCAATGTGTGCCGTGATTTCATAGCGCTGTCCACGGTGATGAAATGAGCCTCAGTGTCGGCAGGGTCACGGGGCCACCTCATTTTATATTTCCAGATTGTGGCTATGTTTGCACTGAGTGTGTTTCTTTCATTTCAACAATGTAGCCATAATGGTCTCTGGTTTTATGAAGTTAATGTTGAGAATGTATCTTGTCTGCGGGGAATGAGTTACTTCAACTTTAACCATTTAGGAAACCAATTAAGTTTATTAACTCAAACAATTTAAGCATACAAAAGTATTTGATTTGAGTACGAGTAACTCAAGTATTTGTTGTTAAAGTAACTTGGGTAAAGTGCATTGTACTAATTCCATTCAGTTAATGAAAACTACTAAGTATGTGACACTTATGTGAAACGGATTTATCTGAACTGAAATGATCTTCTTTATACAAATGTTAATACTTAAGTTGAATGGACTCTTTTCTTTCTACTAAATCAAATTATTACATTCTACTTCTGACAACTTCAAATGGAGAGCGTAGATCAGTGTGTGAGCCATTACAACCTGATTGTGAGGACCAGAGACACATGGTGAGTTTCAAAGGGAACTCCTGCAGGAACCTGATCTTCATTCACTACTGCCACCAGGGCCACTGCCCCTCTTGGGCTGCTTCCAACTCATCCTGAAAAGGGAACAAACACATGTTCAGTGTTTTCAGTGTATTCGGACAAATCATTCAACTTAAAAAAGAAAACATGATGTCATCATCACTACTTGCGATGCAATAGTCAAATAGAAGCACTGTCAATAAAAAGGTAAACATGTTGCATGTATTATTTGTGAAATGTGGCGTTGTTTGTAGTTTAGTGTGTTTCCGCGTTTTCACGGCAGGGATGGCGTCTGCTGAGACGCTGATTCCGCGGCTGCTGTGCGTTTGGCGCTGCGGTGGCGGTACGTGTCGTGTTTGCGCTGACTGTGTGCCCCGCCGCGCGGCTTAAGTGAGGACCGACACGCGCCGGGCCGAGGTGGGATCTCGGTGCCGTGTGCTGTGGCTGCGGTACGTGTCGCAACTGAGGAGCCTGGTGGTTCAGCGGCAGCGGTGCGCCGGAGTGTGGATATGGAGTGGCTCGGGAACAAACACATGTTCAGTGTTTTCAGTGTATTCAGACAAATCATTCAACTTAAAAAAGAAAACATGATGTCATCATCACTACTTGCGATGCAATAGTCAAATAGAAGCACTGTCAATAAAAAGGTAAACATGTTGCATGTATTATTTGTGAAATGTGGCGTTGTTTGTAGTTTAGTGTGTTTCCGCGTTTTCACGGCAGGGATGGCGTCTGCTGAGACGCTGGTTCCGCGGCTGCTGTGCGTTTGGCGCTGCGGCGGCGGTACGTGTCGTGTTTGCGCTGACTGTGTGCCCCGCCGCGCGGCTTAAGTGAGGACCGACACGCGCCGGGCCGAGGTGGGATCTCGGTGCCGTGTGCTGTGGCTGCGGTACGTGTGGCAACTGAGGAGCCTGGTGGTTCAGCGGCTGCGGTGCGCGTCGCGCCGTTGTGCGGATATGGAGGGTGCGCCTGTGCGCTGCGCCACGCCGCGCGGCTTAAGTGAAGACCGACACGCGCCGGGCCGAGGCGGGGCCGGGCGCACCGCACTTTTTTTATGAAGTTAATGTTGAGAATGTATCTTGAATGTATCTCGGTTTGCGCGGGCTCCGTGGCTGCTGTGCGCTCCGTGCGCTCCGCGGCTGCGGTTCCGGTGCCGTGTGCTGTGGCTGCGGTACGTGTGGCAACTGAGGAGCCTGGTGGTTCAGCGGCTGCGGTGCGCGTCGCGCCGTTGTGCGGATATGGAGGGTGCGCCTGTGCGCTGCGCCACGCCGCGCGGCTTAAGTGAAGACCGACACGCGCCTGGCCGAGGCGGGGCCGGGCGCACCGCACTTTTTTTATGAAGTTAATGTTGAGAATGTATCTTGAATGTATCTCGGTTTGCGCGGGCTCCGTGGCTGCTGTGCGCTCCGTGCGCTCCGCGGCTGCGGTTCCGGTGCCGTGCGCTGCGGCGGCGGTACCTGTCGTAACTGGGGAGCCTTGTGGTTCCGCGGCCGCGGTGCGTGTCCTCACTTAAACTGTGAGGACTGTACTCAGGCCAGTAAACTAACCTGATCTTCATTCACTACTGCCACCAGGGCCACTGCCCCTCTTGGGTTGCTTCCAACTCATCCTGAAAAGGGAACAAACACATGTTCAGTGTTTTCAGTGTATTCAGACAAATCATTCAACTTAAAAAAGAAAACATGATGTCATCATCACTACTTGCGATGCAATAGTCAAATAGAAGCACTGTCAATAAAAAGGTAAACATGTTGCATGTATTATTTGTGAAATGTGGCGTTGTTTGTAGTTTAGTGTGTTTCCGCGTTTTCACGGCAGGGATGGCGTCTGCTGAGACGCTGGTTCCGCGGCTGCTGTGCGTTTGGCGCTGCGGCGGCGGTACGTGTCGTGTTTGCGCTGACTGTGTGCCCCGCCGCGCGGCTTAAGTGAGGACCGACACGCGCCGGGCCGAGGTGGGATCTCGGTGCCGTGTGCTGTGGCTGCGGTACGTGTGGCAACTGAGGAGCCTGGTGGTTCAGCGGCTGCGGTGCGCGTCGCGCCGTTGTGCGGATATGGAGGGTGCGCCTGTGCGCTGCGCCACGCCGCGCGGCTTAAGTGAAGACCGACACGCGCCGGGCCGAGGCGGGGCCGGGCGCACCGCACTTTTTTTATGAAGTTAATGTTGAGAATGTATCTTGAATGTATCTCGGTTTGCGCGGGCTCCGTGGCTGCTGTGCGCTCCGTGCGCTCCGCGGCTGCGGTTCCGGTGCCGTGCGCTGCGGCGGCGGTACCTGTCGTAACTGGGGAGCCTGGTGGTTCCGCGGCCGCGGTGCGTGTCCTCACTTAAACTGTGAGGACTGTACTCATGAGTTTATTTGTCAATGTGTGCCGTGATTTCATAGCGCTGTCCACGGTGCTGAAATGAGCCTCGGTGTCGGCAGCGTCACAGGGTGACCTCATTTTATATTTCCAGATTGTGGCTATGTTTGCACTGAGTGTGTTTCTTTAATTTCAACAATGTAGCCATAATGGTCTCCAACAACGGTGAACAAAACAAACGCCACAGAAGCTGCAGTGCAAACTCCACCCACCTATAGCTGCAGAGGAAAAACTACATGTCTACTATAAACTGCTTTCTATATTCCTTCCTGGTTGGATTTAAACACACATCTGCCAATTTATTAGGTACACATTTTCTGTTTATGAACACACTGATTGAAGGAGCCAATCACATGGCAGTAAGTCATTGCATTTAGGCAGGTAGACATGATCAGGACGCCCAAATCAAGTTCAAACAGACTATCAGCATTAGGAAGAAAGGTGATTCAAGGAGCTTTTAATGTGGCATGGTTACTGGTAGTATTTTTACAAACTGCTTGCACAACCACGGTGTGACAAACAGAAAATATCCAGTGATGCCATGTTGAGGTCAAAGATCAGCAGAAAGGCCATGCTAAGAAAGCAAAAGGAACTCAAATCAGCGCAACCAAAGTGTGCAGGACACCATCTGAAGGCACAACACATTGAACCTTGCCGAAAAATGACTGCCTCCGACGGGAACGTGCATCGGTTAAGAGGTAGTGAGCGTAGGTCTACTGGTAGATATAATACTGTATACAGGGTACACCCTATAAGTCGTTGTTTGAAGGAGCGATACTGACCAAATTCATTGTACATGCACCTGTTTTCCTCGGCTGCTAATGCTGAAAAGATAGAGAATGTAAGCCCTAACAATCCAGAGTTACAGGGTGCAGTCACTTCTCGGCAGGCCCTGCCGAAATGTGACAGCACCCTGTAACTCTTTATTGCAAGAAGCAATATTGACCAAATTCACTGTACATGCACCTGGTTTCCTCTACTTTCCTCTCCTCTACTGATTCTTCCAATTAGCCACTCACAGTGTGACTCCTGGCTGCTGAGTTAGTTAGCACCAGTTAGTTACTAGAAACCCAAGCCTTTTTAGATGATTTATATTAATAAATACACCATTAAATAACGACTTAAGTGTCATTAATTATTTAAATTAATAAATAGCCTTTTCAATAATTACTTACATCACATTGGTTTTCTTAGGTTACAAAATACTGACCTGGGTTTTTTTCGTCATCACTTAGTAACAATAATAATAATAATAATAATAATAATAATATTCAGTGGAGCTCCACTTCAGGTTTTACTTGATACTCATTCCAAACTAAATGTTTATTTAAATATTAGTTTAAATGTCATATGATAAAAAAAAAAGTGTTAAAGTTTGAGTGTACACTTACAATTAAGTGTTAAGTGTGTTTGTTTCTGTTTGGTTGTGATGAGTTTCTGTTGTACTCACACCAGCAAACCAAATCCAGTTCAGTCCGTCCATGAATACCAGTCCGGGTTTTGTAGCAGGTTTGCGTTGATGCTGCAAACAGAGAGTGAGACACAAACAGGTGACTGTGATCGTTTCATTAAAGACAAGAGATGAGAAGAAGACTGATGTCAGTGAATAAACAAGGAAACAAAGTAACGTCAAACTTACATCTGTGATCTGTCCCTCTGGTGCGGCTGTCAACACAGGAGTTTAAATATTGGCACAATGGTCAGCCAATCAGGTGTGAAAGCTTGAAATGTTTGGGGCGGGGCTTATTATTGAAAACATGTGCGCTGTGACTGAGGAGCCTGGTGGTTCAGTGGCTGCGGTGCGCGTTGAGCCGGAGTGTGGATATGGAGTGTGCGCCTGTGTGCCGCGCCACGCCGCGCGGCTTAAGTGAAGACCAACACGCGCCGGGCTGAGGTGGGATCCTGGCGGGGCCGGGCGCACCGCACTTCCTTGTATCTAAAAAAAAAGAAGAAAAGAATGCATTTGAAATTGTATTGTAGCTTGAGCATGCACATGAGTTCATTTGTCAATGTGTGCCGTGATTTCATAGCGCTGTCCACGGTGATGAAATGAGCCTCGGTGTCGGCAGGGTCACGGGGCCACCTCATTTTATATTTCCAGATTGTGGCTATGTTTGCACTGAGTGTGTTTCTTTCATTTCAACAATGTAGCCATAATGGTCTCTGGTTTTATGAAGTTAATGTTGAGAATGTATCTTGTCTGCGGGGAATGAGTTACTTCAACTTTAACCATTTAGGAAACCAATTAAGTTTATTAACTCAAACAATTTAAGCATACAAAAGTATTTGATTTGAGTACAAGTAACTCAAGTATTTGTTGTTAAAGTAACTTGGGTAAAGTGCATTGTACTAATTCCATTCAGTTAATGAAAACTACTAAGTATGTGACACTTATGTGAAACGGATTTATCTGAACTGAAATGATCTTCTTTATACAAATGTTAATACTTAAGTTGAATGGACTCTTTTCTTTCTACTAAATCAAATTATTACATTCTACTTCTGACAACTTCAAATGGAGAGCGTAGATCAGTGTGTGAGCCATTACAACCTGATTGTGAGGACCAGAGACACATGGTGAGTTTCAAAGGGAACTCCTGCAGGAACCTGATCTTCATTCACTACTGCCACCAGGGCCACTGCCCCTCTTGGGTTGCTTCCAACTCATCCTGAAAAGGGAACAAACACATGTTCAGTGTTTTCAGTGTATTCAGACAAATCATTCAACTTAAAAAAGAAAACATGATGTCATCATCACTACTTGCGATGCAATAGTCAAATAGAAGCACTGTCAATAAAAAGGTAAACATGTTGCATGTATTATTTGTGAAATGTGGCGTTGTTTGTAGTTTAGTGTGTTTCCGCGTTTTCACGGCAGGGATGGCGTCTGCTGAGACGCTGGTTCCGCGGCTGCTGTGCGTTTGGCGCTGCGGCGGCGGTGCGTGTCCTCACTTAAACTGTGAGGACTGTACTCATGAGTTTATTTGTCAATGTGTGCCGTGATTTCATAGCGCTGTCCACGGTGCTGAAATGAGCCTCGGTGTCGGCAGCGTCACAGGGTGACCTCATTTTATATTTCCAGATTGTGGCTATGTTTGCACTGAGTGTGTTTCTTTAATTTCAACAATGTAGCCATAATGGTCTCCAACAACGGTGAACAAAACAAACGCCACAGAAGCTGCAGTGCAAACTCCACCCACCTATAGCTGCAGAGGAAAAACTACATGTCTACTATAAACTGCTTTCTATATTCCTTCCTGGTTGGATTTAAACACACATCTGCCAATTTATTTGGTACACATTTTCTGTTTATGAACACACTGATTGAAGGAGCCAATCACATGGCAGTAAGTCATTGCATTTAGGCAGGTAGACATGATCAGGACGCCCAAATCAAGTTGAAACACACTATCAGCATTAGGAAGAAAGGTGATTCAAGGAGCTTTTAATGTGGCATGGTTACTGGTAGTATTTTTACAAACTGCTTGCACAACCACGGTGTGACAAACAGAACATATCCAGTGATGCCATGTTGAGGTCAAAGATCAGCAGAAAGGCCATGCTAAGAAAGCAAAAGGAACTCAAATCAGCACAACCAAAGTGTGCAGAACACCATCTGAAGGCACAACACATTGAACCTTGCCGAAAAATGACTGCCTCCGACGGGAACGCGCATCGGTTAAGAGGTAGTGAGCGTAGGTCTACTGGTAGATATAATACTGTATACAGGGTACACCCTATAAGTCGTTGTTTGAAGGAGCGATACTGACCAAATTCATTGTACATGCACCTGTTTTCCTCGACTGCTAATGCTGAAAAGATAGAGAATGTAAGCCCTAACAATCCAGAGTTACAGGGTGCAGTCACTTCTCGGCAGGCCCTGCCGAAATGTGACAGCACCCTGTAACTCTTTATTGCAAGAAGCAATATTGACCAAATTCACTGTACATGCACCTGGTTTCCTCTACTTTCCTCTCCTCTACTGATTCTTCCAATTAGCCACTCACAGTGTGACTCCTGGCTGCTGAGTTAGTTAGCACCAGCTAGTTACTAGAAACCCAAGCCTTTTTAGATGATTTATATTAATAAATACACCATTAAATAACGACTTAAGTGTCATTAATTATTTAAATTAATAAATAGCCTTTTCAATAATTACTTACATCACATTGGTTTTCTTAGGTTACAAAATACTAACCTGGGTTTTTTTCGTCATCACTTAGTAACAACAATAATAATAATAATAATAATAATAATAATAAGAATAATATTCAGTGGAGCTCCACTTCAGGTTTTACTTGATACTCATTCCAAACTAAATGTTTATTTAAATATTAGTTTAAATGTCATATGATAAAAAAAAGTGTTAAAGTTTGAGTGTACACTTACAATTAAGTGTTAAGTGTGTTTGTTTCTGTTTGGTTGTGATGACTTTCTGTTGTACTCACACCAGCAAACCGAATCCAGTTCAGTCCGTCCATGAATACCAGTCCGGGTTTTGTAGCAGGTTTGCGTTGATGCTGCAAACAGAGAGTGAGACACAAACAGGTGACTGTGATCGTTTCATTAAGGACAAGAGATGAGAAGAAGACTGATGTCAGTGAAGAAACAAGGAAACAAAGTAACGTCAAACTTACGTCTGTGATCTGTCCCTCTGGTGCGGCTGTCAACACAGGAGTTTAAATATTGGCACAATGGTCAGCCAATCAGGTGTGAAAGCTTGAAATGTTTGGGGCGGGGCTTATTATTGAAAACATGTGCGCTGTGACTGAGGAGCCTGGTGGTTCAGTGGCTGCGGTGCGCGTTGAGCCGGAGTGTGGATATGGAGTGTGCGCCTGTGTGCCGCGCCACGCCGCGCGGCTTAAGTGAAGACCGACACGCGCCGGGCTGAGGTGGGATCCTGGCGGGGCCGGGCGCACCGCACCTCCTTGTATCTAAAGAAAAAAAGAAAAGAATGCATTTGAAATTGTATTGTAGCTTGAGCATGCACATGAGTTCATTTGTCAATGTGTGCCGTGATTTCATAGCGCTGTCCACGGTGATGAAATGAGCCTCGGTGTCGGCAGGGTCACGGGGCCACCTCATTTTATATTTCCAGATTGTGGCTATGTTTGCACTGAGTGTGTTTCTTTCATTTCAACAATGTAGCCATAATGGTATCTGGTTTTATGAAGTTAATGTTGAGAATGTATCTTGTCTGCGGGGAATGAGTTACTTCAACTTTAACCATTTAGGAAACCAATTAAGTTTATTAACTCAAACAATTTAAGCATACAAAAGTATTTGATTTGAGTACAAGTAACTCAAGTATTTGTTGTTAAAGTAACTTGGGTAAAGTGCATTGTACTAATTCCATTCAGTTAATGAAAACTACTAAGTATGTGACACTTATGTGAAACGGATTTATCTGAACTGAAATGATCTTCTTTATACAAATGTTAATACTTAAGTTGAATTGACTCTTTGCTTTCTACTAAATCAAATTATTACATTCTACTTCTGACAACTTCAAATGGAGAGCGTAGATCAGTGTGTGAGCCATTACAACCTGATTGTGAGGACCAGAGACACATGGTGAGTTTCAAAGGGAACTCCTGCAGGAACCTGATCTTCATTCACTACTGCCACCAGGGCCACTGCCCCTCTTGGGTTGCTTCCAACTCATCCTGAAAAGGGAACAAACACATGTTCAGTGTTTTCAGTGTATTCAGACAAATCATTCAACTTAAAAAAGAAAACATGATGTCATCATCACTACTTGCGATGCAATAGTCAAATAGAAGCACTGTCAATAAAAAGGTAAACATGTTGCATGTATTATTTGTGAAATGTGGCGTTGTTTGTAGTTTAGTGTGTTTCCGCGTTTTCACGGCAGGGATGGCGTCTGCTGAGACGCTGGTTCCGCGGCTGCTGTGCGTTTGGCGCTGCGGCGGCGGTACGTGTCGTGTTTGCGCTGACTGTGTGCCCCGCCGCGCGGCTTAAGTGAGGACCGACACGCGCCGGGCCGAGGTGGGATCTCGGTGCCGTGTGCTGTGGCTGCGGTACGTGTGGCAACTGAGGAGCCTGGTGGTTCAGCGGCTGCGGTGCGCGTCGCGCCGTTGTGCGGATATGGAGGGTGCGCCTGTGCGCTGCGCCACGCCGCGCGGCTTAAGTGAAGACCGACACGCGCCGGGCCGAGGCGGGGCCGGGCGCACCGCACTTTTTTTATGAAGTTAATGTTGAGAATGTATCTTGAATGTATCTCGGTTTGCGCGGGCTCCGTGGCTGCTGTGCGCTCCGTGCGCTCCGCGGCTGCGGTTCCGGTGCCGTGCGCTGCGGCGGCGGTACCTGTCGTAACTGGGGAGCCTTGTGGTTCCGCGGCCGCGGTGCGTGTCCTCACTTAAACTGTGAGGACTGTACTCAGGCCAGTAAACTAACCTGATCTTCATTCACTACTGCCACCAGGGCCACTGCCCCTCTTGGGTTGCTTCCAACTCATCCTGAAAAGGGAACAAACACATGTTCAGTGTTTTCAGTGTATTCAGACAAATCATTCAACTTAAAAAAGAAAACATGATGTCATCATCACTACTTGCGATGCAATAGTCAAATAGAAGCACTGTCAATAAAAAGGTAAACATGTTGCATGTATTATTTGTGAAATGTGGCGTTGTTTGTAGTTTAGTGTGTTTCCGCGTTTTCACGGCAGGGATGGCGTCTGCTGAGACGCTGATTCCGCGGCTGCTGTGCGTTTGGCGCTGCGGTGGCGGTACGTGTCGTGTTTGCGCTGACTGTGTGCCCCGCCGCGCGGCTTAAGTGAGGACCGACACGCGCCGGGCCGAGGTGGGATCTCGGTGCCGTGTGCTGTGGCTGCGGTACGTGTCGCAACTGAGGAGCCTGGTGGTACAGCGGCTGCGGTGCGCGTCGCGCCGTTGTGCGGATATGGAGGGTGCGCCTGTGCGCTGCGCCACGCCGCGCGGCTTAAGTGAAGACCGACACGCGCCGGGCCGAGGCGGGGCCGGGCGCACCGCACTTTTTTTATGAAGTCAATGTTGAGAATGTATCTTGAATGTATCTCGGTTTGCGCGGGCTCCGCGGCTGCTGTGCGCTACGCGGCTGCGGTTCCGGTGCCGTGCGCTGCGGCGGCGGTACCTGTCGTAACTGGGGAGCCTGGTGGTTCCGCGGCCGGGGTGCGTGTCCTCACTTAAACTGTGAGGACTGTACTCATGAGTTTATTTGTCAATGTGTGCCGTGATTTCATAGCGCTGTCCACGGTGCTGAAATGAGCCTCGGTGTCGGCAGCGTCACAGGGTGACCTCATTTTATATTTCCAGATTGTGGCTATGTTTGCACTGAGTGTGTTTCTTTAATTTCAACAATGTAGCCATAATGGTCTCCAACAACGGTGAACAAAACAAACGCCACAGAAGCTGCAGTGCAAACTCCACCCACCTATAACTGCAGAGGAAAAACTACATGTCTACTATAAACTGCTTTCTATATTCCTTCCTGGTTGGATTTAAACACACATCTGCCAATTTATTAGGTACACATTTTCTGTTTATGAACACACTGATTGAAGGAGCCAATCACATGGCAGTAAGTCATTGCATTTAGGCAGGTAGACATGATCAGGACGCCCAAATCAAGTTCAAACAGACTATCAGCATTAGGAAGAAAGGTGATTCAAGGAGCTTTTAATGTGGCATGGTTACTGGTAGTATTTTTACAAACTGCTTGCACAACCACGGTGTGACAAACAGAAAATATCCAGTGATGCCATGTTGAGGTCAAAGATCAGCAGAAAGGCCATGCTAAGAAAGCAAAAGGAACTCAAATCAGCGCAACCAAAGTGTGCAGAACACCATCTGAAGGCACAACACATTGAACCTTGCCGAAAAATGACTGCCTCCGACGGGAACGCGCATCGGTTAAGAGGTAGTGAGCGTAGGTCTACTGGTAGATATAATACTGTATACAGGGTACACCCTATAAGTCGTTGTTTGAAGGAGCGATACTGACCAAATTCATTGTACATGCACCTGTTTTCCTCGACTGCTAATGCTGAAAAGATAGAGAATGTAAGCCCTAACAATCCAGAGTTACAGGGTGCAGTCACTTCTCGGCAGGCCCTGCCGAAATGTGACAGCACCCTGTAACTCTTTATTGCAAGAAGCAATATTGACCAAATTCACTGTACATGCACCTGGTTTCCTCTACTTTCCTCTCCTCTACTGATTCTTCCAATTAGCCACTCACAGTGTGACTCCTGGCTGCTGAGTTAGTTAGCACCAGTTAGTTACTAGAAACCCAAGCCTTTTTAGATGATTTATATTAATAAATACACCATTAAATAACGACTTAAGTGTCATTAATTATTTAAATTAATAAATAGCCTTTTCAATAATTACTTACATCACATTGGTTTTCTTAGGTTACAAAATACTGACCTGGGTTTTTTTCGTCATCACTTAGTAACAATAATAATAATAATAATAATAATAATAATAATAATAATATTCAGTGGAGCTCCACTTCAGGTTTTACTTGATACTCATTCCAAACTAAATGTTTATATTAGTAAAATATGTAATATTAGTTTAAATGTCATATGATAAAAAAAAGTGTTAAAGTTTGAGTGTACACTTACAATTAAGTGTTAAGTGTGTTTGTTTCTGTTTGGTTGTGATGAGTTTCTGTTGTACTCACACCAGCAAACCGAATCCAGTTCAGTCCGTCCATGAATACCAGTCCGGGTTTTGTAGCAGGTTTGCGTTGATGCTGCAAACAGAGAGTGAGACACAAACAGGTGACTGTGATCGTTTCATTAAAGACAAGAGATGAGAAGAAGACTGATGTCAGTGAATAAACAAGGAAACAAAGTAACGTCAAACTTACATCTGTGATCTGTCCCTCTGGTGCGGCTGTCAACACAGGAGTTTAAATATTGGCACAATGGTCAGCCAATCAGGTGTGAAAGCTTGAAATGTTTGGGGCGGGGCTTATTATTGAAAACATGTGCGCTGTGACTGAGGAGCCTGGTGGTTCAGTGGCTGCGGTGCGCGTTGAGCCGGAGTGTGGATATGGAGTGTGCGCCTGTGTGCCGCGCCACGCCGCGCGGCTTAAGTGAAGACCGACACGCGCCGGGCTGAGGTGGGATCCTGGCGGGGCCGGGCGCACCGCACTTCCTTGTATCTAAAAAAAAAGAAGAAAAGAATGCATTTGAAATTGTATTGTAGCTTGAGCATGCACATGAGTTCATTTGTCAATGTGTGCCGTGATTTCATAGCGCTGTCCACGGTGATGAAATGAGCCTCGGTGTCGGCAGGGTCACGGGGCCACCTCATTTTATATTTCCAGATTGTGGCTATGTTTGCACTGAGTGTGTTTCTTTCATTTCAACAATGTAGCCATAATGGTCTCTGGTTTTATGAAGTTAATGTTGAGAATGTATCTTGTCTGCGGGGAATGAGTTACTTCAACTTTAACCATTTAGGAAACCAATTAAGTTTATTAACTCAAACAATTTAAGCATACAAAAGTATTTGATTTGAGTACAAGTAACTCAAGTATTTGTTGTTAAAGTAACTTGGGTAAAGTGCATTGTACTAATTCCATTCAGTTAATGAAAACTACTAAGTATGTGACACTTATGTGAAACGGATTTATCTGAACTGAAATGATCTTCTTTATACAAATGTTAATACTTAAGTTGAATTGACTCTTTTCTTTCTACTAAATCAAATTATTACATTCTACTTCTGACAACTTCAAATGGAGAGCGTAGATCAGTGTGTGAGCCATTACAACCTGATTGTGAGGACCAGAGACACATGGTGAGTTTCAAAGGGAACTCCTGCAGGAACCTGATCTTCATTCACTACTGCCACCAGGGCCACTGCCCCTCTTGGGTTGCTTCCAACTCATCCTGAAAAGGGAACAAACACATGTTCAGTGTTTTCAGTGTATTCAGACAAATCATTCAACTTAAAAAAGAAAACATGATGTCATCATCACTACTTGCGATGCAATAGTCAAATAGAAGCACTGTCAATAAAAAGGTAAACATGTTGCATGTATTATTTGTGGAATGTGGCGTTGTTTGTAGTTTAGTGTGTTTCCGCGTTTTCACGGCAGGGATGGCGTCTGCTGAGACGCTGGTTCCGCGGCTGCTGTGCGTTTGGCGCTGCGGCGGCGGTACGTGTCGTGTTTGCGCTGACCGTGTGCCCCGCCGCGCGGCTTAAGTGAGGACCGACACGCGCCGGGCCGAGGTGGGATCTCGGTGCCGTGTGCTGTGGCTGCGGTACGTGTGGCAACTGAGGAGCCTGGTGGTTCAGCGGCTGCGGTGCGCGTCGCGCCGTTGTGCGGATATGGAGGGTGCGCCTGTGCGCTGCGCCACGCCGCGCGGCTTAAGTGAAGACCGACACGCGCCGGGCCGAGGCGGGGCCGGGCGCACCGCACTTTTTTTATGAAGTTAATGTTGAGAATGTATCTTGAATGTATCTCGGTTTGCGCGGGCTCCGTGGCTGCTGTGCGCTCCGTGCGCTCCGCGGCTGCGGTTCCGGTGCCGTGCGCTGCGGCGGCGGTACCTGTCGTAACTGGGGAGCCTTGTGGTTCCGCGGCCGCGGTGCGTGTCCTCACTTAAACTGTGAGGACTGTACTCAGGCCAGTAAACTAACCTGATCTTCATTCACTACTGCCACCAGGGCCACTGCCCCTCTTGGGTTGCTTCCAACTCATCCTGAAAAGGGAACAAACACATGTTCAGTGTTTTCAGTGTATTCAGACAAATCATTCAACTTAAAAAAGAAAACATGATGTCATCATCACTACTTGCGATGCAATAGTCAAATAGAAGCACTGTCAATAAAAAGGTAAACATGTTGCATGTATTATTTGTGAAATGTGGCGTTGTTTGTAGTTTAGTGTGTTTCCGCGTTTTCACGGCAGGGATGGCGTCTGCTGAGACGCTGATTCCGCGGCTGCTGTGCGTTTGGCGCTGCGGTGGCGGTACGTGTCGTGTTTGCGCTGACTGTGTGCCCCGCCGCGCGGCTTAAGTGAGGACCGACACGCGCCGGGCCGAGGTGGGATCTCGGTGCCGTGTGCTGTGGCTGCGGTACGTGTCGCAACTGAGGAGCCTGGTGGTTCAGCGGCAGCGGTGCGCCGGAGTGTGGATATGGAGTGGCTCGGGAACAAACACATGTTCAGTGTTTTCAGTGTATTCAGACAAATCATTCAACTTAAAAAAGAAAACATGATGTCATCATCACTACTTGCGATGCAATAGTCAAATAGAAGCACTGTCAATAAAAAGGTAAACATGTTGCATGTATTATTTGTGAAATGTGGCGTTGTTTGTAGTTTAGTGTGTTTCCGCGTTTTCACGGCAGGGATGGCGTCTGCTGAGACGCTGGTTCCGCGGCTGCTGTGCGTTTGGCGCTGCGGCGGCGGTACGTGTTGTGTTTGCACTGACTGTGTGCCCCGCCGCGCGGCTTAAGTGAGGACTGACACGCGCCGGGCCGAGGTGGGATCTCGGTGCCGTGTGCTGTGGCTGCGGTACGTGTGGCAACTGAGGAGCCTGGTGGTTCAGCGGCTGCGGTGCGCGACGCGCCGTTGTGCGGATATGGAGGGTGCGCCTGTGCGCTGCGCCACGCCGCGCGGCTTAAGTGAAGACCGACACGCGCCGGGCCGAGGCGGGGCCGGGCGCACCGCACTTTTTTTATGAAGTTAATGTTGAGAATGTATCTTGAATGTATCTCGGTTTGCGCGGGCTCCGTGGCTGCTGTGCGCTCCGTGCGCTCCGCGGCTGCGGTTCCGGTGCCGTGCGCTGCGGCGGCGGTACCTGTCGTAACTGGGGAGCCTTGTGGTTCCGCGGCCGCGGTGCGTGTCCTCACTTAAACTGTGAGGACTGTACTCAGGCCAGTAAACTAACCTGATCTTCATTCACTACTGCCACCAGGGCCACTGCCCCTCTTGGGTTGCTTCCAACTCATCCTGAAAAGGGAACAAACACATGTTCAGTGTTTTCAGTGTATTCAGACAAATCATTCAACTTAAAAAAGAAAACATGATGTCATCATCACTACTTGCGATGCAATAGTCAAATAGAAGCACTGTCAATAAAAAGGTAAACATGTTGCATGTATTATTTGTGAAATGTGGCGTTGTTTGTAGTTTAGTGTGTTTCCGCGTTTTCACGGCAGGGATGGCGTCTGCTGAGACGCTGATTCCGCGGCTGCTGTGCGTTTGGCGCTGCGGTGGCGGTACGTGTCGTGTTTGCGCTGACTGTGTGCCCCGCCGCGCGGCTTAAGTGAGGACCGACACGCGCCGGGCCGAGGTGGGATCTCGGTGCCGTGTGCTGTGGCTGCGGTACGTGTCGCAACTGAGGAGCCTGGTGGTTCAGCGGCAGCGGTGCGCCGGAGTGTGGATATGGAGTGGCTCGGGAACAAACACATGTTCAGTGTTTTCAGTGTATTCAGACAAATCATTCAACTTAAAAAAGAAAACATGATGTCATCATCACTACTTGCGATGCAATAGTCAAATAGAAGCACTGTCAGTAAAAAGGTAAACATGTTGCATGTATTATTTGTGGAATGTGGCGTTGTTTGTAGTTTAGTGTGTTTCCGCGTTTTCACGGCAGGGATGGCGTCTGCTGAGACGCTGGTTCCGCGGCTGCTGTGCGTTTGGCGCTGCGGCGGCGGTACGTGTCGTGTTTGCGCTGACTGTGTGCCCCGCCGCGCGGCTTAAGTGAGGACCGACACGCGCCGGGCCGAGGTGGGATCTCGGTGCCGTGTGCTGTGGCTGCGGTACGTGTGGCAACTGAGGAGCCTGGTGGTTCAGCGGCTGCGGTGCGCGTCGCGCCGTTGTGCGGATATGGAGGGTGCGCCTGTGCGCTGCGCCACGCCGCGCGGCTTAAGTGAAGACCGACACGCGCCGGGCCGAGGCGGGGCCGGGCGCACCGCACTTTTTTTATGAAGTTAATGTTGAGAATGTATCTTGAATGTATCTCGGTTTGCGCGGGCTCCGTGGCTGCTGTGCGCTCCGTGCGCTCCGCGGCTGCGGTTCCGGTGCCGTGCGCTGCGGCGGCGGTACCTGTCGTAACTGGGGAGCCTTGTGGTTCCGCGGCCGCGGTGCGTGTCCTCACTTAAACTGTGAGGACTGTACTCAGGCCAGTAAACTAACCTGATCTTCATTCACTACTGCCACCAGGGCCACTGCCCCTCTTGGGTTGCTTCCAACTCATCCTGAAAAGGGAACAAACACATGTTCAGTGTTTTCAGTGTATTCAGACAAATCATTCAACTTAAAAAAGAAAACATGATGTCATCATCACTACTTGCGATGCAATAGTCAAATAGAAGCACTGTCAATAAAAAGGTAAACATGTTGCATGTATTATTTGTGAAATGTGGCGTTGTTTGTAGTTTAGTGTGTTTCCGCGTTTTCACGGCAGGGATGGCGTCTGCTGAGACGCTGGTTCCGCGGCTGCTGTGCGTTTGGCGCTGCGGCGGCGGTACGTGTTGTGTTTGCACTGACTGTGTGCCCCGCCGCGCGGCTTAAGTGAGGACCGACACGCGCCGGGCCGAGGTGGGATCTCGGTGCCGTGTGCTGTGGCTGCGGTACGTGTGGCAACTGAGGAGCCTGGTGGTTCAGCGGCTGCGGTGCGCGTCGCGCCGTTGTGCGGATATGGAGGGTGCGCCTGTGCGCTGCGCCACGCCGCGCGGCTTAAGTGAAGACCGACACGCGCCGGGCCGAGGCGGGGCCGGGCGCACCGCACTTTTTTTATGAAGTTAATGTTGAGAATGTATCTTGAATGTATCTCGGTTTGCGCGGGCTCCGTGGCTGCTGTGCGCTCCGTGCGCTCCGCGGCTGCGGTTCCGGTGCCGTGCGCTGCGGCGGCGGTACCTGTCGTAACTGGGGAGCCTGGTGGTTCCGCGGCCGCGGTGCGTGTCCTCACTTAAACTGTGAGGACTGTACTCATGAGTTTATTTGTCAATGTGTGCCGTGATTTCATAGCGCTGTCCACGGTGCTGAAATGAGCCTCGGTGTCGGCAGCGTCACAGGGTGACCTCATTTTATATTTCCAGATTGTGGCTATGTTTGCACTGAGTGTGTTTCTTTAATTTCAACAATGTAGCCATAATGGTCTCCAACAACGGTGAACAAAACAAACGCCACAGAAGCTGCAGTGCAAACTCCACCCACCTATAGCTGCAGAGGAAAAACTACATGTCTACTATAAACTGCTTTCTATATTCCTTCCTGGTTGGATTTAAACACACATCTGCCAATTTATTAGGTACACATTTTCTGTTTATGAACACACTGATTGAAGGAGCCAATCACATGGCAGTAAGTCATTGCATTTAGGCAGGTAGACATGATCAGGACGCCCAAATCAAGTTCAAACAGACTATCAGCATTAGGAAGAAAGGTGATTCAAGGAGCTTTTAATGTGGCATGGTTACTGGTAGTATTTTTACAAACTGCTTGCACAACCACGGTGTGACAAACAGAAAATATCCAGTGATGCCATGTTGAGGTCAAAGATCAGCAGAAAGGCCATGCTAAGAAAGCAAAAGGAACTCAAATCAGCGCAACCAAAGTGTGCAGAACACCATCTGGGGTGCAGTCACTTCTCGGCAGGCCCTGCCGAAATGTGACAGCACCCTGTAACTCTTTATTGCAAGAAGCAATATTGACCAAATTCACTGTACATGCACCTGGTTTCCTCTACTTTCCTCTCCTCTACTGATTCTTCCAATTAGCCACTCACAGTGTGACTCCTGGCTGCTGAGTTAGTTAGCACCAGTTAGTTACTAGAAACCCAAGCCTTTTTAGATGATTTATATTAATAAATACACCATTAAATAATGACTTCAGTGTCATTAATTATTTAAATTAATAAATAGCCTTTTCAATAATTACTTACATCACATTGGTTTTCTTAGGTTACAAAATACTAACCTGGGTTTTTTTCGTCATCACTTAGTAACAACAATAATAATAATAATAATAATAATAATAAGAATAATATTCAGTGGAGCTCCACTTCAGGTTTTACTTGATACTCATTCCAAACTAAATGTTAGTTTAAATATTAGTTTAAATGTCATATGATAAAAAAAAGTGTTAAAGTTTGAGTGTACACTTACAATTAAGTGTTAAGTGTGTTTGTTTCTGTTTGGTTGTGATGAGTTTCTGTTGTACTCACACCAGCAAACCGAATCCAGTTCAGTCCGTCCATGAATACCAGTCCGGGTTTTGTAGCAGGTTTGCGTTGATGCTGCAAACAGAGAGTGAGACACAAACCGAGATCGGTACGTGTCGCAACTGAGGAGCCTGGTGGTTCAGCGGCTGCAGTGCGCGTCACGCCGGAGTGTGGATATGGAGGGTGCGCCGCGGCTTAAGTGAAGACCGACACGCGCCGGGCCGCACCGCACTTCCTTGTATCTTAAAAAAAAGAAAAGAATGCATTTGAAATTGTATTGTAGCTTGAGCATGCGCATGATTTTATTTGTCAATGTGTGCCGTGATTTCATAGCGCTGTCCACGGTGCTGAAATGAGCCTCGCTGTCATATTAAAACTCTTTTCCAGATGAGGCATTGCTACAACGATGACTTTGACAGTGTGTGGGTGTCACCATCCTCTTTCACTCACTTGAGCTTCACTAAAGAGTGCAGGTCGTCTCTCTTTTAGTTCGGCAAGGAGGAGCTGAATTCACAGTTTCTTCATGCCCGAGTGCTGCATATGTTGATGGAGACCTGTGACATAAAACACAAAGAGCTACTGATGGTGCTACGTCTGTTTTTCACTAGACTACTCATAGATATCAGTACATCAACTGACAGTTAATGTATTATTTATTTGAACTTACAATTGTACATTTATATTCAAATACATACACAAATATGAAAGAACTGTACACTATAGTGGCGGTGATTGACTGAACATCGTATGTTGGGTGCACATTTAAACACAGGATCCAGGCAGCTTTCCAAGTTGCAATATTTTATTTCCAAGTAAACGGTAGTCGGTGATGAGGGGTAATGGTGGATGATTCTGTCTATATGAAAATGATAAAGGAAATATTACAATCTAGAAAGTATCAAATATACAATAAGAAATGAGGTTGTCTTAGACTAACATCAATAATACATCCACTCTTACTTTCCTCTCTTTAGCAAAGGATTAAACTCAGGAATCTAGTATAATGACACACAAGC
Source organism: Solea solea (assembly GCF_958295425.1). Taxonomy (NCBI): domain Eukaryota; kingdom Metazoa; phylum Chordata; class Actinopteri; order Pleuronectiformes; family Soleidae; genus Solea; species Solea solea. The sequence goes on along the minus strand of NC_081137.1, from coordinate 26,605,508 downwards.
AATAAGTAAGTCTTCATACAAGATGTAGTATCAACCAAATGAATCATTAAATGAGTGAACGTCCATAAAACTCACAGCCAGTGTCCCTTTGTTCTCGTGGATTGTTTGGAGGGAAAATAGGGGGGTCAAAGGGCGGAAGGGGCGGGTTATATAGGATTAGGGGTGTGGTCCAGGTAGGTGTGCCAGTGATGAGGCAGGTGAGGAGGAGACTTGGGATTTTAACAAATACATATACAATGGCCGTGCCACTTTAATATAAACCTAAAATTCGAAGGTAAAATCAATTATTAGTAATAATATACAAAGTGTTTACATTAAAAACAAAGTAACACGTCAACCACAAATCTATGGATCACACCAAGCATCTGTGAGACGTCTGAGCCAGCGGATCATTTCATCAGGACAGGCCGAGGTAGCGCTGCTCTGCCCTGGGCACTGTGAGCACCGAGCGTCCGCAGAGGCGGAGCTGATCACCTCCGACAACGTACCGCGCTGAAATCAGTTCCAGGTTGGATATTCAACAGACATTCGCTCCAGATCCAACGGCACCCTCCTCCTTCTCCACCCCGAGATTGGTGCACGATCACGGCTTGTACAAAGTCCGACCCATCGCTCTCAACAACCGTGGTCTCATTTAGGGACCATCAACGAATTACCGTTAAAAATGGATTAAAAAAAATTATGGGAGGTACTAAAATGGAATAAAAAGAGGTGTGTCCTGACTAGGCAGTCTAGTTCTATGTTGCTGCACTGTTTTGGAATCTTTAGGGTCACATGGCCTGGACGCGATTGAGATAAAATGCTAATATTTGCATTAAAGAAATGATTGAAAGTAAATCAAGTATTTAAATGGAATATAAAGAGGTGTGTCCTGACTAGGCAGTCTAGTACTATGTTTGTACACTCATTTGGAGTCTTTGGGTCACATTGCCTGGAAGCTATTGAGCTAAAATGCTAATATTTACATTATTAAAATTATAAAAAAAATAAATGAGGTAATTAAATATTAGTTTAATGTCATATGATCAAAATTAAAGTGTTAACGTTCGACTCTACACTTAGATTCAAGTGTTAAGTGTGTTTGCGGTTTGTTTCTGTCTGGTTGTGATGACTTTCTGTTGTACTCACGCCAGTAAACCGAATCCAGTCTGGGGTTTGTAGCAGGTTTGTACTGTAGCAGGTTTGCATTGGTGCTGCAAACAGAGAGTGAGACACAAACATGGGACTGTGATGGTTTCATTAAAGACAAGAGATGAGAAGAAGACTGGAGTCAGTGAGAAAACAAGGAAACAAAGTAACGTCAAACTTACGTCTGTGATCTGTCAGCATCTCCTCTCCCTCTGGTGCGGCTGTCAACACAGGAGTTTAAATATTGGCACAATGGTCAGTCAATCAGGTGTGAAAGCTTGAAATGTTTGGGGCGGGGCTTATTATTGAAAACATGTGCGCTATGACTGAGGAGCCTGGTGGTTCAGTGGCTGCGGTGCGCGTTGAGCCGTCGTGTGGATATGGAGTGTGCGCCTGTGTGCCACGCCGTGCGGCTTAAGTGAAGACCGACACGCGCCGGGCTGAGGTGGGATCCTGGCGGGGCCGGGCGCACCGCACTTCCTTGTATCTAAAGAAAAAAAGAAAAGAATGCATTTGAAATTGTATTGTAGCTTGAGCATGCACATGAGTTCATTTGTCAATGTGTGCCGTGATTTCATAGCGCTGTCCACGGTGATGAAATGAGCCTCGGTGTCGGCAGGGTCACGGGGCCACCTCATTTTATATTTCCAGATTGTGGCTATGTTTGCACTGAGTGTGTTTCTTTCATTTCAACAATGTAGCCATAATGGTCTCTGGTTTTATGAAGTTAATGTTGAGAATGTATCTTGTCTGCGGGGAATGAGTTACTTCAACTTTAACCATTTAGGAAACCAATTAAGTTTATTAACTCAAACAATTTAAGCATACAAAAGTATTTGATTTGAGTACAAGTAACTCAAGTATTTGTTGTTAAAGTAACTTGGGTAAAGTGCATTGTACTAATTCCATTCAGTTAATGAAAACTACTAAGTATGTGACACTTATGTGAAACGGATTTATCTGAACTGAAATGATCTTCTTTATACAAATGTTAATACTTAAGTTGAATGGACTCTTTTCTTTCTACTAAATCAAATTATTACATTCTACTTCTGACAACTTCAAATGGAGAGCGTAGATCAGTGTGTGAGCCATTACAACCTGATTGTGAGGACCAGAGACACATGGTGAGTTTCAAAGGGAACTCCTGCAGGAACCTGATCTTCATTCACTACTGCCACCAGGGCCACTGCCCCTCTTGGGTTGCTTCCAACTCATCCTGAAAAGGGAACAAACACATGTTCAGTGTTTTCAGTGTATTCAGACAAATCATTCAACTTAAAAAAGAAAACATGATGTCATCATCACTACTTGCGATGCAATAGTCAAATAGAAGCACTGTCAATAAAAAGGTAAACATGTTGCATGTATTATTTGTGAAATGTGGCGTTGTTTGTAGTTTAGTGTGTTTCCGCGTTTTCACGGGAGGGATGGCGTCTGCTGAGACGCTGGTTCCGCGGCTGCTGTGCGTTTGGCGCTGCGGCGGCGGTGCGTGTCCTCACTTAAACTGTGAGGACTGTACTCATGAGTTTATTTGTCAATGTGTGCCGTGATTTCATAGCGCTGTCCACGGTGCTGAAATGAGCCTCGGTGTCGGCAGCGTCACAGGGTGACCTCATTTTATATTTCCAGATTGTGGCTATGTTTGCACTGAGTGTGTTTCTTTAATTTCAACAATGTAGCCATAATGGTCTCCAACAACGGTGAACAAAACAAACGCCACAGAAGCTGCAGTGCAAACTCCACCCACCTATAACTGCAGAGGAAAAACTACATGTCTACTATAAACTGCTTTCTATATTCCTTCCTGGTTGGATTTAAACACACATCTGCCAATTTATTAGGTACACATTTTCTGTTTATGAACACACTGATTGAAGGAGCCAATCACATGGCAGTAAGTCATTGCATTTAGGCAGGTAGACATGATCAGGACGCCCAAATCAAGTTCAAACAGACTATCAGCATTAGGAAGAAAGGTGATTCAAGGAGCTTTTAATGTGGCATGGTTACTGGTAGTATTTTTACAAACTGCTTGCACAACCACGGTGTGACAAACAGAAAATATCCAGTGATGCCATGTTGAGGTCAAAGATCAGCAGAAAGGCCATGCTAAGAAAGCAAAAGGAACTCAAATCAGCGCAACCAAAGTGTGCAGAACACCATCTGAAGGCACAACACATTGAACCTTGCCGAAAAATGACTGCCTCCGACGGGAACGCGCATCGGTTAAGAGGTAGTGAGCGTAGGTCTACTGGTAGATATAATACTGTATACAGGGTACACCCTATAAGTCGTTGTTTGAAGGAGCGATACTGACCAAATTCATTGTACATGCACCTGTTTTCCTCGACTGCTAATGCTGAAAAGATAGAGAATGTAAGCCCTAACAATCCAGAGTTACAGGGTGCAGTCACTTCTCGGCAGGCCCTGCCGAAATGTGACAGCACCCTGTAACTCTTTATTGCAAGAAGCAATATTGACCAAATTCACTGTACATGCACCTGGTTTCCTCTACTTTCCTCTCCTCTACTGATTCTTCCAATTAGCCACTCACAGTGTGACTCCTGGCTGCTGAGTTAGTTAGCACCAGTTAGTTACTAGAAACCCAAGCCTTTTTAGATGATTTATATTAATAAATACACCATTAAATAACGACTTAAGTGTCATTAATTATTTAAATTAATAAATAGCCTTTTCAATAATTACTTACATCACATTGGTTTTCTTAGGTTACAAAATACTGACCTGGGTTTTTTTCGTCATCACTTAGTAACAATAATAATAATAATAATAATAATAATAATAATAATAATATTCAGTGGAGCTCCACTTCAGGTTTTACTTGATACTCATTCCAAACTAAATGTTTATTTAAATATTAGTTTAAATGTCATATGATAAAAAAAAGTGTTAAAGTTTGAGTGTACACTTACAATTAAGTGTTAAGTGTGTTTGTTTCTGTTTGGTTGTGATGAGTTTCTGTTGTACTCACACCATCAAACCGAATCCAGTTCAGTCCGTCCATGAATACCAGTCCGGGTTTTGTAGCAGGTTTGCGTTGATGCTGCAAACAGAGAGTGAGACACAAACAGGTGACTGTGATCGTTTCATTAAAGACAAGAGATGAGAAGAAGACTGATGTCAGTGAATAAACAAGGAAACAAAGTAACGTCAAACTTACATCTGTGATCTGTCCCTCTGGTGCGGCTGTCAACACAGGAGTTTAAATATTGGCACAATGGTCAGCCAATCAGGTGTGAAAGCTTGAAATGTTTGGGGCGGGGCTTATTATTGAAAACATGTGCGCTGTGACTGAGGAGCCTGGTGGTTCAGTGGCTGCGGTGCGCGTTGAGCCGGAGTGTGGATATGGAGTGTGCGCCTGTGTGCCGCGCCACGCCGCGCGGCTTAAGTGAAGACCGACACGCGCCGGGCTGAGGTGGGATCCTGGCGGGGCCGGGCGCACCGCACTTCCTTGTATCTAAAAAAAAAGAAGAAAAGAATGCATTTGAAATTGTATTGTAGCTTGAGCATGCACATGAGTTCATTTGTCAATGTGTGCCGTGATTTCATAGCGCTGTCCACGGTGATGAAATGAGCCTCGGTGTCGGCAGGGTCACGGGGCCACCTCATTTTATATTTCCAGATTGTGGCTATGTTTGCACTGAGTGTGTTTCTTTCATTTCAACAATGTAGCCATAATGGTCTCTGGTTTTATGAAGTTAATGTTGAGAATGTATCTTGTCTGCGGGGAATGAGTTACTTCAACTTTAACCATTTAGGAAACCAATTAAGTTTATTAACTCAAACAATTTAAGCATACAAAAGTATTTGATTTGAGTACAAGTAACTCAAGTATTTGTTGTTAAAGTAACTTGGGTAAAGTGCATTGTACTAATTCCATTCAGTTAATGAAAACTACTAAGTATGTGACACTTATGTGAAACGGATTTATCTGAACTGAAATGATCTTCTTTATACAAATGTTAATACTTAAGTTGAATTGACTCTTTTCTTTCTACTAAATCAAATTATTACATTCTACTTCTGACAACTTCAAATGGAGAGCGTAGATCAGTGTGTGAGCCATTACAACCTGATTGTGAGGACCAGAGACACATGGTGAGTTTCAAAGGGAACTCCTGCAGGAACCTGATCTTCATTCACTACTGCCACCAGGGCCACTGCCCCTCTTGGGTTGCTTCCAACTCATCCTGAAAAGGGAACAAACACATGTTCAGTGTTTTCAGTGTATTCAGACAAATCATTCAACTTAAAAAAGAAAACATGATGTCATCATCACTACTTGCGATGCAATAGTCACATAGAAGCACTGTCAATAAAAAGGTAAACATGTTGCATGTATTAGTTGTGAAATGTGGCGTTACACTGTACTCACATCTTATACCAAACTGAGAATACAAGTGCGTGTCCTCACTTAAACTGTGAGGACTGTACTCACGCCAGTAAACCGAATCCAGTCTGGGGTTTGTAGCAGGTTTGTAGGTTTGTGCGCCACGCCGCGCGACTTAAGTGAAGACCGACACGCGCCAGGCCGAGGTGGGATCTCGGCAGGGCTGGGCGCTGTGGCTGCGGTACGTGTCGCAACTGAGGAGCCTGGTGGTTCAGCGGCTGCAGTGCGCGTCGCGCCGGAGTGTGGATATGGAGGGTGCGCCGCGGCTTAAGTGAAGACCGACACGCGCCGGGCCGCACCGCACTTCCTTGTATCTTAATAAAAAGAAAAGAATGCATTTGAAATTGTATTGTAGCTTGAGCATGCGCATGATTTTATTTGTCAATGTGTGCCGTGATTTCATAGCGCTGTCCACGGTGCTGAAATGAGCCTCGCTGTCATATTAAAACTCTTTTCCAGATGAGGCATTGCTACAACAATGACTTTGACAGTGTGTGGGTGTCACCATCCTCTTTCACTCACTTGAGCTTCACTAAAGAGTGCAGGTCGTCTCTCTTTTAGTTCGGCAAGGAGGAGCTGAATTCACAGTTTCTTCATGCCCGAGTGCTGCATATGTTGATGGAGACCTGTGACATAAAACACAAAGAGCTACTGATGGTGCTACGTCTGTTTTTCACTAGACTACTCATAGATATCAGTACATCAACTGACAGTTAATGTATTATTTATTTGAACTTACAATTGTACATTTATATTCAAATACATACACAAATATGAAAGAACTGTACACTATAGTGGCGGTGATTGACTGAACATCATATGTTGGGTGCACATTTAAACACAGGATCCAGGCAGCTTTCCAAGTTGCAATATTTTATTTCCAAGTAAACGGTAGTCGGTGATGAGGGGTAATGGTGGATGATTCTGTCTATATGAAAATGATAAAGGAAATATTACAATCTAGAAAGTATCAAATATACAATAAGAAATGAGGTTGTCTTAGACTAACATCAATAATACATCCACTCTTACTTTCCTCTCTTTAGCAAAGGATTAAACTCAGGAATCTAGTATAATGACACACAAGCAATAAGTAAGTCTTCATACAAGATGTAGTATCAACCAAATGAATCATTAAATGAGTGAACGTCCATAAAACTCACAGCCAGTGTCCCTTTGTTCTCGTGGATTGTTTGGAGGGAAAATAGGGGGGTCAAAGGGCGGAAGGGGCGGGTTATATAGGATTAGGGGTGTGGTCCAGGTAGGTGGGCCAGTGATGAGGCAGGTGAGGAGGAGACTTGGGATTTTAACAAATACATATACAATGGCCGTGCCACTTTAATATAAACCTAAAATTCGAAGGTAAAATCAATTATTAGTAATAATATACAAAGTGTTTACATTAAAAACAAAGTAACATGTCAACCACAAATCTATGGATCACACCAAGCATCTGAGAGACGTCTGAGCCAGAGGATCATTTCATCAGGACAGGCCGAGGTAACGCTGCTCTGCCCTGGGCACTGTGAGCACCGAGTGTCCGCAGAGGCGGAGCTGATCACCTCCGACAACGTACCGCGCTGAAATCAGTTCCAGGTTGGATATTCAACAGACATTCGCTCCAGATCCAACGGCACCCTCCTCCTTCTCCACCCCGAGATAGGTGCACGATCACGGCTTGTACAAAGTCCGACCCATCGCTCTCAACAACCGTGGTCTCATTTAGGGACCATCAACGAATTACCGTTAAAAATGGATTAAAAAAAATTATGGGAGGTACTAAAATGGAATAAAAAGAGGTGTGTCCTGACTAGGCAGTCTAGTTCTATGTTGCTGCACTGTTTTGGAATCTTTAGGGTCACATGGCCTGGACGCGATTGAGATAAAATGCTAATATTTGCATTAAAGAAATGATTGAAAGTAAATCAAGTATTTAAATGGAATATAAAGAGGTGTGTCCTGACTAGGCAGTCTAGTACTATGTTTGTACACTCACTTGGAGTCTTTGGGTCACATTGCCTGGAAGCTATTGAGCTAAAATGCTAATATTTACATTATTAAAATTATAAAAAAAATAAATGAGGTAATTAAATATTAGTTTAATGTCATATGATCAAAATTAAAGTGTTAACGTTCGACTCTACACTTAGATTCAAGTGTTAAGTGTGTTTGCGGTTTGTTTCTGTCTGGTTGTGATGACTTTCTGTTGTACTCACGCCAGTAAACCGAATCCAGTCTGGGGTTTGTAGCAGGTTTGTACTGTAGCAGGTTTGCATTGGTGCTGCAAACAGAGAGTGAGACACAAACATGGGACTGTGATGGTTTCATTAAAGACAAGAGATGAGAAGAAGACTGGAGTCAGTGAGAAAACAAGGAAACAAAGTAACGTCAAACTTACGTCTGTGATCTGTCAGCATCTCCTCTCCCTCTGGTGCGGCTGTCAACACAGGAGTTTAAATATTGGCACAATGGTCAGCCAATCAGGTGTGAAAGCTTGAAATGTTTGGGGCGGGGCTTATTATTGAAAACATGTGCGCTGTGACTGAGGAGCCTGGTGGTTCAGTGGCTGCGGTGCGCGTTGAGCCGGAGTGTGGATATGGAGTGTGCGCCTGTGTGCCGCGCCACGCCGCGCGGCTTAAGTGAAGACCGACACGCGCCGGGCTGAGGTGGGATCCTGGCGGGGCCGGGCGCACCGCACTTCCTTGTATCTAAAGAAAAAAAGAAAAGAATGCATTTGAAATTGTATTGTAGCTTGAGCATGCACATGAGTTCATTTGTCAATGTGTGCCGTGATTTCATAGCGCTGTCCACGGTGATGAAATGAGCCTCGGTGTCGGCAGCGTCACGGGGCCACCTCATTTTATATTTCCAGATTGTGGCTATGTTTGCACTGAGTGTGTTTCTTTCATTTCAACAATGTAGCCATAATGGTCTCTGGTTTTATGAAGTTAATGTTGAGAATGTATCTTGTCTGCGGGGAATGAGTTACTTCAACTTTAACCATTTAGGAAACCAATTAAGTTTATTAACTCAAACAATTTAAGCATACAAAAGTATTTGATTTGAGTACAAGTAACTCAAGTATTTGTTGTTAAAGTAACTTGGGTAAAGTGCATTGTACTAATTCCATTCAGTTAATGAAAACTACTAAGTATGTGACACTTATGTGAAACGGATTTATCTGAACTGAAATGATCTTCTTTATACAAATGTTAATACTTAAGTTGAATTGACTCTTTTCTTTCTACTAAATCAAATTATTACATTCTACTTCTGACAACTTCAAATGGAGAGCGTAGATCAGTGTGTGAGCCATTACAACCTGATTGTGAGGACCAGAGACACATGGTGAGTTTCAAAGGGAACTCCTGCAGGAACCTGATCTTCATTCACTACTGCCACCAGGGCCACTGCCCCTCTTGGGTTGCTTCCAACTCATCCTGAAAAGGGAACAAACACATGTTCAGTGTTTTCAGTGTATTCAGACAAATCATTCAACTTAAAAAAGAAAACATGATGTCATCATCACTACTTGCGATGCAATAGTCAAATAGAAGCACTGTCAATAAAAAGGTAAACATGTTGCATGTATTATTTGTGAAATGTGGCGTTGTTTGTAGTTTAGTGTGTTTCCGCGTTTTCACGGCAGGGATGGCGTCTGCTGAGACGCTGGTTCCGCGGCTGCTGTGCGTTTGGCGCTGCGGCGGCGGTACGTGTCGTGTTTGCGCTGACTGTGTGCCCCGCCGCGCGGCTTAAGTGAGGACCGACACGCGCCGGGCCGAGGTGGGATCTCGGTGCCGTGTGCTGTGGCTGCGGTACGTGTGGCAACTGAGGAGCCTGGTGGTTCAGCGGCTGCGGTGCGCGTCGCGCCGTTGTGCGGATATGGAGGGTGCGCCTGTGCGCTGCGCCACGCCGCGCGGCTTAAGTGAAGACCGACACGCGCCGGGCCGAGGCGGGGCCGGGCGCACCGCACTTTTTTTATGAAGTTAATGTTGAGAATGTATCTTGAATGTATCTCGGTTTGCGCGGGCTCCGTGGCTGCTGTGCGCTCCGTGCGCTCCGCGGCTGCGGTTCCGGTGCCGTGCGCTGCAGCGGCGGTACCTGTCGTAACTGGGGAGCCTTGTGGTTCCGCGGCCGCGGTGCGTGTCCTCACTTAAACTGTGAGGACTGTACTGAGGCCAGTAAACTAACCTGATCTTCATTCACTACTGCCACCAGGGCCACTGCCCCTCTTGGGTTGCTTCCAACTCATCCTGAAAAGGGAACAAACACATGTTCAGTGTTTTCAGTGTATTCAGACAAATCATTCAACTTAAAAAAGAAAACATGATGTCATCATCACTACTTGCGATGCAATAGTCAAATAGAAGCACTGTCAATAAAAAGGTAAACATGTTGCATGTATTATTTGTGAAATGTGGCGTTGTTTGTAGTTTAGTGTGTTTCCGCGTTTTCACGGCAGGGATGGCGTCTGCTGAGACGCTGATTCCGCGGCTGCTGTGCGTTTGGCGCTGCGGTGGCGGTACGTGTCGTGTTTGCGCTGACTGTGTGCCCCGCCGCGCGGCTTAAGTGAGGACCGACACGCGCCGGGCCGAGGTGGGATCTCGGTGCCGTGTGCTGTGGCTGCGGTACGTGTCGCAACTGAGGAGCCTGGTGGTTCAGCGGCAGCGGTGCGCCGGAGTGTGGATATGGAGTGGCTCGGGAACAAACACATGTTCAGTGTTTTCAGTGTATTCAGACAAATCATTCAACTTAAAAAAGAAAACATGATGTCATCATCACTACTTGCGATGCAATAGTCAAATAGAAGCACTGTCAATAAAAAGGTAAACATGTTGCATGTATTATTTGTGGAATGTGGCGTTGTTTGTAGTTTAGTGTGTTTCCGCGTTTTCACGGCAGGGATGGGGTCTGCTGAGACGCTGGTTCCGCGGCTGCTGTGCGTTTGGCGCTGCGGTGGCGGTACGTGTCGTGTTTGCGCTGACTGTGTGCCCCGCCGCGTGGCTTAAGTGAGGACCGACACGCGCCGGGTCGAGGTGGGATCTCGGTGCCGTGTGCTGTGGCTGCGGTACGTGTGGCAACTGAGGAGCCTGGTGGTTCAGCGGCTGCGGTGCGCGTCGCGCCGTTGTGCGGATATGGAGGGTGCGCCTGTGCGCTGCGCCACGCCGCGCGGCTTAAGTGAAGACCGACACGCGCCGGGCCGAGGCGGGGCCGGGCGCACCGCACTTTTTTTATGAAGTTAATGTTGAGAATGTATCTTGAATGTATCTCGGTTTGCGCGGGCTCCGTGGCTGCTGTGCGCTCCGTGCGCTCCGCGGCTGCGGTTCCGGTGCCGTGCGCTGCGGCGGCGGTACCTGTCGTAACTGGGGAGCCTTGTGGTTCCGCGGCCGCGGTGCGTGTCCTCACTTAAACTGTGAGGACTGTACTCAGGCCAGTAAACTAACCTGATCTTCATTCACTACTGCCACCAGGGCCACTGCCCCTCTTGGGTTGCTTCCAACTCATCCTGAAAAGGGAACAAACACATGTTCAGTGTTTTCAGTGTATTCAGACAAATCATTCAACTTAAAAAAGAAAACATGATGTCATCATCACTACTTGCGATGCAATAGTCAAATAGAAGCACTGTCAATAAAAAGGTAAACATGTTGCATGTATTATTTGTGAAATGTGGCGTTGTTTGTAGTTTAGTGTGTTTCCGCGTTTTCACGGCAGGGATGGCGTCTGCTGAGACGCTGATTCCGCGGCTGCTGTGCGTTTGGCGCTGCGGTGGCGGTACGTGTCGTGTTTGCGCTGACTGTGTGCCCCGCCGCGCGGCTTAAGTGAGGACCGACACGCGCCGGGCCGAGGTGGGATCTCGGTGCCGTGTGCTGTGGCTGCGGTACGTGTCGCAACTGAGGAGCCTGGTGGTTCAGCGGCAGCGGTGCGCCGGAGTGTGGATATGGAGTGGCTCGGGAACAAACACATGTTCAGTGTTTTCAGTGTATTCAGACAAATCATTCAACTTAAAAAAGAAAACATGATGTCATCATCACTACTTGCGATGCAATAGTCAAATAGAAGCACTGTCAATAAAAAGGTAAACATGTTGCATGTATTATTTGTGAAATGTGGCGTTGTTTGTAGTTTAGTGTGTTTCCGCGTTTTCACGGCAGGGATGGCGTCTGCTGAGACGCTGGTTCCGCGGCTGCTGTGCGTTTGGCGCTGCGGCGGCGGTACGTGTCGTGTTTGCGCTGACTGTGTGCCCCGCCGCGCGGCTTAAGTGAGGACCGACACGCGCCGGGCCGAGGTGGGATCTCGGTGCCGTGTGCTGTGGCTGCGGTACGTGTGGCAACTGAGGAGCCTGGTGGTTCAGCGGCTGCGGTGCGCGTCGCGCCGTTGTGCGGATATGGAGGGTGCGCCTGTGCGCTGCGCCACGCCGCGCGGCTTAAGTGAAGACCGACACGCGCCGGGCCGAGGCGGGGCCGGGCGCACCGCACTTTTTTTATGAAGTTAATGTTGAGAATGTATCTTGAATGTATCTCGGTTTGCGCGGGCTCCGTGGCTGCTGTGCGCTCCGTGCGCTCCGCGGCTGCGGTTCCGGTGCCGTGCGCTGCGGCGGCGGTACCTGTCGTAACTGGGGAGCCTGGTGGTTCCGCGGCCGCGGTGCGTGTCCTCACTTAAACTGTGAGGACTGTACTCATGAGTTTATTTGTCAATGTGTGCCGTGATTTCATAGCGCTGTCCACGGTGCTGAAATGAGCCTCGGTGTCGGCAGCGTCACAGGGTGACCTCATTTTATATTTCCAGATTGTGGCTATGTTTGCACTGAGTGTGTTTCTTTAATTTCAACAATGTAGCCATAATGGTCTCCAACAACGGTGAACAAAACAAACGCCACAGAAGCTGCAGTGCAAACTCCACCCACCTATAGCTGCAGAGGAAAAACTACATGTCTACTATAAACTGCTTTCTATATTCCTTCCTGGTTGGATTTAAACACACATCTGCCAATTTATTAGGTACACATTTTCTGTTTATGAACACACTGATTGAAGGAGCCAATCACATGGCAGTAAGTCATTGCATTTAGGCAGGTAGACATGATCAGGACGCCCAAATCAAGTTCAAACAGACTATCAGCATTAGGAAGAAAGGTGATTCAAGGAGCTTTTAATGTGGCATGGTTACTGGTAGTATTTTTACAAACTGCTTGCACAACCACGGTGTGACAAACAGAAAATATCCAGTGATGCCATGTTGAGGTCAAAGATCAGCAGAAAGGCCATGCCAAGAAAGCAAAAGGAACTCAAATCAGCGCAACCAAAGTGTGCAGAACACCATCTGAAGGCACAACACATTGAACCTTGCCGAAAAATGACTGCCTCCGACGGGAACGCGCATCGGTTAAGAGGTAGTGAGCGTAGGTCTACTGGTAGATATAATACTGTATACAGGGTACACCCTATAAGTCGTTGTTTGAAGGAGCGATACTGACCAAATTCATTGTACATGCACCTGTTTTCCTCGACTGCTAATGCTGAAAAGATAGAGAATGTAAGCCCTAACAATCCAGAGTTACAGGGTGCAGTCACTTCTCGGCAGGCCCTGCCGAAATGTGACAGCACCCTGTAACTCTTTATTGCAAGAAGCAATATTGACCAAATTCACTGTACATGCACCTGGTTTCCTCTACTTTCCTCTCCTCTACTGATTCTTCCAATTAGCCACTCACAGTGTGACTCCTGGCTGCTGAGTTAGTTAGCACCAGTTAGTTACTAGAAACCCAAGCCTTTTTAGATGATTTATATTAATAAATACACCATTAAATAATGACTTCAGTGTCATTAATTATTTAAATTAATAAATAGCCTTTTCAATAATTACTTACATCACATTGGTTTTCTTAGGTTACAAAATACTAACCTGGGTTTTTTTTCGTCATCACTTAGTAACAATAATAATAATAATAATAATAATAATAATAAGAAGAATAATATTCAGTGGAGCTCCACTTCAGGTTTTACTTGATACTCATTCCAAACTAAATGTTTATTTAAATATTAGTTTAAATGTCATATGATAAAAAAAAAGTGTTAAAGTTTGAGTGTACACTTACAATTAAGTGTTAAGTGTGTTTGTTTCTGTTTGGTTGTGATGAGTTTCTGTTGTACTCACACCAGCAAACCAAATCCAGTTCAGTCCGTCCATGAATACCAGTCCGGGTTTTGTAGCAGGTTTGCGTTGATGCTGCAAACAGAGAGTGAGACACAATCAGGTGACTGTGATCGTTTCATTAAAGACAAGAGATGAGAAGAAGACTGATGTCAGTGAAGAAACAAGGAAACAAAGTAACGTCAAACTTACATCTGTGATCTGTCCCTCTGGTGCGGCTGTCAACACAGGAGTTTAAATATTGGCACAATGGTCAGCCAATCAGGTGTGAAAGCTTGAAATGTTTGGGGCGGGGCTTATTATTGAAAACATGTGCGCTGTGACTGAGGAGCCTGGTGGTTCAGTGGCTGCGGTGCGCGTTGAGCCGGAGTGTGGATATGGAGTGTGCGCCTGTGTGCCGCGCCACGCCGCGCGGCTTAAGTGATCCTGGCGGGGCCGGGCGCACCGCACTTCCTTGTATCTAAAGAAAAAAAGAAAAGAATGCATTTGAAATTGTATTGTAGCTTGAGCATGCACATGAGTTCATTTGTCAATGTGTGCCGTGATTTCATAGCGCTGTCCACGGTGATGAAATGAGCCTCGGTGTCGGCAGGGTCACGGGGCCACCTCATTTTATATTTCCAGATTGTGGCTATGTTTGCACTGAGTGTGTTTCTTTCATTTCAACAATGTAGCCATAATGGTCTCTGGTTTTATGAAGTTAATGTTGAGAATGTATCTTGTCTGCGGGGAATGAGTTACTTCAACTTTAACCATTTAGGAAACCAATTAAGTTTATTAACTCAAACAATTTAAGCATACAAAAGTATTTGATTTGAGTACAAGTAACTCAAGTATTTGTTGTTAAAGTAACTTGGGTAAAGTGCATTGTACTAATTCCATTCAGTTAATGAAAACTACTAAGTATGTGACACTTATGTGAAACGGATTTATCTGAACTGAAATGATCTTCTTTATACAAATGTTAATACTTAAGTTGAATGGACTCTTTTCTTTCTACTAAATCAAATTATTACATTCTACTTCTGACAACTTCAAATGGAGAGCGTAGATCAGTGTGTGAGCCATTACAACCTGATTGTGAGGACCAGAGACACATGGTGAGTTTCAAAGGGAACTCCTGCAGGAACCTGATCTTCATTCACTACTGCCACCAGGGCCACTGCCCCTCTTGGGTTGCTTCCAACTCATCCTGAAAAGGGAACAAACACATGTTCAGTGTTTTCAGTGTATTCAGACAAATCATTCAACTTAAAAAAGAAAACATGATGTCATCATCACTACTTGCGATGCAATAGTCAAATAGAAGCACTGTCAATAAAAAGGTAAACATGTTGCATGTATTATTTGTGAAATGTGGCGTTGTTTGTAGTTTAGTGTGTTTCCGCGTTTTCATGGCAGGGATGGCGTCTGCTGAGACGCTGGTTCCGCGGCTGCTGTGCGTTTGGCGCTGCGGCGGCGGTACGTGTCGTGTTTGCGATGACTGTGTGCCCCGCCGCGCGGCTTAAGTGAGGACCGACACGCGCCGGGCCGAGGTGGGATCTCGGTGCCGTGTGCTGTGGCTGCGGTACGTGTCGCAACTGAGGAGCCTGGTGGTTCAGCGGCTGCGGTGCGCGTCGCGCCGTTGTGCGGATATGGAGGGTGCGCCTGTGCGCTGCGCCTGTGCGCTGCGCCACGCCGCGCGGCTTAAGTGAAGACCGACACGCGCCGGGCCGAGGCGGGGCCGGGCGCACCGCACTTTTTTTATGAAGTTAATGTTGAGAATGTATCTTGAATGTATCTCGGTTTGCGCGGGCTCCGCGGCTGCTGTGCGCTCCGCGGCTGCGGTTCCGGTGCCGTGCGCTGCGGCGGCGGTACCTGTCGTAACTGGGGAGCCTGGTAGTTCCGCGGCCGCGGTGCGTGTCCTCACTTAAACTGTGAGGACTGTACTCAGGCCAGTAAACTAACCTGATCTTCATTCACTACTGCCACCAGGGCCACTGCCCCTCTTGGGTTGCTTCCAACTCATCCTGAAAAGGGAACAAACACATGTTCAGTGTTTTCAGTGTATTCAGACAAATCATTCAACTTAAAAAAGAAAACATGATGTCATCATCACTACTTGCGATGCAATAGTCAAATAGAAGCACTGTCAATAAAAAGGTAAACATGTTGCATGTATTATTTGTGAAATGTGGCGTTGTTTGTAGTTTAGTGTGTTTCCGCGTTTTCACGGCAGGGATGGCGTCTGCTGAGACGCTGGTTCCGCGGCTGCTGTGCGTTTGGCGCTGCGGCGGCGGTACGTGTCGTGTTTGCGCTGACTGTGTGCCCCGCCGCGCGGCTTAAGTGAGGACCGACACGCGCCGGGCCGAGGTGGGATCTCGGTGCCGTGTGCTGTGGCTGCGGTAGGTGTCGCAACTGAGGAGCCTGGTGGTTCAGCGGCAGCGGTGCGCCGGAGTGTGGATATGGAGTGGCTCGGGAACAAACACATGTTCAGTGTTTTCAGTGTATTCAGACAAATCATTCAACTTAAAAAAGAAAACATGATGTCATCATCACTACTTGCGATGCAATAGTCAAATAGAAGCACTGTCAATAAAAAGGTAAACATGTTGCATGTATTATTTGTGAAATGTGGCGTTGTTTGTAGTTTAGTGTGTTTCCGCGTTTTCACGGGAGGGATGGCGTCTGCTGAGACGCTGGTTCCGCGGCTGCTGTGCGTTTGGCGCTGCGGCGGCGGTGCGTGTCCTCACTTAAACTGTGAGGACTGTACTCATGAGTTTATTTGTCAATGTGTGCCGTGATTTCATAGCGCTGTCCACGGTGCTGAAATGAGCCTCGGTGTCGGCAGCGTCACAGGGTGACCTCATTTTATATTTCCAGATTGTGGCTATGTTTGCACTGAGTGTGTTTCTTTAATTTCAACAATGTAGCCATAATGGTCTCCAACAACGGTGAACAAAACAAACGCCACAGAAGCTGCAGTGCAAACTCCACCCACCTATAGCTGCAGAGGAAAAACTACATGTCTACTATAAACTGCTTTCTATATTCCTTCCTGGTTGGATTTAAACACACATCTGCCAATTTATTAGGTACACATTTTCTGTTTATGAACACACTGATTGAAGGAGCCAATCACATGGCAGTAAGTCATTGCATTTAGGCAGGTAGACATGATCAGGACGCCCAAATCAAGTTCAAACAGACTATCAGCATTAGGAAGAAAGGTGATTCAAGGAGCTTTTAATGTGGCATGGTTACTGGTAGTATTTTTACAAACTGCTTGCACAACCACGGTGTGACAAACAGAAAATATCCAGTGATGCCATGTTGAGGTCAAAGATCAGCAGAAAGGCCATGCTAAGAAAGCAAAAGGAACTCAAATCAGCGCAACCAAAGTGTGCAGAACACCATCTGAAGGCACAACACATTGAACCTTGCCGAAAAATGACTGCCTCCGACGGGAACGCGCATCGGTTAAGAGGTAGTGAGCGTAGGTCTACTGGTAGATATAATACTGTATACAGGGTACACCCTATAAGTCGTTGTTTGAAGGAGCGATACTGACCAAATTCATTGTACATGCACCTGTTTTCCTCGACTGCTAATGCTGAAAAGATAGAGAATGTAAGCCCTAACAATCCAGAGTTACAGGGTGCAGTCACTTCTCGGCAGGCCCTGCCGAAATGTGACAGCACCCTGTAACTCTTTATTGCAAGAAGCAATATTGACCAAATTCACTGTACATGCACCTGGTTTCCTCTACTTTCCTCTCCTCTACTGATTCTTCCAATTAGCCACTCACAGTGTGACTCCTGGCTGCTGAGTTAGTTAGCACCAGTTAGTTACTAGAAACCCAAGCCTTTTTAGATGATTTATATTAATAAATACACCATTAAATAATGACTTAAGTGTCATTAATTATTTAAATTAATAAATAGCCTTTTCAATAATTACTTACATCACATTGGTTTTCTTAGGTTACAAAATACTGACCTGGGTTTTTTTGGTCATCACTTAGAAACAACAAGAATAATAATAATAATAATAATAATAAGAATAATATTCAGTGGAGCTCCACTTCAGGTTTTACTTGATACTCATTCCAAACTAAATGTTTATTTAAATATTAGTTTAAATGTCATATGAGAAAAAAAAAGTGTTAAAGTTTGAGTGTACACTTACAATTAAGTGTTAAGTGTGTTTGTTTCTGTTTGGTTGTGATGAGTTTCTGTTGTACTCACACCAGCAAACCGAATCCAGTTCAGTCCGTCCATGAATACCAGTCCGGGTTTTGTAGCAGGTTTGCGTTGATGCTGCAAACAGAGAGTGAGACACAAACAGGTGACTGTGATCGTTTCATTAAAGACAAGAGATGAGAAGAAGACTGATGTCAGTGAAGAAACAAGGAAACAAAGTAACGTCAAACTTACATCTGTGATCTGTCCCTCTGGTGCGGCTGTCAACACAGGAGTTTAAATATTGGCACAATGGTCAGCCAATCAGGTGTGAAAGCTTGAAATGTTTGGGGCGGGGCTTATTATTGAAAACATGTGCGCTGTGACTGAGGAGCCTGGTGGTTCAGTGGCTGCGGTGCGCGTTGAGCCGGAGTGTGGATATGGAGTGTGCGCCTGTGTGCCGCGCCTGTGTGCCGCGCCACGCCGCGCGGCTTAAGTGAAGACCGACACGCGCCGGGCTGAGGTGGGATCTCGGTGCCGTGTGCTGTGGCTGCGGTACGTGTGGCAACTGAGGAGCCTGGTGGTTCAGCGGCTGCGGTGCGCGTCGCGCCGTTGTGCGGATATGGAGGGTGCGCCTGTGCGCTGCGCCACGCCGCGCGGCTTAAGTGAAGACCGACACGCGCCGGGCCGAGGCGGGGCCGGGCGCACCACACTTTTTTTATGAAGTTAATGTTGAGAATGTATCTTGAATGTATCTCGGTTTGCGCGGGCTCCGCGGCTGCTGTGCGCTCCGCGGCTGCTGTGCGCTCCGCGGCTGCTGTGCGCTCCGCGGCTGCGGTTCCGGTGCCGTGCGCTGCGGCGGCGGTACCTGTCGTAACTGGGGAGCCTGGTGGTTCCGCGGCGGCGGTGCGTGTCCTCACTTAAACTGTGAGGACTGTACTCATGAGTTTATTTGTCAATGTGTGCCGTGATTTCATAGCGCTGTCCACGGTGCTGAAATGAGCCTCGGTGTCGGCAGCGTCACAGGGTGACCTCATTTTATATTTCCAGATTGTGGCTATGTTTGCACTGAGTGTGTTTCTTTAATTTCAACAATGTAGCCATAATGGTCTCCAACAACGGTGAACAAAACAAACGCCACAGAAGCTGCAGTGCAAACTCCACCCACCTATAGCTGCAGAGGAAAAACTACATGTCTACTATAAACTGCTTTCTATATTCCTTCCTGGTTGGATTTAAACACACATCTGCCAATTTATTAGGTACACATTTTCTGTTTATGAACACACTGATTGAAGGAGCCAATCACATGGCAGTAAGTCATTGCATTTAGGCAGGTAGACATGATCAGGACGCCCAAATCAAGTTCAAACAGACTATCAGCATTAGGAAGAAAGGTGATTCAAGGAGCTTTTAATGTGGCATGGTTACTGGTAGTATTTTTACAAACTGCTTGCACAACCACGGTGTGACAAACAGAAAATATCCAGTGATGCCATGTTGAGGTCAAAGATCAGCAGAAAGGCCATGCTAAGAAAGCAAAAGGAACTCAAATCAGCGCAACCAAAGTGTGCAGAACACCATCTGAAGGCACAACACATTGAACCTTGCCGAAAAATGACTGCCTCCGACGGGAACGTGCATCGGTTAAGAGGTAGGGAGCGTAGGTCTACTGGTAGATATAATACTGTATACAGGGTACACCCTATAAGTCGTTGTTTGAAGGAGCGATACTGACCAAATTCATTGTACATGCACCTGTTTTGCTCGGCTGCTAATGCTGAAAAGATAGAGAATGTAAGCCCTAACAATCCAGAGTTACAGGGTGCAGTCACTTCTCGGCAGGCCCTGCCGAAATGTGACAGCACCCTGTAACTCTTTATTGCAAGAAGCAATATTGACCAAATTCACTGTACATGCACCTGGTTTCCTCTACTTTCCTCTCCTCTACTGATTCTTCCAATTAGCCACTCACAGTGTGACTCCTGGCTGCTGAGTTAGTTAGCACCAGTTAGTTACTAGAAACCCAAGCCTTTTTAGATGATTTATATTAATAAATACACCATTAAATAACGACTTAAGTGTCATTAATTATTTAAATTAATAAATAGCCTTTTCAATAATTACTTACATCACATTGGTTTTCTTAGGTTACAAAATACTGACCTGGGTTTTTTTCGTCATCACTTAGTAACAATAATAATAATAATAATAATAATAATAATATTCAGTGGAGCTCCACTTCAGGTTTTACTTGATACTCATTCCAAACTAAATGTTTATTTAAATATTAGTTTAAATGTCATATGATAAAAAAAAAAGTGTTAAAGTTTGAGTGTACACTTACAATTAAGTGTTAAGTGTGTTTGTTTCTGTTTGGTTGTGATGAGTTTCTGTTGTACTCACACCAGCAAACCAAATCCAGTTCAGTCCGTCCATGAATACCAGTCCGGGTTTTGTAGCAGGTTTGCGTTGATGCTGCAAACAGAGAGTGAGACACAAACAGGTGACTGTGATCGTTTCATTAAAGACAAGAGATGAGAAGAAGACTGATGTCAGTGAAGAAACAAGGAAACAAAGTAACGTCAAACTTACATCTGTGATCTGTCCCTCTGGTGCGGCTGTCAACACAGGAGTTTAAATATTGGCACAATGGTCAGCCAATCAGGTGTGAAAGCTTGAAATGTTTGGGGCGGGGCTTATTATTGAAAACATGTGCGCTGTGACTGAGGAGCCTGGTGGTTCAGTGGCTGCGGTGCGCGTTGAGCCGGAGTGTGGATATGGAGTGTGCGCCTGTGTGCCGCGCCACGCCGCGCGGCTTAAGTGAAGACCGACACGCGCCGGGCTGAGGTGGGATCCTGGCGGGGCCGGGCGCACCGCACTTCCTTGTATCTAAAAAAAAAGAAGAAAAGAATGCATTTGAAATTGTATTGTAGCTTGAGCATGCACATGAGTTCATTTGTCAATGTGTGCCGTGATTTCATAGCGCTGTCCACGGTGATGAAATGAGCCTCGTGTCGGCAGCGTCACGGGGCCACCTCATTTTATATTTCCAGATTGTGGCTATGTTTGCACTGAGTGTGTTTCTTTCATTTCAACAATGTAGCCATAATGGTCTCTGGTTTTATGAAGTTAATGTTGAGAATGTATCTTGTCTGCGGGGAATGAGTTACTTCAACTTTAACCATTTAGGAAACCAATTAAGTTTATTAACTCAAACAATTTAAGCATACAAAAGTATTTGATTTGAGTACAAGTAACTCAAGTATTTGTTGTTAAAGTAACTTGGGTAAAGTGCATTGTACTAATTCCATTCAGTTAATGAAAACTACTAAGTATGTGACACTTATGTGAAACGGATTTATCTGAACTGAAATGATCTTCTTTATACAAATGTTAATACTTAAGTTGAATTGACTCTTTTCTTTCTACTAAATCAAATTATTACATTCTACTTCTGACAACTTCAAATGGAGAGCGTAGATCAGTGTGTGAGCCATTACAACCTGATTGTGAGGACCAGAGACACATGGTGAGTTTCAAAGGGAACTCCTGCAGGAACCTGATCTTCATTCACTACTGCCACCAGGGCCACTGCCCCTCTTGGGTTGCTTCCAACTCATCCTGAAAAGGGAACAAACACATGTTCAGTGTTTTCAGTGTATTCAGACAAATCATTCAACTTAAAAAAGAAAACATGATGTCATCATCACTACTTGCGATGCAATAGTCAAATAGAAGCACTGTCAATAAAAAGGTAAACATGTTGCATGTATTAGTTGTGAAATGTGGCGTTACACTGTACTCACATCTTATACCAAACTGAGAATACAAGTGCGTGTCCTCACTTAAACTGTGAGGACTGTACTCACGCCAGTAAACCGAATCCAGTCTGGGGTTTGTAGCAGGTTTGTAGGTTTGTGCGCCACGCCGCGCGGCTTAAGTGAAGACCGACACGCGCCAGGCCGAGGTGGGATCTCGGCAGGGCTGGGCGCTGTGGCTGCGGTACGTGTCGCAACTGAGGAGCCTGGTGGTTCAGCGGCTGCAGTGCGCGTCGCGCCGGAGTGTGGATATGGAGGGTGCGCCGCGGCTTAAGTGAAGACCGACACGCGCCGGGCCGCACCGCACTTCCTTGTATCTTAAAAAAAAGAAAAGAATGCATTTGAAATTGTATTGTAGCTTGAGCATGCGCATGATTTTATTTGTCAATGTGTGCCGTGATTTCATAGCGCTGTCCACGGTGCTGAAATGAGCCTCGCTGTCATATTAAAACTCTTTTCCAGATGAGGCATTGCTACAACGATGACTTTGACAGTGTGTGGGTGTCACCATCCTCTTTCACTCACTTGAGCTTCACTAAAGAGTGCAGGTCGTCTCTCTTTTAGTTCGGCAAGGAGGAGCTGAATTCACAGTTTCTTCATGCCCGAGTGCTGCATATGTTGATGGAGACCTGTGACATAAAACACAAAGAGCTACTGATGGTGCTACGTCTGTTTTTCACTAGACTACTCATAGATATCAGTACATCAACTGACAGTTAATGTATTATTTATTTGAACTTACAATTGTACATTTATATTCAAATACATACACAAATATGAAAGAACTGTACACTATAGTGGCGGTGATTGACTGAACATCATATGTTGGGTGCACATTTAAACACAGGATCCAGGCAGCTTTCCAAGTTGCAATATTTTATTTCCAAGTAAACGGTAGTCGGTGATGAGGGGTAATGGTGGATGATTCTGTCTATATGAAAATGATAAAGGAAATATTACAATCTAGAAAGTATCAAATATACAATAAGAAATGAGGTTGTCTTAGACTAACATCAATAATACATCCACTCTTACTTTCCTCTCTTTAGCAAAGGATTAAACTCAGGAATCTAGTATAATGACACACAAGCAATAAGTAAGTCTTCATACAAGATGTAGTATCAACCAAATGAAACATTAAATGAGTGAACGTCCATAAAACTCACAGCCAGTGTCCCTTTGTTCTCGTGGATTGTTTGGAGGGAAAATAGGGGGGTCAAAGGGCGGAAGGGGCGGGTTATATAGGATTAGGGGTGTGGTCCAGGTAGGTGTGCCAGTGATGAGGCAGGTGAGGAGGAGACTTGGGATTTTAACAAATACATATACAATGGCCGTGCCACTTTAATATAAACCTAAAATTCGAAGGTAAAATCAATTATTAGTAATAATATACAAAGTGTTTACATTAAAAACAAAGTAACACGTCAACCACAAATCTATGGATCACACCAAGCATCTGAGAGACGTCTGAGCCAGCGGATCATTTCATCAGGACAGGCCGAGGTAACGCTGCTCTGCCCTGGGCACTGTGAGCACCGAGCGTCCGCAGAGGTCGGAGCTGATCACCTCCGACAACGTACCGCGCTGAAATCAGTTCCAGGTTGGATATTCAACAGACATTCGCTCCAGATCCAACGGCACCCTCCTCCTTCTCCACCCCGAGATAGGTGCACGATCACGGCTTGTACAAAGTCCGACCCATCGCTCTCAACAACCGTGGTCTCATTTAGGGACCATCAACGAATTACCGTTAAAAATGGATTAAAAAAAATTATGGGAGGTACTCAAATGGAATAAAAAGAGGTGTGTCCTGACTAGGCAGTCTAGTTCTATGTTGCTGCACTGTTTTGGAATCTTTAGGGTCACATGGCCTGGACGCGATTGAGATAAAATGCTAATATTTGCATTAAAGAAATGATTGAAAGTAAATCAAGTATTTAAATGGAATATAAAGAGGTGTGTCCTGACTAGGCAGTCTAGTACTATGTTTGTACACTCATTTGGAGTCTTTGGGTCACATTGCCTGGAAGCTATTGAGCTAAAATGCTAATATTTACATTATTAAAATTATAAAAAAAATAAATGAGGTAATTAAATATTAGTTTAATGTCATATGATCAAAATTAAAGTGTTAACGTTCGACTCTACACTTAGATTCAAGTGTTAAGTGTGTTTGCGGTTTGTTTCTGTCTGGTTGTGATGACTTTCTGTTGTACTCACGCCAGTAAACCGAATCCAGTCTGGGGTTTGTAGCAGGTTTGTACTGTAGCAGGTTTGCATTGGTGCTGCAAACAGAGAGTGAGACACAAACATGGGACTGTGATGGTTTCATTAAAGACAAGAGATGAGAAGAAGACTGGAGTCAGTGAGAAAACAAGGAAACAAAGTAACGTCAAACTTACGTCTGTGATCTGTCAGCATCTCCTCTCCCTCTGGTGCGGCTGTCAACACAGGAGTTTAAATATTGGCACAATGGTCAGTCAATCAGGTGTGAAAGCTTGAAATGTTTGGGGCGGGGCTTATTATTGAAAACATGTGCGCTATGACTGAGGAGCCTGGTGGTTCAGTGGCTGCGGTGCGCGTTGAGCCGTCGTGTGGATATGGAGTGTGCGCCTGTGTGCCGCGCCACGCCGCGGCTTAAGTGAAGACCGACACGCGCCGGGCTGAGGTGGGATCCTGGCGGGGCCGGGCGCACTGCACTTCCTTGTATCTAAAGAAAAAAAGAAAAGAATGCATTTGAAATTGTATTGTAGCTTGAGCATGCACATGAGTTCATTTGTCAATGTGTGCCGTGATTTCATAGCGCTGTCCACGGTGCTGAAATGAGCCTCGGTGTCGGCAGCGTCACAGGGTGACCTCATTTTATATTTCCAGATTGTGGCTATGTTTGCACTGAGTGTGTTTCTTTAATTTCAACAATGTAGCCATAATGGTCTCCAACAACGGTGAACAAAACAAACGCCACAGAAGCTGCAGTGCA
The DNA here is from genome assembly GCF_958295425.1 of Solea solea. Lineage (NCBI taxonomy): Eukaryota > Metazoa > Chordata > Actinopteri > Pleuronectiformes > Soleidae > Solea > Solea solea. The sequence continues at coordinate 26,580,851 of NC_081137.1, read as the reverse complement.
AACTCCACCCACCTATAGCTGCAGAGGAAAAACTACATGTCTACTATAAACTGCTTTCTATATTCCTTCCTGGTTGGATTTAAACACACATCTGCCAATTTATTAGGTACACATTTTCTGTTTATGAACACACTGATTGAAGGAGCCAATCACATGGCAGTAAGTCATTGCATTTAGGCAGGTAGACATGATCAGGACGCCCAAATCAAGTTCAAACAGACTATCAGCATTAGGAAGAAAGGTGATTCAAGGAGCTTTTAATGTGGCATGGTTACTGGTAGTATTTTTACAAACTGCTTGCACAACCACGGTGTGACAAACAGAAAATATCCAGTGATGCCATGTTGAGGTCAAAGATCAGCAGAAAGGCCATGCTAAGAAAGCAAAAGGAACTCAAATCAGCGCAACCAAAGTGTGCAGAACACCATCTGAAGGCACAACACATTGAACCTTGCCGAAAAATGACTGCCTCCGACGGGAACGCGCATCGGTTAAGAGGTAGTGAGCGTAGGTCTACTGGTAGATATAATACTGTATACAGGGTACACCCTATAAGTCGTTGTTTGAAGGAGCGATACTGACCAAATTCATTGTACATGCACCTGTTTTCCTCGACTGCTAATGCTGAAAAGATAGAGAATGTAAGCCCTAACAATCCAGAGTTACAGGGTGCAGTCACTTCTCGGCAGGCCCTGCCGAAATGTGACAGCACCCTGTAACTCTTTATTGCAAGAAGCAATATTGACCAAATTCACTGTACATGCACCTGGTTTCCTCTACTTTCCTCTCCTCTATTGATTCTTCCAATCGGCCACTCACAGTGTGACTCCTGGCTGCTGAGTTAGTTAGCACCAGTTAGTTACTAGAAACCCAAGCCTTTTGAGATGATTTATATTAATAAATACACCATTAAATAATGACTTCAGTGTCATTAATTATTTAAATTAATAAATAGCCTTTTCAATAATTACTTACATCACATTGGTTTTCTTAGGTTACAAAATACTAACCTGGGTTTTTTTCGTCATCACTTAGTAACAATAATAATAATAATAATAATAATAATAATATTCAGTGGAGCTCCACTTCAGGTTTTACTTGATACTCATTCCAAACTAAATGTTTATTTAAATATTAGTTTAAATGTCATATGATAAAAAAAAAAGTGTTAAAGTTTGAGTGTACACTTACAATTAAGTGTTAAGTGTGTTTGTTTCTGTTTGGTTGTGATGAGTTTCTGTTGTACTCACACCAGCAAACCAAATCCAGTTCAGTCCGTCCATGAATACCAGTCCGGGTTTTGTAGCAGGTTTGCGTTGATGCTGCAAACAGAGAGTGAGACACAAACAGGTGACTGTGATCGTTTCATTAAAGACAAGAGATGAGAAGAAGACTGATGTCAGTGAATAAACAAGGAAACAAAGTAACGTCAAACTTACATCTGTGATCTGTCCCTCTGGTGCGGCTGTCAACACAGGAGTTTAAATATTGGCACAATGGTCAGCCAATCAGGTGTGAAAGCTTGAAATGTTTGGGGCGGGGCTTATTATTGAAAACATGTGCGCTGTGACTGAGGAGCCTGGTGGTTCAGTGGCTGCGGTGCGCGTTGAGCCGGAGTGTGGATATGGAGTGTGCGCCTGTGTGCCACGCCACGCCGCGCGGCTTAAGTGAAGACCGACACGCGCCGGGCTGAGGTGGGATCCTGGCGGGGCCGGGCGCACCGCACTTCCTTGTATCTAAAAAAAAAGAAGAAAAGAATGCATTTGAAATTGTATTGTAGCTTGAGCATGCACATGAGTTCATTTGTCAATGTGTGCCGTGATTTCATAGCGCTGTCCACGGTGATGAAATGAGCCTCGTGTCGGCAGCGTCACGGGGCCACCTCATTTTATGTTTCCAGATTGTGGCTATGTTTGCACTGAGTGTGTTTCTTTCATTTCAACAATGTAGCCATAATGGTCTCTGGCTTTATGAAGTTAATGTTGAGAATGTGTCTTGTCTGCGGGGAATGAGTTACTTCAACTTTAACCATTTAGGAAACCAATTAAGTTTATTAACTCAAACAATTTAAGCATACAAAAGTATTTGATTTGAGTACAAGTAACTCAAGTATTTGTTGTTAAAGTAACTTGGGTAAAGTGCATTGTACTAATTCCATTCAGTTAATGAAAACTACTAAGTATGTGACACTTATGTGAAACGGATTTATCTGAACTGAAATGATCTTCTTTATACAAATGTTAATACTTAAGTTGAATGGACTCTTTTCTTTCTACTAAATCAAATTATTACATTCTACTTCTGACAACTTCAAATGGAGAGCGTAGATCAGTGTGTGAGCCATTACAACCTGATTGTGAGGACCAGAGACACATGGTGAGTTTCAAAGGGAACTCCTGCAGGAACCTGATCTTCATTCACTACTGCCACCAGGGCCACTGCCCCTCTTGGGTTGCTTCCAACTCATCCTGAAAAGGGAACAAACACATGTTCAGTGTTTTCAGTGTATTCAGACAAATCATTCAACTTAAAAAAGAAAACATGATGTCATCATCACTACTTGCGATGCAATAGTCAAATAGAAGCACTGTCAATAAAAAGGTAAACATGTTGCATGTATTATTTGTGAAATGTGGCGTTGTTTGTAGTTTAGTGTGTTTCCGCGTTTTCACGGCAGGGATGGCGTCTGCTGAGACGCTGGTTCCGCAGCTGCTGTGCGTTTGGCGCTGCGGCGGCGGTACGTGTCGTGTTTGCACTGACTGTGTGCCCCGCCGCGCGGCTTAAGTGAGGACCGACACGCGCCGGGCCGAGGTGGGATCTCGGTGCCGTGTGCTGTGGCTGCGGTACGTGTGGCAACTGAGGAGCCTGGTGGTTCAGCGGCTGCGGTGCGCGTCGCGCCGTTGTGCGGATATGGAGGGTGCGCCTGTGCGCTGCGCCACGCCGCGCGGCTTAAGTGAAGACCGACACGCGCCTGGCCGAGGCGGGGCCGGGCGCACCGCACTTTTATTATGAAGTTAATGTTGAGAATGTATCTTGAATGTATCTCGGTTTGCGCGGGCTCCGTGGCTGCTGTGCGCTCCGTGCGCTCCGCGGCTGCGGTTCCGGTGCCGTGCGCTGCGGCGGCGGTACCTGTCGTAACTGGGGAGCCTTGTGGTTCCGCGGCCGCGGTGCGTGTCCTCACTTAAACTGTGAGGACTGTACTCAGGCCAGTAAACTAACCTGATCTTCATTCACTACTGCCACCAGGGCCACTGCCCCTCTTGGGTTGCTTCCAACTCATCCTGAAAAGGGAACAAACACATGTTCAGTGTTTTCAGTGTATTCAGACAAATCATTCAACTTAAAAAAGAAAACATGATGTCATCATCACTACTTGCGATGCAATAGTCAAATAGAAGCACTGTCAATAAAAAGGTAAACATGTTGCATGTATTATTTGTGAAATGTGGCGTTGTTTGTAGTTTAGTGTGTTTCCGCGTTTTCACGGCAGGGATGGCGTCTGCTGAGACGCTGATTCCGCGGCTGCTGTGCGTTTGGCGCTGCGGTGGCGGTACGTGTCGTGTTTGCGCTGACTGTGTGCCCCGCCGCGCGGCTTAAGTGAGGACCGACACGCGCCGGGCCGAGGTGGGATCTCGGTGCCGTGTGCTGTGGCTGCGGTACGTGTCGCAACTGAGGAGCCTGGTGGTTCAGCGGCAGCGGTGCGCCGGAGTGTGGATATGGAGTGGCTCGGGAACAAACACATGTTCAGTGTTTTCAGTGTATTCAGACAAATCATTCAACTTAAAAAAGAAAACATGATGTCATCATCACTACTTGCGATGCAATAGTCAAATAGAAGCACTGTCAATAAAAAGGTAAACATGTTGCATGTATTATTTGTGAAATGTGGCGTTGTTTGTAGTTTAGTGTGTTTCCGCGTTTTCACGGCAGGGATGGCGTCTGCTGAGACGCTGATTCCGCGGCTGCTGTGCGTTTGGCGCTGCGGTGGCGGTACGTGTCGTGTTTGCGCTGACTGTGTGCCCCGCCGCGCGGCTTAAGTGAGGACCGACACGCGCCGGGCCGAGGTGGGATCTCGGTGCCGTGTGCTGTGGCTGCGGTACGTGTCGCAACTGAGGAGCCTGGTGGTTCAGCGGCAGCGGTGCGCCGGAGTGTGGATATGGAGTGGCTCGGGAACAAACACATGTTCAGTGTTTTCAGTGTATTCAGACAAATCATTCAACTTAAAAAAGAAAACATGATGTCATCATCACTACTTGCGATGCAATAGTCAAATAGAAGCACTGTCAATAAAAAGGTAAACATGTTGCATGTATTATTTGTGGAATGTGGCGTTGTTTGTAGTTTAGTGTGTTTCCGCGTTTTCACGGCAGGGATGGGGTCTGCTGAGACGCTGGTTCCGCGGCTGCTGTGCGTTTGGCGCTGCGGCGGCGGTACGTGTCGTGTTTGCGCTGACTGTGTGCCCCGCCGCGCGGCTTAAGTGAGGACCGACACGCGCCGGGCCGAGGTGGGATCTCGGTGCCGTGTGCTGTGGCTGCGGTACGTGTGGCAACTGAGGAGACTGGTGGTTCAGCGGCTGCGGTGCGCGTCGCGCCGTTGTGCGGATATGGAGGGTGCGCCTGTGCGCTGCGCCACGCCGCGCGGCTTAAGTGAAGACCGACACGCGCCGGGCCGAGGCGGGGCCGGGCGCACCGCACTTTTTTTATGAAGTTAATGTTGAGAATGTATCTTGAATGTATCTCGGTTTGCGCGGGCTCCGTGGCTGCTGTGCGCTCCGTGCGCTCCGCGGCTGCGGTTCCGGTGCCGTGCGCTGCGGCGGCGGTACCTGTCGTAACTGGGGAGCCTTGTGGTTCCGCGGCCGCGGTGCGTGTCCTCACTTAAACTGTGAGGACTGTACTCAGGCCAGTAAACTAACCTGATCTTCATTCACTACTGCCACCAGGGCCACTGCCCCTCTTGGGTTGCTTCCAACTCATCCTGAAAAGGGAACAAACACATGTTCAGTGTTTTCAGTGTATTCAGACAAATCATTCAACTTAAAAAAGAAAACATGATGTCATCATCACTACTTGCGATGCAATAGTCAAATAGAAGCACTGTCAATAAAAAGGTAAACATGTTGCATGTATTATTTGTGAAATGTGGCGTTGTTTGTAGTTTAGTGTGTTTCCGCGTTTTCACGGCAGGGATGGCGTCTGCTGAGACGCTGATTCCGCGGCTGCTGTGCGTTTGGCGCTGCGGTGGCGGTACGTGTCGTGTTTGCGCTGACTGTGTGCCCCGCCGCGCGGCTTAAGTGAGGACCGACACGCGCCGGGCCGAGGTGGGATCTCGGTGCCGTGTGCTGTGGCTGCGGTACGTGTCGCAACTGAGGAGCCTGGTGGTTCAGCGGCAGCGGTGCGCCGGAGTGTGGATATGGAGTGGCTCGGGAACAAACACATGTTCAGTGTTTTCAGTGTATTCAGACAAATCATTCAACTTAAAAAAGAAAACATGATGTCATCATCACTACTTGCGATGCAATAGTCAAATAGAAGCACTGTCAATAAAAAGGTAAACATGTTGCATGTATTATTTGTGAAATGTGGCGTTGTTTGTAGTTTAGTGTGTTTCCGCGTTTTCACGGCAGGGATGGCGTCTGCTGAGACGCTGATTCCGCGGCTGCTGTGCGTTTGGCGCTGCGGTGGCGGTACGTGTCGTGTTTGCGCTGACTGTGTGCCCCGCCGCGCGGCTTAAGTGAGGACCGACACGCGCCGGGCCGAGGTGGGATCTCGGTGCCGTGTGCTGTGGCTGCGGTACGTGTCGCAACTGAGGAGCCTGGTGGTTCAGCGGCAGCGGTGCGCCGGAGTGTGGATATGGAGTGGCTCGGGAACAAACACATGTTCAGTGTTTTCAGTGTATTCAGACAAATCATTCAACTTAAAAAAGAAAACATGATGTCATCATCACTACTTGCGATGCAATAGTCAAATAGAAGCACTGTCAATAAAAAGGTAAACATGTTGCATGTATTATTTGTGGAATGTGGCGTTGTTTGTAGTTTAGTGTGTTTCCGCGTTTTCACGGCAGGGATGGGGTCTGCTGAGACGCTGGTTCCGCGGCTGCTGTGCGTTTGGCGCTGCGGCGGCGGTACGTGTCGTGTTTGCGCTGACTGTGTGCCCCGCCGCGCGGCTTAAGTGAGGACCGACACGCGCCGGGCCGAGGTGGGATCTCGGTGCCGTGTGCTGTGGCTGCGGTACGTGTGGCAACTGAGGAGCCTGGTGGTTCAGCGGCTGCGGTGCGCGACGCGCCGTTGTGCGGATATGGAGGGTGCGCCTGTGCGCTGCGCCACGCCGCGCGGCTTAAGTGAAGACCGACACGCGCCGGGCCGAGGCGGGGCCGGGCGCACCGCACTTTTTTTATGAAGTTAATGTTGAGAATGTATCTTGAATGTATCTCGGTTTGCGCGGGCTCCGTGGCTGCTGTGCGCTCCGTGCGCTCCGCGGGTGCGGTTCCGGTGCCGTGCGCTGCGGCGGCGGTACCTGTCGTAACTGGGGAGCCTTGTGGTTCCGCGGCCGCGGTGCGTGTCCTCACTTAAACTGTGAGGACTGTACTCAGGCCAGTAAACTAACCTGATCTTCATTCACTACTGCCACCAGGGCCACTGCCCCTCTTGGGTTGCTTCCAACTCATCCTGAAAAGGGAACAAACACATGTTCAGTGTTTTCAGTGTATTCAGACAAATCATTCAACTTAAAAAAGAAAACATGATGTCATCATCACTACTTGCGATGCAATAGTCAAATAGAAGCACTGTCAATAAAAAGGTAAACATGTTGCATGTATTATTTGTGAAATGTGGCGTTGTTTGTAGTTTAGTGTGTTTCCGCGTTTTCACGGCAGGGATGGCGTCTGCTGAGACGCTGATTCCGCGGCTGCTGTGCGTTTGGCGCTGCGGTGGCGGTACGTGTCGTGTTTGCGCTGACTGTGTGCCCCGCCGCGCGGCTTAAGTGAGGACCGACACGCGCCGGGCCGAGGTGGGATCTCGGTGCCGTGTGCTGTGGCTGCGGTACGTGTCGCAACTGAGGAGCCTGGTGGTTCAGCGGCAGCGGTGCGCCGGAGTGTGGATATGGAGTGGCTCGGGAACAAACACATGTTCAGTGTTTTCAGTGTATTCAGACAAATAATTCAACTTAAAAAAGAAAACATGATGTCATCATCACTACTTGCGATGCAATAGTCAAATAGAAGCACTGTCAATAAAAAGGTAAACATGTTGCATGTATTATTTGTGAAATGTGGCGTTGTTTGTAGTTTAGTGTGTTTCCGCGTTTTCACGGCAGGGATGGCGTCTGCTGAGACGCTGATTCCGCGGCTGCTGTGCGTTTGGCGCTGCGGTGGCGGTACGTGTCGTGTTTGCGCTGACTGTGTGCCCCGCCGCGCGGCTTAAGTGAGGACCGACACGCGCCGGGCCGAGGTGGGATCTCGGTGCCGTGTGCTGTGGCTGCGGTACGTGTCGCAACTGAGGAGCCTGGTGGTTCAGCGGCAGCGGTGCGCCGGAGTGTGGATATGGAGTGGCTCGGGAACAAACACATGTTCAGTGTTTTCAGTGTATTCAGACAAATCATTCAACTTAAAAAAGAAAACATGATGTCATCATCACTACTTGCGATGCAATAGTCAAATAGAAGCACTGTCAATAAAAAGGTAAACATGTTGCATGTATTATTTGTGGAATGTGGCGTTGTTTGTAGTTTAGTGTGTTTCCGCGTTTTCACGGCAGGGATGGGGTCTGCTGAGACGCTGGTTCCGCGGCTGCTGTGCGTTTGGCGCTGCGGCGGCGGTACGTGTCGTGTTTGCGCTGACTGTGTGCCCCGCCGCGCGGCTTAAGTGAGGACCGACACGCGCCGGGCCGAGGTGGGATCTCGGTGCCGTGTGCTGTGGCTGCGGTACGTGTGGCAACTGAGGAGCCTGGTGGTTCAGCGGCTGCGGTGCGCGACGCGCCGTTGTGCGGATATGGAGGGTGCGCCTGTGCGCTGCGCCACGCCGCGCGGCTTAAGTGAAGACCGACACGCGCCGGGCCGAGGCGGGGCCGGGCGCACCGCACTTTTTTTATGAAGTTAATGTTGAGAATGTATCTTGAATGTATCTCGGTTTGCGCGGGCTCCGTGGCTGCTGTGCGCTCCGTGCGCTCCGCGGGTGCGGTTCCGGTGCCGTGCGCTGCGGCGGCGGTACCTGTCGTAACTGGGGAGCCTTGTGGTTCCGCGGCCGCGGTGCGTGTCCTCACTTAAACTGTGAGGACTGTACTCAGGCCAGTAAACTAACCTGATCTTCATTCACTACTGCCACCAGGGCCACTGCCCCTCTTGGGTTGCTTCCAACTCATCCTGAAAAGGGAACAAACACATGTTCAGTGTTTTCAGTGTATTCAGACAAATCATTCAACTTAAAAAAGAAAACATGATGTCATCATCACTACTTGCGATGCAATAGTCAAATAGAAGCACTGTCAATAAAAAGGTAAACATGTTGCATGTATTATTTGTGAAATGTGGCGTTGTTTGTAGTTTAGTGTGTTTCCGCGTTTTCACGGCAGGGATGGCGTCTGCTGAGACGCTGATTCCGCGGCTGCTGTGCGTTTGGCGCTGCGGTGGCGGTACGTGTCGTGTTTGCGCTGACTGTGTGCCCCGCCGCGCGGCTTAAGTGAGGACCGACACGCGCCGGGCCGAGGTGGGATCTCGGTGCCGTGTGCTGTGGCTGCGGTACGTGTCGCAACTGAGGAGCCTGGTGGTTCAGCGGCAGCGGTGCGCCGGAGTGTGGATATGGAGTGGCTCGGGAACAAACACATGTTCAGTGTTTTCAGTGTATTCAGACAAATCATTCAACTTAAAAAAGAAAACATGATGTCATCATCACTACTTGCGATGCAATAGTCAAATAGAAGCACTGTCAATAAAAAGGTAAACATGTTGCATGTATTATTTGTGAAATGTGGCGTTGTTTGTAGTTTAGTGTGTTTCCGCGTTTTCACGGCAGGGATGGCGTCTGCTGAGACGCTGATTCCGCGGCTGCTGTGCGTTTGGCGCTGCGGTGGCGGTACGTGTCGTGTTTGCGCTGACTGTGTGCCCCGCCGCGCGGCTTAAGTGAGGACCGACACGCGCCGGGCCGAGGTGGGATCTCGGTGCCGTGTGCTGTGGCTGCGGTACGTGTCGCAACTGAGGAGCCTGGTGGTTCAGCGGCAGCGGTGCGCCGGAGTGTGGATATGGAGTGGCTCGGGAACAAACACATGTTCAGTGTTTTCAGTGTATTCAGACAAATCATTCAACTTAAAAAAGAAAACATGATGTCATCATCACTACTTGCGATGCAATAGTCAAATAGAAGCACTGTCAATAAAAAGGTAAACATGTTGCATGTATTATTTGTGGAATGTGGCGTTGTTTGTAGTTTAGTGTGTTTCCGCGTTTTCACGGCAGGGATGGGGTCTGCTGAGACGCTGGTTCCGCGGCTGCTGTGCGTTTGGCGCTGCGGCGGCGGTACGTGTCGTGTTTGCGCTGACTGTGTGCCCCGCCGCGCGGCTTAAGTGAGGACCGACACGCGCCGGGCCGAGGTGGGATCTCGGTGCCGTGTGCTGTGGCTGCGGTACGTGTGGCAACTGAGGAGCCTGGTGGTTCAGCGGCTGCGGTGCGCGACGCGCCGTTGTGCGGATATGGAGGGTGCGCCTGTGCGCTGCGCCACGCCGCGCGGCTTAAGTGAAGACCGACACGCGCCGGGCCGAGGCGGGGCCGGGCGCACCGCACTTTTTTTATGAAGTTAATGTTGAGAATGTATCTTGAATGTATCTCGGTTTGCGCGGGCTCCGTGGCTGCTGTGCGCTCCGTGCGCTCCGCGGGTGCGGTTCCGGTGCCGTGCGCTGCGGCGGCGGTACCTGTCGTAACTGGGGAGCCTTGTGGTTCCGCGGCCGCGGTGCGTGTCCTCACTTAAACTGTGAGGACTGTACTCAGGCCAGTAAACTAACCTGATCTTCATTCACTACTGCCACCAGGGCCACTGCCCCTCTTGGGTTGCTTCCAACTCATCCTGAAAAGGGAACAAACACATGTTCAGTGTTTTCAGTGTATTCAGACAAATCATTCAACTTAAAAAAGAAAACATGATGTCATCATCACTACTTGCGATGCAATAGTCAAATAGAAGCACTGTCAATAAAAAGGTAAACATGTTGCATGTATTATTTGTGAAATGTGGCGTTGTTTGTAGTTTAGTGTGTTTCCGCGTTTTCACGGCAGGGATGGCGTCTGCTGAGACGCTGGTTCCGCGGCTGCTGTGCGTTTGGCGCTGCGGCGGCGGTACGTGTCGTGTTTGCGCTGACTGTGTGCCCCGCCGCGCGGCTTAAGTGAGGACCGACACGCGCCGGGCCGAGGTGGGATCTCGGTGCCGTGTGCTGTGGCTGCGGTACGTGTGGCAACTGAGGAGCCTGGTGGTTCAGCGGCAGCGGTGCGCCGGAGTGTGGATATGGAGTGGCTCGGGAACAAACACATGTTCAGTGTTTTCAGTGTATTCAGACAAATCATTCAACTTAAAAAAGAAAACATGATGTCATCATAACTACTTGCGATGCAATAGTCAAATAGAAGCACTGTCAATAAAAAGGTAAACATGTTGCATGTATTATTTGTGGAATGTGGCGTTGTTTGTAGTTTAGTGTGTTTCCGCGTTTTCACGGCAGGGATGGCGTCTGCTGAGACGCTGGTTCCGCGGCTGCTGTGCGTTTGGCGCTGCGGCGGCGGTACGTGTCGTGTTTGCGCTGACTGTGTGCCCCGCCGCGCGGCTTAAGTGAGGACCGACACGCGCCGGGCCGAGGTGGGATCTCGGTGCCGTGTGCTGTGGCTGCGGTACGTGTGGCAACTGAGGAGCCTGGTGGTTCAGCGGCTGCGGTGCGCGTCGCGCCGTTGTGCGGATATGGAGGGTGCGCCTGTGCGCTGCGCCACGCCGCGCGGCTTAAGTGAAGACCGACACGCGCCGGGCCGAGGCGGGGCCGGGCGCACCGCACTTTTTTTATGAAGTTAATGTTGAGAATGTATCTTGAATGTATCTCGGTTTGCGCGGGCTCCGTGGCTGCTGTGCGCTCCGTGCGCTCCGCGGGTGCGGTTCCGGTGCCGTGCGCTGCGGCGGCGGTACCTGTCGTAACTGGGGAGCCTTGTGGTTCCGCGGCCGCGGTGCGTGTCCTCACTTAAACTGTGAGGACTGTACTCAGGCCAGTAAACTAACCTGATCTTCATTCACTACTGCCACCAGGGCCACTGCCCCTCTTGGGTTGCTTCCAACTCATCCTGAAAAGGGAACAAACACATGTTCAGTGTTTTCAGTGTATTCAGACAAATCATTCAACTTAAAAAAGAAAACATGATGTCATCATCACTACTTGCGATGCAATAGTCAAATAGAAGCACTGTCAATAAAAAGGTAAACATGTTGCATGTATTATTTGTGAAATGTGGCGTTGTTTGTAGTTTAGTGTGTTTCCGCGTTTTCACGGCAGGGATGGCGTCTGCTGAGACGCTGATTCCGCGGCTGCTGTGCGTTTGGCGCTGCGGTGGCGGTACGTGTCGTGTTTGCGCTGACTGTGTGCCCCGCCGCGCGGCTTAAGTGAGGACCGACACGCGCCGGGCCGAGGTGGGATCTCGGTGCCGTGTGCTGTGGCTGCGGTACGTGTCGCAACTGAGGAGCCTGGTGGTTCAGCGGCAGCGGTGCGCCGGAGTGTGGATATGGAGTGGCTCGGGAACAAACACATGTTCAGTGTTTTCAGTGTATTCAGACAAATCATTCAACTTAAAAAAGAAAACATGATGTCATCATCACTACTTGCGATGCAATAGTCAAATAGAAGCACTGTCAATAAAAAGGTAAACATGTTGCATGTATTATTTGTGGAATGTGGCGTTGTTTGTAGTTTAGTGTGTTTCCGCGTTTTCACGGCAGGGATGGCGTCTGCTGAGACGCTGGTTCCGCGGCTGCTGTGCGTTTGGCGCTGCGGCGGCGGTACGTGTCGTGTTTGCGCTGACTGTGTGCCCCGCCGCGCGGCTTAAGTGAGGACCGACACGCGCCGGGCCGAGGTGGGATCTCGGTGCCGTGTGCTGTGGCTGCGGTACGTGTGGCAACTGAGGAGCCTGGTGGTTCAGCGGCTGCGGTGCGCGTCGCGCCGTTGTGCGGATATGGAGGGTGCGCCTGTGCGCTGCGCCACGCCGCGCGGCTTAAGTGAAGACCGACACGCGCCGGGCCGAGGCGGGGCCGGGCGCACCGCACTTTTTTTATGAAGTTAATGTTGAGAATGTATCTTGAATGTATCTCGGTTTGCGCGGGCTCCGTGGCTGCTGTGCGCTCCGTGCGCTCCGCGGGTGCGGTTCCGGTGCCGTGCGCTGCGGCGGCGGTACCTGTCGTAACTGGGGAGCCTTGTGGTTCCGCGGCCGCGGTGCGTGTCCTCACTTAAACTGTGAGGACTGTACTCAGGCCAGTAAACTAACCTGATCTTCATTCACTACTGCCACCAGGGCCACTGCCCCTCTTGGGTTGCTTCCAACTCATCCTGAAAAGGGAACAAACACATGTTCAGTGTTTTCAGTGTATTCAGACAAATCATTCAACTTAAAAAAGAAAACATGATGTCATCATCACTACTTGCGATGCAATAGTCAAATAGAAGCACTGTCAATAAAAAGGTAAACATGTTGCATGTATTATTTGTGGAATGTGGCGTTGTTTGTAGTTTAGTGTGTTTCCGCGTTTTCACGGCAGGGATGGGGTCTGCTGAGACGCTGGTTCCGCGGCTGCTGTGCGTTTGGCGCTGCGGCGGCGGTACGTGTCGTGTTTGCGCTGACTGTGTGCCCCGCCGCGCGGCTTAAGTGAGGACCGACACGCGCCGGGCCGAGGTGGGATCTCGGTGCCGTGTGCTGTGGCTGCGGTACGTGTGGCAACTGAGGAGCCTGGTGGTTCAGCGGCTGCGGTGCGCGACGCGCCGTTGTGCGGATATGGAGGGTGCGCCTGTGCGCTGCGCCACGCCGCGCGGCTTAAGTGAAGACCGACACGCGCCGGGCCGAGGCGGGGCCGGGCGCACCGCACTTTTTTTATGAAGTTAATGTTGAGAATGTATCTTGAATGTATCTCGGTTTGCGCGGGCTCCGTGGCTGCTGTGCGCTCCGTGCGCTCCGCGGGTGCGGTTCCGGTGCCGTGCGCTGCGGCGGCGGTACCTGTCGTAACTGGGGAGCCTTGTGGTTCCGCGGCCGCGGTGCGTGTCCTCACTTAAACTGTGAGGACTGTACTCAGGCCAGTAAACTAACCTGATCTTCATTCACTACTGCCACCAGGGCCACTGCCCCTCTTGGGTTGCTTCCAACTCATCCTGAAAAGGGAACAAACACATGTTCAGTGTTTTCAGTGTATTCAGACAAATCATTCAACTTAAAAAAGAAAACATGATGTCATCATCACTACTTGCGATGCAATAGTCAAATAGAAGCACTGTCAATAAAAAGGTAAACATGTTGCATGTATTATTTGTGAAATGTGGCGTTGTTTGTAGTTTAGTGTGTTTCCGCGTTTTCACGGCAGGGATGGCGTCTGCTGAGACGCTGATTCCGCGGCTGCTGTGCGTTTGGCGCTGCGGTGGCGGTACGTGTCGTGTTTGCGCTGACTGTGTGCCCCGCCGCGCGGCTTAAGTGAGGACCGACACGCGCCGGGCCGAGGTGGGATCTCGGTGCCGTGTGCTGTGGCTGCGGTACGTGTCGCAACTGAGGAGCCTGGTGGTTCAGCGGCAGCGGTGCGCCGGAGTGTGGATATGGAGTGGCTCGGGAACAAACACATGTTCAGTGTTTTCAGTGTATTCAGACAAATCATTCAACTTAAAAAAGAAAACATGATGTCATCATCACTACTTGCGATGCAATAGTCAAATAGAAGCACTGTCAATAAAAAGGTAAACATGTTGCATGTATTATTTGTGAAATGTGGCGTTGTTTGTAGTTTAGTGTGTTTCCGCGTTTTCACGGCAGGGATGGCGTCTGCTGAGACGCTGGTTCCGCGGCTGCTGTGCGTTTGGCGCTGCGGCGGCGGTACGTGTCGTGTTTGCGCTGACTGTGTGCCCCGCCGCGCGGCTTAAGTGAGGACCGACACGCGCCGGGCCGAGGTGGGATCTCGGTGCCGTGTGCTGTGGCTGCGGTACGTGTGGCAACTGAGGAGCCTGGTGGTTCAGCGGCTGCGGTGCGCGTCGCGCCGTTGTGCGGATATGGAGGGTGCGCCTGTGCGCTGCGCCACGCTGCGCGGCTTAAGTGAAGACCGACACGCGCCGGGCCGAGGCGGGGCCGGGCGCACCGCACTTTTTTTATGAAGTTAATGTTGAGAATGTATCTTGAATGTATCTCGGTTTGCGCGGGCTCCGTGGCTGCTGTGCGCTCCGTGCGCTCCGCGGCTGCGGTTCCGGTGCCGTGCGCTGCAGCGGCGGTACCTGTCGTAACTGGGGAGCCTTGTGGTTCCGCGGCCGCGGTGCGTGTCCTCACTTAAACTGTGAGGACTGTACTGAGGCCAGTAAACTAACCTGATCTTCATTCACTACTGCCACCAGGGCCACTGCCCCTCTTGGGTTGCTTCCAACTCATCCTGAAAAGGGAACAAACACATGTTCAGTGTTTTCAGTGTATTCAGACAAATCATTCAACTTAAAAAAGAAAACATGATGTCATCATCACTACTTGCGATGCAATAGTCAAATAGAAGCACTGTCAATAAAAAGGTAAACATGTTGCATGTATTATTTGTGAAATGTGGCGTTGTTTGTAGTTTAGTGTGTTTCCGCGTTTTCACGGCAGGGATGGCGTCTGCTGAGACGCTGATTCCGCGGCTGCTGTGCGTTTGGCGCTCCGGTGGCGGTACGTGTCGTGTTTGCGCTGACTGTGTGCCCCGCCGCGCGGCTTAAGTGAGGACCGACACGCGCCGGGCCGAGGTGGGATCTCGGTGCCGTGTGCTGTGGCTGCGGTACGTGTCGCAACTGAGGAGCCTGGTGGTTCAGCGGCAGCGGTGCGCCGGAGTGTGGATATGGAGTGGCTCGGGAACAAACTGCTGTGCGCTCCGTGCGCTCCGCGGCTGCGGTTCCGGTGCCGTGCGCTGCGGCGGCGGTACCTGTCGTAACTGGGGAGCCTTGTGGTTCCGCGGCCGCGGTGCGTGTCCTCACTTAAACTGTGAGGACTGTACTCAGGCCAGTAAACTAACCTGATCTTCATTCACTACTGCCACCAGGGCCACTGCCCCTCTTGGGTTGCTTCCAACTCATCCTGAAAAGGGAACAAACACATGTTCAGTGTTTTCAGTGTATTCAGACAAATCATTCAACTTAAAAAAGAAAACATGATGTCATCATCACTACTTGCGATGCAATAGTCAAATAGAAGCACTGTCAATAAAAAGGTAAACATGTTGCATGTATTATTTGTGAAATGTGGCGTTGTTTGTAGTTTAGTGTGTTTCCGCGTTTTCACGGCAGGGATGGCGTCTGCTGAGACGCTGATTCCGCGGCTGCTGTGCGTTTGGCGCTGCGGTGGCGGTACGTGTCGTGTTTGCGCTGACTGTGTGCCCCGCCGCGTGGCTTAAGTGAAGACCGACACGCGCCGGGCCGAGGCGGGGCCGGGCGCACCGCACTTTTTTTATGAAGTTAATGTTGAGAATGTATCTTGAATGTATCTCGGTTTGCGCGGGCTCCGTGGCTGCTGTGCGCTCCGTGCGCTCCGCGGCTGCGGTTCCGGTGCCGTGCGCTGCGGCGGCGGTACCTGTCGTAACTGGGGAGCCTTGTGGTTCCGCGGCCGCGGTGCGTGTCCTCACTTAAACTGTGAGGACTGTACTCAGGCCAGTAAACTAACCTGATCTTCATTCACTACTGCCACCAGGGCCACTGCCCCTCTTGGGTTGCTTCCAACTCATCCTGAAAAGGGAACAAACACATGTTCAGTGTTTTCAGTGTATTCAGACAAATCATTCAACTTAAAAAAGAAAACATGATGTCATCATTACTACTTGCGATGCAATAGTCAAATAGAAGCACTGTCAATAAAAAGGTAAACATGTTGCATGTATTATTTGTGAAATGTGGCGTTGTTTGTAGTTTAGTGTGTTTCCGCGTTTTCACGGCAGGGATGGCGTCTGCTGAGACGCTGATTCCGCGGCTGCTGTGCGTTTGGCGCTGCGGTGGCGGTACGTGTCGTGTTTGCGCTGACTGTGTGCCCCGCCGCGCGGCTGTGTGAGGACCGACACGCGCCGGGCCGAGGTGGGATCTCGGTGCCGTGTGCTGTGGCTGCGGTACCTGTCGTAACTGGGGAGCCTGGTGGTTCCGCGGCGGTGCGTGTCCTCACTTAAACTGTGAGGACTGTACTCATGAGTTTATTTGTCAATGTGTGCCGTGATTTCATAGCGCTGTCCACGGTGCTGAAATGAGCCTCGGTGTCGGCAGCGTCACAGGGTGACCTCATTTTATATTTCCAGATTGTGGCTATGTTTGCACTGAGTGTGTTTCTTTAATTTCAACAATGTAGCCATAATGGTCTCCAACAACGGTGAACAAAACAAACGCCACAGAAGCTGCAGTGCAAACTCCACCCACCTATAGCTGCAGAGGAAAAACTACATGTCTACTATAAACTGCTTTCTATATTCCTTCCTGGTTGGATTTAAACACACATCTGCCAATTTATTAGGTACACATTTTCTGTTTATGAACACACTGATTGAAGGAGCCAATCACATGGCAGTAAGTCATTGCATTTAGGCAGGTAGACATGATCAGGACGCCCAAATCAAGTTGAAACAGACTATCAGCATTAGGAAGAAAGGTGATTCAAGGAGCTTTTAATGTGGCATGGTTACTGGTAGTATTTTTACAAACTGCTTGCACAACCACGGTGTGACAAACAGAAAATATCCAGTGATGCCATGTTGAGGTCAAAGATCAGCAGAAAGGCCATGCTAAGAAAGCAAAAGGAACTCAAATCAGCGCAACCAAAGTGTGCAGAACACCATCTGAAGGCACAACACATTGAACCTTGCCGAAAAATGACTGCCTCCGACGGGAACGCGCATCGGTTAAGAGGTAGTGAGCGTAGGTCTACTGGTAGATATAATACTGTATACAGGGTACACCCTATAAGTCGTTGTTTGAAGGAGCGATACTGACCAAATTCATTGTACATGCACCTGTTTTCCCTCGACTGCTAATGCTGAAAAGATAGAGAATGTAAGCCCTAACAATCCAGAGTTACAGGGTGCAGTCACTTCTCGGCAGGCCCTGCCGAAATGTGACAGCACCCTGTAACTCTTTATTGCAAGAAGCAATATTGACCAAATTCACTGTACATGCACCTGGTTTCCTCTACTTTCCTCTCCTCTACTGATTCTTCCAATTAGCCACTCACAGTGTGACTCCTGGCTGCTGAGTTAGTTAGCACCAGTTAGTTACTAGAAACCCAAGCCTTTTTAGATGATTTATATTAATAAATACACCATTAAATAATGACTTAAGTGTCATTAATTATTTAAATTAATAAATAGCCTTTTCAATAATTACTTACATCACATTGGTTTTCTTAGGTTACAAAATACTGACCTGGGTTTTTTTCGTCATCACTTAGTAACAACAAGAATAATAATAATAATAATAATAAGAAGAAGAATAATATTCAGTGGAGCTCCACTTCAGGTTTTACTTGATACTCATTCCAAACTAAATGTTTATTTAAATATTAGTTTAAATGTCATATGATTAAAAAAAAGTGTTAAAGTTTGAGTGTACACTTACAATTAAGTGTTAAGTGTGTTTGTTTCTGTTTGGTTGTGATGAGTTTCTGTTGTACTCACACCAGCAAACCGAATCCAGTTCAGTCCGTCCATGAATACCAGTCCGGGTTTTGTAGCAGGTTTGCGTTGATGCTGCAAACAGAGAGTGAGACACAAACAGGTGACTGTGATCGTTTCATTAAAGACAAGAGATGAGAAGAAGACTGATGTCAGTGAAGAAACAAGGAAACAAAGTAACGTCAAACTTACATCTGTGATCTGTCCCTCTGGTGCGGCTGTCAACACAGGAGTTTAAATATTGGCACAATGGTCAGCCAATCAGGTGTGAAAGCTTGAAATGTTTGGGGCGGGGCTTATTATTGAAAACATGTGCGCTGTGACTGAGGAGCCTGGTGGTTCAGTGGCTGCGGTGCGCGTTGAGCCGGAGTGTGGATATGGAGTGTGCGCCTGTGTGCCGCGCCACGCCGCGCGGCTTAAGTGAAGACCGACACGCGCCGGGCTGAGGTGGGATCCTGGCGGGGCCGGGCCCACCGCACTTCCTTGTATCTAAAGAAAAGAAGAAAAGAATGCATTTGAAATTGTATTGTAGCTTGAGCATGCACATGAGTTCATTTGTCAATGTGTGCCGTGATTTCATAGCGCTGTCCACGGTGATGAAATGAGCCTCGGTGTCGGCAGGGTCACGGGGCCACCTCATTTTATATTTCCAGATTGTGGCTATGTTTGCACTGAGTGTGTTTCTTTCATTTCAACAATGTAGCCATAATGGTCTCTGGTTTTATGAAGTTAATGTTGAGAATGTATCTTGTCTGCGGGGAATGAGTTACTTCAACTTTAACCATTTAGGAAACCAATTAAGTTTATTAACTCAAACAATTTAAGCATACAAAAGTATTTGATTTGAGTACAAGTAACTCAAGTATTTGTTGTTAAAGTAACTTGGGTAAAGTGCATTGTACTAATTCCATTCAGTTAATGAAAACTACTAAGTATGTGACACTTATGTGAAACGGATTTATCTGAACTGAAATGATCTTCTTTATACAAATGTTAATACTTAAGTTGAATTGACTCTTTTCTTTCTACTAAATCAAATTATTACATTCTACTTCTGACAACTTCAAATGGAGAGCGTAGATCAGTGTGTGAGCCATTACAACCTGATTGTGAGGACCAGAGACACATGGTGAGTTTCAAAGGGAACTCCTGCAGGAACCTGATCTTCATTCACTACTGCCACCAGGGCCACTGCCCCTCTTGGGTTGCTTCCAACTCATCCTGAAAAGGGAACAAACACATGTTCAGTGTTTTCAGTGTATTCAGACAAATCATTCAACTTAAAAAAGAAAACATGATGTCATCATCACTACTTGCGATGCAATAGTCAAATAGAAGCACTGTCAATAAAAAGGTAAACATGTTGCATGTATTAGTTGTGAAATGTGGCGTTGTTTGTAGTTTAGTGTGTTTCCGCGTTTTCACGGCAGGGATAGCGTCTGCTGAGACGCTGGTTCCGCGGCTGCTGTGCGTTTGGCGCTGCGGCGGCGGTACGTGTCGTGTTTGCGCTGACTGTGTGCCCCGCCGCGCGGCTTAAGTGAGGACCGACACGCGCCGGGCCGAGGTGGGATCTCGGTGCCGTGTGCTGTGGCTGCGGTACGTGTCGCAACTGAGGAGCCTGGTGGTTCAGCGGCAGCGGTGCGCCGGAGTGTGGATATGGAGTGGCTCGGGAACAAACACATGTTCAGTGTTTTCAGTGTATTCAGACAAATCATTCAACTTAAAAAAGAAAACATGATGTCATCATCACTACTTGCGATGCAATAGTCAAATAGAAGCACTGTCAATAAAAAGGTAAACATGTTGCATGTATTAGTTGTGAAATGTGGCGTTACACTGTACTCACATCTTATACCAAACTGAGAATACAAGTGCGTGTCCTCACTTAAACTGTGAGGACTGTACTCACGCCAGTAAACCGAATCCAGTCTGGGGTTTGTAGCAGGTTTGTAGGTTTGTGCGCCACGCTGCGCGGCTTAAGTGAAGACCGACACGCGCCAGGCCGAGGTGGGATCTCGGCAGGGCTGGGCGCTGTGGCTGCGGTACGTGTCGCAACTGAGGAGCCTGGTGGTTCAGCGGCTGCAGTGCGCGTCGCGCCGGAGTGTGGATATGGAGGGTGCGCCGCGGCTTAAGTGAAGACCGACACGCGCCGGGCCGCACCGCACTTCCTTGTATCTTAAAAAAAAGAAAAGAATGCATTTGAAATTGTATTGTAGCTTGAGCATGCGCATGATTTTATTTGTCAATGTGTGCCGTGATTTCATAGCGCTGTCCACGGTGCTGAAATGAGCCTCGCTGTCATATTAAAACTCTTTTCCAGATGAGGCATTGCTACAAGCTTTTAATGTGGCATGGTTACTGGTAGTATTTTTACAAACTGCTTGCACAACCACGGTGTGACAAACAGAAAATATCCAGTGATGCCATGTTGAGGTCAAAGATCAGCAGAAAGGCCATGCTAAGAAAGCAAAAGGAACTCAAATCAGCGCAACCAAAGTGTGCAGAACACCATCTGGGGTGCAGTCACTTCTCGGCAGGCCCTGCCGAAATGTGACAGCACCCTGTAACTCTTTATTGCAAGAAGCAATATTGACCAAATTCACTGTACATGCACCTGGTTTCCTCTACTTTCCTCTCCTCTACTGATTCTTCCAATTAGCCACTCACAGTGTGACTCCTGGCTGCTGAGTTAGTTAGCACCAGTTAGTTACTAGAAACCCAAGCCTTTTTAGATGATTTATATTAATAAATACACCATTAAATAATGACTTCAGTGTCATTAATTATTTAAATTAATAAATAGCCTTTTCAATAATTACTTACATCACATTGGTTTTCTTAGGTTACAAAATACTAACCTGGGTTTTTTTCGTCATCACTTAGTAACAACAATAATAATAATAATAATAATAATAATAAGAATAATATTCAGTGGAGCTCCACTTCAGGTTTTACTTGATACTCATTCCAAACTAAATGTTAGTTTAAATATTAGTTTAAATGTCATATGATAAAAAAAAGTGTTAAAGTTTGAGTGTACACTTACAATTAAGTGTTAAGTGTGTTTGTTTCTGTTTGGTTGTGATGAGTTTCTGTTGTACTCACACCAGCAAACCGAATCCAGTTCAGTCCGTCCATGAATACCAGTCCGGGTTTTGTAGCAGGTTTGCGTTGATGCTGCAAACAGAGAGTGAGACACAAACCGAGATCGGTACGTGTCGCAACTGAGGAGCCTGGTGGTTCAGCGGCTGCAGTGCGCGTCGCGCCGGAGTGTGGATATGGAGGGTGCGCCGCGGCTTAAGTGAAGACCGACACGCGCCGGGCCGCACCGCACTTCCTTGTATCTTAAAAAAAAGAAAAGAATGCATTTGAAATTGTATTGTAGCTTGAGCATGCGCATGATTTTATTTGTCAATGTGTGCCGTGATTTCATAGCGCTGTCCACGGTGCTGAAATGAGCCTCGCTGTCATATTAAAACTCTTTTCCAGATGAGGCATTGCTACAACGATGACTTTGACAGTGTGTGGGTGTCACCATCCTCTTTCACTCACTTGAGCTTCACTAAAGAGTGCAGGTCGTCTCTCTTTTAGTTCGGCAAGGAGGAGCTGAATTCACAGTTTCTTCATGCCCGAGTGCTGCATATGTTGATGGAGACCTGTGACATAAAACACAAAGAGCTACTGATGGTGCTACGTCTGTTTTTCACTAGACTACTCATAGATATCAGTACATCAACTGACAGTTAATGTATTATTTATTTGAACTTACAATTGTACATTTATATTCAAATACATACACAAATATGAAAGAACTGTACACTATAGTGGCGGTGATTGACTGAACATCGTATGTTGGGTGCACATTTAAACACAGGATCCAGGCAGCTTTCCAAGTTGCAATATTTTATTTCCAAGTAAACGGTAGTCGGTGATGAGGGGTAATGGTGGATGATTCTGTCTATATGAAAATGATAAAGGAAATATTACAATCTAGAAAGTATCAAATATACAATAAGAAATGAGGTTGTCTTAGACTAACATCAATAATACATCCACTCTTACTTCCCTCTCTTTAGCAAAGGATTAAACTCAGGAATCTAGTATAATGACACACAAGCAATAAGTAAGTCTTCATACAAGATGTAGTATCAACCAAATGAATCATTAAATGAGTGAACGTCCATAAAACTCACAGCCAGTGTCCCTTTGTTCTCGTGGATTGTTTGGAGGGAAAATAGGGGGGTCAAAGGGCGGAAGGGGCGGGTTATATAGGATTAGGGGTGTGGTCCAGGTAGGTGTGCCAGTGATGAGGCAGGTGAGGAGGAGACTTGGGATTTTAACAAATACATATACAATGGCCGTGCCACTTTAATATAAACCTAAAATTCGAAGGTAAAATCAATTATTAGTAATAATATACAAAGTGTTTACATTAAAAACAAAGTAACACGTCAACCACAAATCTATGGATCACACCAAGCATCTGTGAGACGTCTGAGCCAGCGGATCATTTCATCAGGACAGGCCGAGGTAGCGCTGCTCTGCCCTGGGCACTGTGAGCACCGAGCGTCCGCAGAGGCGGAGCTGATCACCTCCGACAACGTACCGCGCTGAAATCAGTTCCAGGTTGGATATTCAACAGACATTCGCTCCAGATCCAACGGCACCCTCCTCCTTCTCCACCCCGAGATTGGTGCACGATCACGGCTTGTACAAAGTCCGACCCATCGCTCTCAACAACCGTGGTCTCATTTAGGGACCATCAACGAATTACCGTTAAAAATGGATTAAAAAAAATTATGGGAGGTACTAAAACGGAATAAAAAGAGGTGTGTCCTGACTAGGCAGTCTAGTTCTATGTTGCTGCACTGTTTTGGAATCTTTAGGGTCACATGGCCTGGACGCGATTGAGATAAAATGCTAATATTTGCATTAAAGAAATGATTGAAAGTAAATCAAGTATTTAAATGGAATATAAAGAGGTGTGTCCTGACTAGGCAGTCTAGTACTATGTTTGTACACTCATTTGGAGTCGTTGGGTCACATTGCCTGGAAGCTATTGAGCTAAAATGCTAATATTTACATTATTAAAATTATAAAAAAAATAAATGAGGTAATTAAATATTAGTTTAATGTCATATGATCAAAATTAAAGTGTTAACGTTCGACTCTACACTTAGATTCAAGTGTTAAGTGTGTTTGCGGTTTGTTTCTGTCTGGTTGTGATGACTTTCTGTTGTACTCACGCCAGTAAACCGAATCCAGTCTGGGGTTTGTAGCAGGTTTGTACTGTAGCAGGTTTGCATTGGTGCTGCAAACAGAGAGTGAGACACAAACATGGGACTGTGATGGTTTCATTAAAGACAAGAGATGAGAAGAAGACTGGAGTCGGTGAGAAAACAAGGAAACAAAGTAACGTCAAACTTACGTCTGTGATCTGTCAGCATCTCCTCTCCCTCTGGTGCGGCTGTCAACACAGGAGTTTAAATATTGGCACAATGGTCAGTCAATCAGGTGTGAAAGCTTGAAATGTTTGGGGCGGGGCTTATTATTGAAAACATGTGCGCTGTGACTGAGGAGCCTGGTGGTTCAGTGGCTGCGGTGCGAGTTGAGCCGTCGTGTGGATATGGAGTGTGCGCCTGTGTGCCGCGCCACGCTGCGCGGCTTAAGTGAAGACCGACACGCGCCGGGCTGAGGTGGGATCCTGGCGGGGCCGGGCGCACCGCACTTCCTTGTATCTAAAGAAAAAAAGAAAAGAATGCATTTGAAATTGTATTGTAGCTTGAGCATGCACATGAGTTCATTTGTCAATGTGTGCCGTGATTTCATAGCGCTGTCCACGGTGATGAAATGAGCCTCGGTGTCGGCAGGGTCACGGGGCCACCTCATTTTATATTTCCAGATTGTGGCTATGTTTGCACTGAGTGTGTTTCTTTCATTTCAACAATGTAGCCATAATGGTCTCTGGTTTTATGAAGTTAATGTTGAGAATGTATCTTGTCTGCGGGGAATGAGTTACTTCAACTTTAACCATTTAGGAAACCAATTAAGTTTATTAACTCAAACAATTTAAGCATACAAAAGTATTTGATTTGAGTACAAGTAACTCAAGTATTTGTTGTTCAAGTAACTTGGGTAAAGTGCATTGTACTAATTCCATTCAGTTAATGAAAACTACTAAGTATGTGACACTTATGTGAAACGGATTTATCTGAACTGAAATGATCTTCTTTATACAAATGTTAATACTTAAGTTGAATTGACTCTTTTCTTTCTACTAAATCAAATTATTACATTCTACTTCTGACAACTTCAAATGGAGAGCGTAGATCAGTGTGTGAGCCATTACAACCTGATTGTGAGGACCAGAGACACATGGTGAGTTTCAAAGGGAAGTCCTGCAGGAACCTGATCTTCATTCACTACTGCCACCAGGGCCACTGCCCCTCTTGGGTTGCTTCCAACTCATCCTGAAAAGGGAACAAACACATGTTCAGTGTTTTCAGTGTATTCAGACAAATCATTCAACTTAAAAAAGAAAACATGATGTCATCATCACTACTTGCGATGCAATAGTCAAATAGAAGCACTGTCAATAAAAAGGTAAACATGTTGCATGTATTATTTGTGAAATGTGGCGTTGTTTGTAGTTTAGTGTGTTTCCGCGTTTTCACGGGAGGGATGGCGTCTGCTGAGACGCTGGTTCCGCGGCTGCTGTGCGTTTGGCGCTGCGGTGGCGGTACGTGTCGTGTTTGCGCTGACTGTGTGCCCCGCCGCGCGGCTTAAGTGAGGACCGACACGCGCCGGGCCGAGGTGGGATCTCGGTGCCGTGTGCTGTGGCTGCGGTACGTGTCGCAACTGAGGAGCCTGGTGGTTCAGCGGCAGCGGTGCGCCGGAGTGTGGATATGGAGTGGCTCGGGAACAAACACATGTTCAGTGTTTTCAGTGTATTCAGACAAATCATTCAACTTAAAAAAGAAAACATGATGTCATCATCACTACTTGCGATGCAATAGTCAAATAGAAGCACTGTCAATAAAAAGGTAAACATGTTGCATGTATTATTTGTGAAATGTGGCGTTGTTTGTAGTTTAGTGTGTTTCCGCGTTTTCACGGCAGGGATGGCGTCTGCTGAGACGCTGGTTCCGCGGCTGCTGTGCGTTTGGCGCTGCGGCGGCGGTACGTGTCGTGTTTGCGCTGACTGTGTGCCCCGCCGCGCGGCTTAAGTGAGGACCGACACGCGCCGGGCCGAGGTGGGATCTCGGTGCCGTGTGCTGTGGCTGCGGTACGTGTGGCAACTGAGGAGCCTGGTGGTTCAGCGGCTGCGGTGCGCGTCGCGCCGTTGTGCGGATATGGAGGGTGCGCCTGTGCGCTGCGCCACGCCGCGCGGCTTAAGTGAAGACCGACACGCGCCGGGCCGAGGCGGGGCCGGGCGCACCGCACTTTTTTTATGAAGTTAATGTTGAGAATGTATCTTGAATGTATCTCGGTTTGCGCGGGCTCCGTGGCTGCTGTGCGCTCCGTGCGCTCCGCGGCTGCGGTTCCGGTGCCGTGCGCTGCGGCGGCGGTACCTGTCGTAACTTGGGAGCCTTGTGGTTCCGCGGCCGCGGTGCGTGTCCTCACTTAAACTGTGAGGACTGTACTCATGAGTTTATTTGTCAATGTGTGCCGTGATTTCATAGCGCTGTCCACGGTGCTGAAATGAGCCTCGGTGTCGGCAGCGTCACAGGGTGACCTCATTTTATATTTCCAGATTGTGGCTATGTTTGCACTGAGTGTGTTTCTTTAATTTCAACAATGTAGCCATAATGGTCTCCAACAACGGTGAACAAAACAAACGCCACAGAAGCTGCAGTGCAAACTCCACCCACCTATAACTGCAGAGGAAAAACTACATGTCTACTATAAACTGCTTTCTATATTCCTTCCTGGTTGGATTTAAACACACATCTGCCAATTTATTAGGTACACATTTTCTGTTTATGAACACACTGATTGAAGGAGCCAATCACATGGCAGTAAGTCATTGCATTTAGGCAGGTAGACATGATCAGGACGCCCAAATCAAGTTCAAACAGACTATCAGCATTAGGAAGAAAGGTGATTCAAGGAGCTTTTAATGTGGCATGGTTACTGGTAGTATTTTTACAAACTGCTTGCACAACCACGGTGTGACAAACAGAAAATATCCAGTGATGCCATGTTGAGGTCAAAGATCAGCAGAAAGGCCATGCTAAGAAAGCAAAAGGAACTCAAATCAGCGCAACCAAAGTGTGCAGAACACCATCTGAAGGCACAACACATTGAACCTTGCCGAAAAATGACTGCCTCCGACGGGAACGCGCATCGGTTAAGAGGTAGTGAGCGTAGGTCTACTGGTAGATATAATACTGTATACAGGGTACACCCTATAAGTCGTTGTTTGAAGGAGCGATACTGACCAAATTCATTGTACATGCACCTGTTTTCCTCGACTGCTAATGCTGAAAAGATAGAGAATGTAAGCCCTAACAATCCAGAGTTACAGGGTGCAGTCACTTCTCGGCAGGCCCTGCCGAAATGTGACAGCACCCTGTAACTCTTTATTGCAAGAAGCAATATTGACCAAATTCACTGTACATGCACCTGGTTTCCTCTACTTTCCTCTCCTCTACTGATTCTTCCAATTAGCCACTCACAGTGTGACTCCTGGCTGCTGAGTTAGTTAGCACCAGTTAGTTACTAGAAACCCAAGCCTTTTTAGATGATTTATATTAATAAATACACCATTAAATAACGACTTAAGTGTCATTAATTATTTAAATTAATAAATAGCCTTTTCAATAATTACTTACATCACATTGGTTTTCTTAGGTTACAAAATACTGACCTGGGTTTTTTTCGTCATCACTTAGTAACAATAATAATAATAATAATAATAATAATAATAATAATAATATTCAGTGGAGCTCCACTTCAGGTTTTACTTGATACTCATTCCAAACTAAATGTTTATTTAAATATTAGTTTAAATGTCATATGATAAAAAAAAGTGTTAAAGTTTGAGTGTACACTTACAATTAAGTGTTAAGTGTGTTTGTTTCTGTTTGGTTGTGATGAGTTTCTGTTGTACTCACACCATCAAACCGAATCCAGTTCAGTCCGTCCATGAATACCAGTCCGGGTTTTGTAGCAGGTTTGCGTTGATGCTGCAAACAGAGAGTGAGACACAAACAGGTGACTGTGATCGTTTCATTAAAGACAAGAGATGAGAAGAAGACTGATGTCAGTGAATAAACAAGGAAACAAAGTAACGTCAAACTTACATCTGTGATCTGTCCCTCTGGTGCGGCTGTCAACACAGGAGTTTAAATATTGGCACAATGGTCAGCCAATCAGGTGTGAAAGCTTGAAATGTTTGGGGCGGGGCTTATTATTGAAAACATGTGCGCTGTGACTGAGGAGCCTGGTGGTTCAGTGGCTGCGGTGCGCGTTGAGCCGGAGTGTGGATATGGAGTGTGCGCCTGTGTGCCGCGCCACGCCGCGCGGCTTAAGTGAAGACCGACACGCGCCGGGCTGAGGTGGGATCCTGGCGGGGCCGGGCGCACCGCACTTCCTTGTATCTAAAGAAAAAAAGAAAAGAATGCATTTGAAATTGTATTGTAGCTTGAGCATGCACATGAGTTCATTTGTCAATGTGTGCCGTGATTTCATAGCGCTGTCCACGGTGATGAAATGAGCCTCGGTGTCGGCAGCGTCACGGGGCCACCTCATTTTATATTTCCAGATTGTGGCTATGTTTGCACTGAGTGTGTTTCTTTCATTTCAACAATGTAGCCATAATGGTCTCTGGTTTTATGAAGTTAATGTTGAGAATGTATCTTGTCTGCGGGGAATGAGTTACTTCAACTTTAACCATTTAGGAAACCAATTAAGTTTATTAACTCAAACAATTTAAGCATACAAAAGTATTTGATTTGAGTACAAGTAACTCAAGTATTTGTTGTTAAAGTAACTTGGGTAAAGTGCATTGTACTAATTCCATTCAGTTAATGAAAACTACTAAGTATGTGACACTTATGTGAAACGGATTTATCTGAACTGAAATGATCTTCTTTATACAAATGTTAATACTTAAGTTGAATTGACTCTTTTCTTTCTACTAAATCAAATTATTACATTCTACTTCTGACAACTTCAAATGGAGAGCGTAGATCAGTGTGTGAGCCATTACAACCTGATTGTGAGGACCAGAGACACATGGTGAGTTTCAAAGGGAACTCCTGCAGGAACCTGATCTTCATTCACTACTGCCACCAGGGCCACTGCCCCTCTTGGGTTGCTTCCAACTCATCCTGAAAAGGGAACAAACACATGTTCAGTGTTTTCAGTGTATTCAGACAAATCATTCAACTTAAAAAAGAAAACATGATGTCATCATCACTACTTGCGATGCAATAGTCAAATAGAAGCACTGTCAATAAAAAGGTAAACATGTTGCATGTATTATTTGTGAAATGTGGCGTTGTTTGTAGTTTAGTGTGTTTCCGCGTTTTCACGGCAGGGATGGCGTCTGCTGAGACGCTGATTCCGCGGCTGCTGTGCGTTTGGCGCTGCGGTGGCGGTACGTGTCGTGTTTGCGCTGACTGTGTGCCCCGCCACGCGGCTTAAGTGAGGACCGACACGCGCCGGGCCGAGGTGGGATCTCGGTGCCGTGTGCTGTGGCTGCGGTACGTGTCGCAACTGAGGAGCCTGGTGGTTCAGCGGCAGCGGTGCGCCGGAGTGTGGATATGGAGTGGCTCGGGAACAAACACATGTTCAGTGTTTTCAGTGTATTCAGACAAATCATTCAACTTAAAAAAGAAAACATGATGTCATCATCACTACTTGCGATGCAATAGTCAAATAGAAGCACTGTCAATAAAAAGGTAAACATGTTGCATGTATTATTTGTGGAATGTGGCGTTGTTTGTAGTATAGTGTGTTTCCGCGTTTTCACGGCAGGGATGGCGTCTGCTGAGACGCTGGTTCCGCGGCTGCTGTGCGTTTGGCGCTGCGGCGGCGGTACGTGTCGTGTTTGCGCTGACTGTGTGCCCCGCCGCGCGGCTTAAGTGAGGACCGACACGCGCCGGGCCGAGGTGGGATCTCGGTGCCGTGTGCTGTGGCTGCGGTACGTGTGGCAACTGAGGAGCCTGGTGGTTCAGCGGCTGCGGTGCGCGTCGTGCCGTTGTGCGGATATGGAGGGTGCGCCTGTGCGCTGCGCCACGCCGCGCGGCTTAAGTGAAGACCGACACGCGCCGGGCCGAGGCGGGGCCGGGCGCACCGCACTTTTTTTATGAAGTTAATGTTGAGAATGTATCTTGAATGTATCTCGGTTTGCGCGGGCTCCGTGGCTGCTGTGCGCTCCGTGCGCTCCGCGGCTGCGGTTCCGGTGCCGTGCGCTGCGGCGGCGGTACCTGTCGTAACTGGGGAGCCTTGTGGTTCCGCGGCCGCGGTGCGTGTCCTCACTTAAACTGTGAGGACTGTACTCAGGCCAGTAAACTAACCTGATCTTCATTCACTACTGCCACCAGGGCCACTGCCCCTCTTGGGTTGCTTCCAACTCATCCTGAAAAGGGAACAAACACATGTTCAGTGTTTTCAGTGTATTCAGACAAATCATTCAACTTAAAAAAGAAAACATGATGTCATCATCACTACTTGCGATGCAATAGTCAAATAGAAGCACTGTCAATAAAAAGGTAAACATGTTGCATGTATTATTTGTGAAATGTGGCGTTGTTTGTAGTTTAGTGTGTTTCCGCGTTTTCACGGCAGGGATGGCGTCTGCTGAGACGCTGATTCCGCGGCTGCTGTGCGTTTGGCGCTGCGGTGGCGGTACGTGTCGTGTTTGCGCTGACTGTGTGCCCCGCCGCGCGGCTTAAGTGAGGACCGACACGCGCCGGGCCGAGATGGGATCTCGGTGCCGTGTGCTGTGGCTGCGGTACGTGTCGCAACTGAGGAGCCTGGTGGTTCAGCGGCAGCGGTGCGCCGGAGTGTGGATATGGAGTGGCTCGGGAACAAACACATGTTCAGTGTTTTCAGTGTATTCAGACAAATCATTCAACTTAAAAAAGAAAACATGATGTCATCATCACTACTTGCGATGCAATAGTCAAATAGAAGCACTGTCAATAAAAAGGTAAACATGTTGCATGTATTATTTGTGAAATGTGGCGTTGTTTGTAGTTTAGTGTGTTTCCGCGTTTTCACGGCAGGGATGGCGTCTGCTGAGACGCTGGTTCCGCGGCTGCTGTGCGTTTGGCGCTGCGGCGGCGGTACGTGTCGTGTTTGCGCTGACTGTGTGCCCCGCCGCGCGGCTTAAGTGAGGACCGACACGCGCCGGGCCGAGGTGGGATCTCGGTGCCGTGTGCTGTGGCTGCGGTACGTGTGGCAACTGAGGAGCCTGGTGGTTCAGCGGCTGCGGTGCGCGTCGCGCCGTTGTGCGGATATGGAGGGTGCGCCTGTGCGCTGCGCCACGCCGCGCGGCTTAAGTGAAGACCGACACGCGCCGGGCCGAGGCGGGGCCGGGCGCACCGCACTTTTTTTATGAAGTTAATGTTGAGAATGTATCTTGAATGTATCTCGGTTTGCGCGGGCTCCGTGGCTGCTGTGCGCTCCGTGCGCTCCGCGGCTGCGGTTCCGGTGCCGTGCGCTGCGGCGGCGGTACCTGTCGTAACTTGGGAGCCTTGTGGTTCCGCGGCCGCGGTGCGTGTCCTCACTTAAACTGTGAGGACTGTACTCATGAGTTTATTTGTCAATGTGTGCCGTGATTTCATAGCGCTGTCCACGGTGCTGAAATGAGCCTCGGTGTCGGCAGCGTCACAGGGTGACCTCATTTTATATTTCCAGATTGTGGCTATGTTTGCACTGAGTGTGTTTCTTTAATTTCAACAATGTAGCCATAATGGTCTCCAACAACGGTGAACAAAACAAACGCCACAGAAGCTGCAGTGCAAACTCCACCCACCTATAACTGCAGAGGAAAAACTACATGTCTACTATAAACTGCTTTCTATATTCCTTCCTGGTTGGATTTAAACACACATCTGCCAATTTATTAGGTACACATTTTCTGTTTATGAACACACTGATTGAAGGAGCCAATCACATGGCAGTAAGTCATTGCATTTAGGCAGGTAGACATGATCAGGACGCCCAAATCAAGTTCAAACAGACTATCAGCATTAGGAAGAAAGGTGATTCAAGGAGCTTTTAATGTGGCATGGTTACTGGTAGTATTTTTACAAACTGCTTGCACAACCACGGTGTGACAAACAGAAAATATCCAGTGATGCCATGTTGAGGTCAAAGATCAGCAGAAAGGCCATGCTAAGAAAGCAAAAGGAACTCAAATCAGCGCAACCAAAGTGTGCAGAACACCATCTGAAGGCACAACACATTGAACCTTGCCGAAAAATGACTGCCTCCGACGGGAACGCGCATCGGTTAAGAGGTAGTGAGCGTAGGTCTACTGGTAGATATAATACTGTATACAGGGTACACCCTATAAGTCGTTGTTTGAAGGAGCGATACTGACCAAATTCATTGTACATGCACCTGTTTTCCTCGACTGCTAATGCTGAAAAGATAGAGAATGTAAGCCCTAACAATCCAGAGTTACAGGGTGCAGTCACTTCTCGGCAGGCCCTGCCGAAATGTGACAGCACCCTGTAACTCTTTATTGCAAGAAGCAATATTGACCAAATTCACTGTACATGCACCTGGTTTCCTCTACTTTCCTCTCCTCTACTGATTCTTCCAATTAGCCACTCACAGTGTGACTCCTGGCTGCTGAGTTAGTTAGCACCAGTTAGTTACTAGAAACCCAAGCCTTTTTAGATGATTTATATTAATAAATACACCATTAAATAATGACTTCAGTGTCATTAATTATTTAAATTAATAAATAGCCTTTTCAATAATTACTTACATCACATTGGTTTTCTTAGGTTACAAAATACTAACCTGGGTTTTTTTTCGTCATCACTTAGTAACAATAATAATAATAATAATAATAATAATAATAAGAAGAATAATATTCAGTGGAGCTCCACTTCAGGTTTTACTTGATACTCATTCCAAACTAAATGTTTATTTAAATATTAGTTTAAATGTCATATGATAAAAAAAAAGTGTTAAAGTTTGAGTGTACACTTACAATTAAGTGTTAAGTGTGTTTGTTTCTGTTTGGTTGTGATGAGTTTCTGTTGTACTCACACCAGCAAACCAAATCCAGTTCAGTCCGTCCATGAATACCAGTCCGGGTTTTGTAGCAGGTTTGCGTTGATGCTGCAAACAGAGAGTGAGACACAATCAGGTGACTGTGATCGTTTCATTAAAGACAAGAGATGAGAAGAAGACTGATGTCAGTGAAGAAACAAGGAAACAAAGTAACGTCAAACTTACATCTGTGATCTGTCCCTCTGGTGCGGCTGTCAACACAGGAGTTTAAATATTGGCACAATGGTCAGCCAATCAGGTGTGAAAGCTTGAAATGTTTGGGGCGGGGCTTATTATTGAAAACATGTGCGCTGTGACTGAGGAGCCTGGTGGTTCAGTGGCTGCGGTGCGCGTTGAGCCGGAGTGTGGATATGGAGTGTGCGCCTGTGTGCCGCGCCACGCCGCGCGGCTTAAGTGATCCTGGCGGGGCCGGGCGCACCGCACTTCCTTGTATCTAAAGAAAAAAAGAAAAGAATGCATTTGAAATTGTATTGTAGCTTGAGCATGCACATGAGTTCATTTGTCAATGTGTGCCGTGATTTCATAGCGCTGTCCACGGTGATGAAATGAGCCTCGGTGTCGGCAGGGTCACGGGGCCACCTCATTTTATATTTCCAGATTGTGGCTATGTTTGCACTGAGGGTGTTTCTTTCATTTCAACAATGTAGCCATAATGGTCTCTGGTTTTATGAAGTTAATGTTGAGAATGTATCTTGTCTGCGGGGAATGAGTTACTTCAACTTTAACCATTTAGGAAACCAATTAAGTTTATTAACTCAAACAATTTAAGCATACAAAAGTATTTGATTTGAGTACAAGTAACTCAAGTATTTGTTGTTAAAGTAACTTGGGTAAAGTGCATTGTACTAATTCCATTCAGTTAATGAAAACTACTAAGTATGTGACACTTATGTGAAACGGATTTATCTGAACTGAAATGATCTTCTTTATACAAATGTTAATACTTAAGTTGAATGGACTCTTTTCTTTCTACTAAATCAAATTATTACATTCTACTTCTGACAACTTCAAATGGAGAGCGTAGATCAGTGTGTGAGCCATTACAACCTGATTGTGAGGACCAGAGACACATGGTGAGTTTCAAAGGGAACTCCTGCAGGAACCTGATCTTCATTCACTACTGCCACCAGGGCCACTGCCCCTCTTGGGTTGCTTCCAACTCATCCTGAAAAGGGAACAAACACATGTTCAGTGTTTTCAGTGTATTCAGACAAATCATTCAACTTAAAAAAGAAAACATGATGTCATCATCACTACTTGCGATGCAATAGTCAAATAGAAGCACTGTCAATAAAAAGGTAAACATGTTGCATGTATTATTTGTGAAATGTGGCGTTGTTTGTAGTTTAGTGTGTTTCCGCGTTTTCATGGCAGGGATGGCGTCTGCTGAGACGCTGGTTCCGCGGCTGCTGTGCGTTTGGCGCTGCGGCGGCGGTACGTGTCGTGTTTGCGATGACTGTGTGCCCCGCCGCGCGGCTTAAGTGAGGACCGACACGCGCCGGGCCGAGGTGGGATCTCGGTGCCGTGTGCTGTGGCTGCGGTACGTGTCGCAACTGAGGAGCCTGGTGGTTCAGCGGCTGCGGTGCGCGTCGCGCCGTTGTGCGGATATGGAGGGTGCGCCTGTGCGCTGCGCCACGCCGCGCGGCTTAAGTGAAGACCGACACGCGCCGGGCCGAGGCGGGGCCGGGCGCACCGCACTTTTTTTATGAAGTTAATGTTGAGAATGTATCTTGAATGTATCTCGGTTTGCGCGGGCTCCGCGGCTGCTGTGCGCTCCGCGGCTGCGGTTCCGGTGCCGTGCGCTGCGGCGGCGGTACCTGTCGTAACTGGGGAGCCTGGTAGTTCCGCGGCCGCGGTGCGTGTCCTCACTTAAACTGTGAGGACTGTACTCAGGCCAGTAAACTAACCTGATCTTCATTCACTACTGCCACCAGGGCCACTGCCCCTCTTGGGTTGCTTCCAACTCATCCTGAAAAGGGAACAAACACATGTTCAGTGTTTTCAGTGTATTCAGACAAATCATTCAACTTAAAAAAGAAAACATGATGTCATCATCACTACTTGCGATGCAATAGTCAAATAGAAGCACTGTCAATAAAAAGGTAAACATGTTGCATGTATTATTTGTGAAATGTGGCGTTGTTTGTAGTTTAGTGTGTTTCCGCGTTTTCACGGCAGGGATGGCGTCTGCTGAGACGCTGGTTCCGCGGCTGCTGTGCGTTTGGCGCTGCGGCGGCGGTACGTGTCGTGTTTGCGCTGACTGTGTGCCCCGCCGCGCGGCTTAAGTGAGGACCGACACGCGCCGGGCCGAGGTGGGATCTCGGTGCCGTGTGCTGTGGCTGCGGTAGGTGTCGCAACTGAGGAGCCTGGTGGTTCAGCGGCAGCGGTGCGCCGGAGTGTGGATATGGAGTGGCTCGGGAACAAACACATGTTCAGTGTTTTCAGTGTATTCAGACAAATCATTCAACTTAAAAAAGAAAACATGATGTCATCATCACTACTTGCGATGCAATAGTCAAATAGAAGCACTGTCAATAAAAAGGTAAACATGTTGCATGTATTATTTGTGAAATGTGGCGTTGTTTGTAGTTTAGTGTGTTTCCGCGTTTTCACGGGAGGGATGGCGTCTGCTGAGACGCTGGTTCCGCGGCTGCTGTGCGTTTGGCGCTGCGGCGGCGGTGCGTGTCCTCACTTAAACTGTGAGGACTGTACTCATGAGTTTATTTGTCAATGTGTGCCGTGATTTCATAGCGCTGTCCACGGTGCTGAAATGAGCCTCGGTGTCGGCAGCGTCACAGGGTGACCTCATTTTATATTTCCAGATTGTGGCTATGTTTGCACTGAGTGTGTTTCTTTAATTTCAACAATGTAGCCATAATGGTCTCCAACAACGGTGAACAAAACAAACGCCACAGAAGCTGCAGTGCAAACTCCACCCACCTATAGCTGCAGAGGAAAAACTACATGTCTACTATAAACTGCTTTCTATATTCCTTCCTGGTTGGATTTAAACACACATCTGCCAATTTATTAGGTACACATTTTCTGTTTATGAACACACTGATTGAAGGAGCCAATCACATGGCAGTAAGTCATTGCATTTAGGCAGGTAGACATGATCAGGACGCCCAAATCAAGTTCAAACAGACTATCAGCATTAGGAAGAAAGGTGATTCAAGGAGCTTTTAATGTGGCATGGTTACTGGTAGTATTTTTACAAACTGCTTGCACAACCACGGTGTGACAAACAGAAAATATCCAGTGATGCCATGTTGAGGTCAAAGATCAGCAGAAAGGCCATGCTAAGAAAGCAAAAGGAACTCAAATCAGCGCAACCAAAGTGTGCAGAACACCATCTGAAGGCACAACACATTGAACCTTGCCGAAAAATGACTGCCTCCGACGGGAACGCGCATCGGTTAAGAGGTAGTGAGCGTAGGTCTACTGGTAGATATAATACTGTATACAGGGTACACCCTATAAGTCGTTGTTTGAAGGAGCGATACTGACCAAATTCATTGTACATGCACCTGTTTTCCTCGACTGCTAATGCTGAAAAGATAGAGAATGTAAGCCCTAACAATCCAGAGTTACAGGGTGCAGTCACTTCTCGGCAGGCCCTGCCGAAATGTGACAGCACCCTGTAACTCTTTATTGCAAGAAGCAATATTGACCAAATTCACTGTACATGCACCTGGTTTCCTCTACTTTCCTCTCCTCTATTGATTCTTCCAATCGGCCACTCACAGTGTGACTCCTGGCTGCTGAGTTAGTTAGCACCAGTTAGTTACTAGAAACCCAAGCCTTTTTAGATGATTTATATTAATAAATACACCATTAAATAATGACTTCAGTGTCATTAATTATTTAAATTAATAAATAGCCTTTTCAATAATTACTTACATCACATTGGTTTTCTTAGGTTACAAAATACTAACCTGGGTTTTTTTCGTCATCACTTAGTAACAACAATAATAATAATAATAATAATAAGAATAATAAGAATAATATTCAGTGGAGCTCCACTTCAGGTTTTACTTGATACTCATTCCAAACTAAATGTTTATTTAAATATTAGTTTAAATGTCATATGATAAAAAAAAAGTGTTAAAGTTTGAGTGTACACTTACAATTAAGTGTTAAGTGTGTTTGTTTCTGTTTGGTTGTGATGAGTTTCTGTTGTACTCACACCAGCAAACCAAATCCAGTTCAGTCCGTCCATGAATACCAGTCCGGGTTTTGTAGCAGGTTTGCGTTGATGCTGCAAACAGAGAGTGAGACACAAACAGGTGACTGTGATCGTTTCATTAAAGACAAGAGATGAGAAGAAGACTGATGTCAGTGAAGAAACAAGGAAACAAAGTAACGTCAAACTTACATCTGTGATCTGTCCCTCTGGTGCGGCTGTCAACACAGGAGTTTAAATATTGGCACAATGGTCAGCCAATCAGGTGTGAAAGCTTGAAATGTTTGGGGCGGGGCTTATTATTGAAAACATGTGCGCTGTGACTGAGGAGCCTGGTGGTTCAGTGGCTGCGGTGCGCGTTGAGCCGGAGTGTGGATATGGAGTGTGCGCCTGTGTGCCGCGCCACGCCGCGCGGCTTAAGTGAAGACCGACACGCGCCGGGCTGAGGTGGGATCCTGGCGGGGCCGGGCGCACCGCACTTCCTTGTATCTAAAGAAAAAAAGAAAAGAATGCATTTGAAATTGTATTGTAGCTTGAGCATGCACATGAGTTCATTTGTCAATGTGTGCCGTGATTTCATAGCGCTGTCCACGGTGATGAAATGAGCCTCGGTGTCGGCAGCGTCACGGGGCCACCTCATTTTATATTTCCAGATTGTGGCTATGTTTGCACTGAGTGTGTTTCTTTCATTTCAACAATGTAGCCATAATGGTCTCTGGTTTTATGAAGTTAATGTTGAGAATGTATCTTGTCTGCGGGGAATGAGTTACTTCAACTTTAACCATTTAGGAAACCAATTAAGTTTATTAACTCAAACAATTTAAGCATACAAAAGTATTTGATTTGAGTACAAGTAACTCAAGTATTTGTTGTTAAAGTAACTTGGGTAAAGTGCATTGTACTAATTCCATTCAGTTAATGAAAACTACTAAGTATGTGACACTTATGTGAAACGGATTTATCTGAACTGAAATGATCTTCTTTATACAAATGTTAATACTTAAGTTGAATTGACTCTTTTCTTTCTACTAAATCAAATTATTACATTCTACTTCTGACAACTTCAAATGGAGAGCGTAGATCAGTGTGTGAGCCATTACAACCTGATTGTGAGGACCAGAGACACATGGTGAGTTTCAAAGGGAACTCCTGCAGGAACCTGATCTTCATTCACTACTGCCACCAGGGCCACTGCCCCTCTTGGGTTGCTTCCAACTCATCCTGAAAAGGGAACAAACACATGTTCAGTGTTTTCAGTGTATTCAGACAAATCATTCAACTTAAAAAAGAAAACATGATGTCATCATCACTACTTGCGATGCAATAGTCAAATAGAAGCACTGTCAATAAAAAGGTAAACATGTTGCATGTATTATTTGTGAAATGTGGCGTTGTTTGTAGTTTAGTGTGTTTCCGCGTTTTCACGGCAGGGATGGCGTCTGCTGAGACGCTGGTTCCGCGGCTGCTGTGCGTTTGGCGCTGCGGCGGCGGTACGTGTCGTGTTTGCGCTGACTGTGTGCCCCGCCGCGCGGCTTAAGTGAGGACCGACACGCGCCGGGCCGAGGTGGGATCTCGGTGCCGTGTGCTGTGGCTGCGGTACGTGTGGCAACTGAGGAGCCTGGTGGTTCAGCGGCTGCGGTGCGCGTCGCGCCGTTGTGCGGATATGGAGGGTGCGCCTGTGCGCTGCGCCACGCCGCGCGGCTTAAGTGAAGACCGACACGCGCCGGGCCGAGGCGGGGCCGTTCGCACCGCACTTTTTTTATGAAGTTAATGTTGAGAATGTATCTTGAATGTATCTCGGTTTGCGCGGGCTCCGTGGCTGCTGTGCGCTCCGTGCGCTCCGCGGCTGCGGTTCCGGTGCCGTGCGCTGCGGCGGCGGTACCTGTCGTAACTGGGGAGCCTGGTGGTTCCGCGGCCGCGGTGCGTGTCCTCACTTAAACTGTGAGGACTGTACTCATGAGTTTATTTGTCAATGTGTGCCGTGATTTCATAGCGCTGTCCACGGTGCTGAAATGAGCCTCGGTGTCGGCAGCGTCACAGGGTGACCTCATTTTATATTTCCAGATTGTGGCTATGTTTGCACTGAGTGTGTTTCTTTAATTTCAACAATGTAGCCATAATGGTCTCCAACAACGGTGAACAAAACAAACGCCACAGAAGCTGCAGTGCAAACTCCACCCACCTATAGCTGCAGAGGAAAAACTACATGTCTACTATAAACTGCTTTCTATATTCCTTCCTGGTTGGATTTAAACACACATCTGCCAATTTATTAGGTACACATTTTCTGTTTATGAACACACTGATTGAAGGAGCCAATCACATGGCAGTAAGTCATTGCATTTAGGCAGGTAGACATGATCAGGACGCCCAAATCAAGTTCAAACAGACTATCAGCATTAGGAAGAAAGGTGATTCAAGGAGCTTTTAATGTGGCATGGTTACTGGTAGTATTTTTACAAACTGCTTGCACAACCACGGTGTGACAAACAGAAAATATCCAGTGATGCCATGTTGAGGTCAAAGATCAGCAGAAAGGCCATGCTAAGAAAGCAAAAGGAACTCAAATCAGCGCAACCAAAGTGTGCAGAACACCATCTGAAGGCACAACACATTGAACCTTGCCGAAAAATGACTGCCTCCGACGGGAACGCGCATCGGTTAAGAGGTAGTGAGCGTAGGTCTACTGGTAGATATAATACTGTATACAGGGTACACCCTATAAGTCGTTGTTTGAAGGAGCGATACTGACCAAATTCATTGTACATGCACCTGTTTTCCTCGACTGCTAATGCTGAAAAGATAGAGAATGTAAGCCCTAACAATCCAGAGTTACAGGGTGCAGTCACTTCTCGGCAGGCCCTGCCGAAATGTGACAGCACCCTGTAACTCTTTATTGCAAGAAGCAATATTGACCAAATTCACTGTACATGCACCTGGTTTCCTCTACTTTCCTCTCCTCTACTGATTCTTCCAATTAGCCACTCACAGTGTGACTCCTGGCTGCTGAGTTAGTTAGCACCAGTTAGTTACTAGAAACCCAAGCCTTTTTAGATGATTTATATTAATAAATACACCATTAAATAATGACTTAAGTGTCATTAATTATTTAAATTAATAAATAGCCTTTTCAATAATTACTTACATCACATTGGTTTTCTTAGGTTACAAAATACTGACCTGGGTTTTTTTGGTCATCACTTAGAAACAACAAGAATAATAATAATAATAATAATAATAAGAATAATATTCAGTGGAGCTCCACTTCAGGTTTTACTTGATACTCATTCCAAACTAAATGTTTATTTAAATATTAGTTTAAATGTCATATGAGAAAAAAAAAGTGTTAAAGTTTGAGTGTACACTTACAATTAAGTGTTAAGTGTGTTTGTTTCTGTTTGGTTGTGATGAGTTTCTGTTGTACTCACACCAGCAAACCGAATCCAGTTCAGTCCGTCCATGAATACCAGTCCGGGTTTTGTAGCAGGTTTGCGTTGATGCTGCAAACAGAGAGTGAGACACAAACAGGTGACTGTGATCGTTTCATTAAAGACAAGAGATGAGAAGAAGACTGATGTCAGTGAAGAAACAAGGAAACAAAGTAACGTCAAACTTACATCTGTGATCTGTCCCTCTGGTGCGGCTGTCAACACAGGAGTTTAAATATTGGCACAATGGTCAGCCAATCAGGTGTGAAAGCTTGAAATGTTTGGGGCGGGGCTTATTATTGAAAACATGTGCGCTGTGACTGAGGAGCCTGGTGGTTCAGTGGCTGCGGTGCGCGTTGAGCCGGAGTGTGGATATGGAGTGTGCGCCTGTGTGCCGCGCCTGTGTGCCGCGCCACGCCGCGCGGCTTAAGTGAAGACCGACACGCGCCGGGCTGAGGTGGGATCTCGGTGCCGTGTGCTGTGGCTGCGGTACGTGTGGCAACTGAGGAGCCTGGTGGTTCAGCGGCTGCGGTGCGCGTCGCGCCGTTGTGCGGATATGGAGGGTGCGCCTGTGCGCTGCGCCACGCCGCGCGGCTTAAGTGAAGACCGACACGCGCCGGGCCGAGGCGGGGCCGGGCGCACCACACTTTTTTTATGAAGTTAATGTTGAGAATGTATCTTGAATGTATCTCGGTTTGCGCGGGCTCCGCGGCTGCTGTGCGCTCCGCGGCTGCTGTGCGCTCCGCGGCTGCTGTGCGCTCCGCGGCTGCGGTTCCGGTGCCGTGCGCTGCGGCGGCGGTACCTGTCGTAACTGGGGAGCCTGGTGGTTCCGCGGCGGCGGTGCGTGTCCTCACTTAAACTGTGAGGACTGTACTCATGAGTTTATTTGTCAATGTGTGCCGTGATTTCATAGCGCTGTCCACGGTGCTGAAATGAGCCTCGGTGTCGGCAGCGTCACAGGGTGACCTCATTTTATATTTCCAGATTGTGGCTATGTTTGCACTGAGTGTGTTTCTTTAATTTCAACAATGTAGCCATAATGGTCTCCAACAACGGTGAACAAAACAAACGCCACAGAAGCTGCAGTGCAAACTCCACCCACCTATAGCTGCAGAGGAAAAACTACATGTCTACTATAAACTGCTTTCTATATTCCTTCCTGGTTGGATTTAAACACACATCTGCCAATTTATTAGGTACACATTTTCTGTTTATGAACACACTGATTGAAGGAGCCAATCACATGGCAGTAAGTCATTGCATTTAGGCAGGTAGACATGATCAGGACGCCCAAATCAAGTTCAAACAGACTATCAGCATTAGGAAGAAAGGTGATTCAAGGAGCTTTTAATGTGGCATGGTTACTGGTAGTATTTTTACAAACTGCTTGCACAACCACGGTGTGACAAACAGAAAATATCCAGTGATGCCATGTTGAGGTCAAAGATCAGCAGAAAGGCCATGCTAAGAAAGCAAAAGGAACTCAAATCAGCGCAACCAAAGTGTGCAGAACACCATCTGGGGTGCAGTCACTTCTCGGCAGGCCCTGCCGAAATGTGACAGCACCCTGTAACTCTTTATTGCAAGAAGCAATATTGACCAAATTCACTGTACATGCACCTGGTTTCCTCTACTTTCCTCTCCTCTACTGATTCTTCCAATTAGCCACTCACAGTGTGACTCCTGGCTGCTGAGTTAGTTAGCACCAGTTAGTTACTAGAAACCCAAGCCTTTTTAGATGATTTATATTAATAAATACACCATTAAATAATGACTTCAGTGTCATTAATTATTTAAATTAATAAATAGCCTTTTCAATAATTACTTACATCACATTGGTTTTCTTAGGTTACAAAATACTAACCTGGGTTTTTTTCGTCATCACTTAGTAACAACAATAATAATAATAATAATAATAATAATAAGAATAATATTCAGTGGAGCTCCACTTCAGGTTTTACTTGATACTCATTCCAAACTAAATGTTAGTTTAAATATTAGTTTAAATGTCATATGATAAAAAAAAGTGTTAAAGTTTGAGTGTACACCTCCAATTAAGTGTTAAGTGTGTTTGTTTCTGTTTGGTTGTGATGAGTTTCTGTTGTACTCACACCAGCAAACCGAATCCAGTTCAGTCCGTCCATGAATACCAGTCCGGGTTTTGTAGCAGGTTTGCGTTGATGCTG
The DNA here is from genome assembly GCF_958295425.1 of Solea solea. Taxonomy (NCBI): domain Eukaryota; kingdom Metazoa; phylum Chordata; class Actinopteri; order Pleuronectiformes; family Soleidae; genus Solea; species Solea solea. The sequence continues at coordinate 26,538,927 of NC_081137.1, read as the reverse complement.
CAAACAGAGAGTGAGACACAAACAGGTGACTGTGATCGTTTCATTAAAGACAAGAGATGAGAAGAAGACTGATGTCAGTGAAGAAACAAGGAAACAAAGTAACGTCAAACTTACATCTGTGATCTGTCCCTCTGGTGCGGCTGTCAACACAGGAGTTTAAATATTGGCACAATGGTCAGCCAATCAGGTGTGAAAGCTTGAAATGTTTGGGGCGGGGCTTATTATTGAAAACATGTGCGCTGTGACTGAGGAACCTGGTGGTTCAGTGGCTGCGGTGCGCGTTGAGCCGGAGTGTGGATATGGAGTGTGCGCCTGTGTGCCGCGCCACGCCGCGCGGCTTAAGTGAAGACCGACACGCGCCGGGCTGAGGTGGGATCCTGGCGGGGCCGGGCGCACCGCACTTCCTTGTATCTAAAGAAAAAAAGAAAAGAATGCATTTGAAATTGTATTGTAGCTTGAGCATGCACATGAGTTCATTTGTCAATGTGTGCCGTGATTTCATAGCGCTGTCCACGGTGATGAAATGAGCCTCGGTGTCGGCAGGGTCACGGGGCCACCTCATTTTATATTTCCAGATTGTGGCTATGTTTGCACTGAGTGTGTTTCTTTCATTTCAACAATGTAGCCATAATGGTCTCTGGTTTTATGAAGTTAATGTTGAGAATGTATCTTGTCTGCGGGGAATGAGTTACTTCAACTTTAACCATTTAGGAAACCAATTAAGTTTATTAACTCAAACAATTTAAGCATACAAAAGTATTTGATTTGAGTACAAGTAACTCAAGTATTTGTTGTTAAAGTAACTTGGGTAAAGTGCATTGTACTAATTCCATTCAGTTAATGAAAACTACTAAGTATGTGACACTTATGTGAAACGGATTTATCTGAACTGAAATGATCTTCTTTATACAAATGTTAATACTTAAGGCGAATTGACTCTTTTCTTTCTACTAAATCAAATTATTACATTCTACTTCTGACAACTTCAAATGGAGAGCGTAGATCAGTGTGTGAGCCATTACAACCTGATTGTGAGGACCAGAGACACATGGTGAGTTTCAAAGGGAACTCCTGCAGGAACCTGATCTTCATTCACTACTGCCACCAGGGCCACTGCCCCTCTTGGGTTGCTTCCAACTCATCCTGAAAAGGGAACAAACACATGTTCAGTGTTTTCAGTGTATTCAGACAAATCATTCAACTTAAAAAAGAAAACATGATGTCATCATCACTACTTGCGATGCAATAGTCAAATAGAAGCACTGTCAATAAAAAGGTAAACATGTTGCATGTATTAGTTGTGAAATGTGGCGTTGTTTGTAGTTTAGTGTGTTTCCGCGTTTTCACGGCAGGGATAGCGTCTGCTGAGACGCTGGTTCCGCGGCTGCTGTGCGTTTGGCGCTGCGGCGGCGGTACGTGTCGTGTTTGCGCTGACTGTGTGCCCCGCCGCGCGGCTTAAGTGAGGACCGACACGCGCCGGGCCGAGGTGGGATCTCGGTGCCGTGTGCTGTGGCTGCGGTACGTGTCGCAACTGAGGAGCCTGGTGGTTCAGCGGCAGCGGTGCGCCGGAGTGTGGATATGGAGTGGCTCGGGAACAAACACATGTTCAGTGTTTTCAGTGTATTCAGACAAATCATTCAACTTAAAAAAGAAAACATGATGTCATCATCACTACTTGCGATGCAATAGTCAAATAGAAGCACTGTCAATAAAAAGGTAAACATGTTGCATGTATTATTTGTGAAATGTGGCGTTGTTTGTAGTTTAGTGTGTTTCCGCGTTTTCACGGCAGGGATGGCGTCTGCTGAGACGCTGGTTCCGCGGCTGCTGTGCGTTTGGCGCTGCGGCGGCGGTACGTGTCGTGTTTGCGCTGACTGTGTGCCCCGCCGCGCGGCTTAAGTGAGGACCGACACGCGCCGGGCCGAGGTGGGATCTCGGTGCCGTGTGCTGTGGCTGCGGTACGTGTGGCAACTGAGGAGCCTGGTGGTTCAGCGGCTGCGGTGCGCGTCGCGCCGTTGTGCGGATATGGAGGGTGCGCCTGTGCGCTGCCCCTCGCCGCGCGGCTTAAGTGAAGACCGACACGCGCCGGGCTGAGGCGGGGCCGGGCGCACCGCACTTTTTTTATGAAGTTAATGTTGAGAATGTATCTTGAATGTATCTCGGTTTGCGCGGGCTCCGTGGCTGCTGTGCGCTCCGTGCGCTCCGCGGCTGCGGTTCCGGTGCCGTGCGCTGCGGCGGCGGTACCTGTCGTAACTGGGGAGCCTTGTGGTTCCGCGGCCGCGGTGCGTGTCCTCACTTAAACTGTGAGGACTGTACTCAGGCCAGTAAACTAACCTGATCTTCATTCACTACTGCCACCAGGGCCACTGCCCCTCTTGGGTTGCTTCCAACTCATCCTGAAAAGGGAACAAACACATGTTCAGTGTTTTCAGTGTATTCAGACAAATCATTCAACTTAAAAAAGAAAACATGATGTCATCATCACTACTTGCGATGCAATAGTCAAATAGAAGCACTGTCAATAAAAAGGTAAACATGTTGCATGTATTATTTGTGAAATGTGGCGTTGTTTGTAGTTTAGTGTGTTTCCGCGTTTTCACGGCAGGGATGGCGTCTGCTGAGACGCTGATTCCGCGGCTGCTGTGCGTTTGGCGCTGCGGTGGCGGTACGTGTCGTGTTTGCGTTGACTGTGTGCCCCGCCGCGCGGCTTAAGTGAGGACCGACACGCGCCGGGCCGAGGTGGGATCTCGGTGCCGTGTGCTGTGGCTGCGGTACGTGTCGCAACTGAGGAGCCTGGTGGTTCAGCGGCAGCGGTGCGCCGGAGTGTGGATATGGAGTGGCTCGGGAACAAACACATGTTCAGTGTTTTCAGTGTATTCAGACAAATCATTCAACTTAAAAAAGAAAACATGATGTCATCATCACTACTTGCGATGCAATAGTCAAATAGAAGCACTGTCAATAAAAAGGTAAACATGTTGCATGTATTATTTGTGAAATGTGGCGTTGTTTGTAGTTTAGTGTGTTTCCGCGTTTTCACGGCAGGGATGGCGTCTGCTGAGACGCTGGTTCCGCGGCTGCTGTGCGTTTGGCGCTGCGGCGGCGGTACGTGTCGTGTTTGCGCTGACTGTGTGCCCCGCCGCGCGGCTTAAGTGAGGACCGACACGCGCCGGGCCGAGGTGGGATCTCGGTGCCGTGTGCTGTGGCTGCGGTACGTGTGGCAACTGAGGAGCCTGGTGGTTCAGCGGCTGCGGTGCGCGTCGCGCCGTTGTGCGGATATGGAGGGTGCGCCTGTGCGCTGCCCCTCGCCGCGCGGCTTAAGTGAAGACCGACACGCGCCGGGCCGAGGCGGGGCCGGGCGCACCGCACTTTTTTTATGAAGTTAATGTTGAGAATGTATCTTGAATGTATCTCGGTTTGCGCGGGCTCCGTGGCTGCTGTGCGCTCCGTGCGCTCCGCGGCTGCGGTTCCGGTGCCGTGCGCTGCGACGGCGGTACCTGTCGTAACTGGGGAGCCTTGTGGTTCCGCGGCCGCGGTGCGTGTCCTCACTTAAACTGTGAGGACTGTACTCAGGCCAGTAAACTAACCTGATCTTCATTCACTACTGCCACCAGGGCCACTGCCCCTCTTGGGTTGCTTCCAACTCATCCTGAAAAGGCCGAGGTGGGATCTCGGTGCCGTGTGCTGTGGCTGCGGTACGTGTCGCAACTGAGGAGCCTGGTGGTTCAGCGGCAGCGGTGCGCCGGAGTGTGGATATGGAGTGGCTCGGGAACAAACACATGTTCAGTGTTTTCAGTGTATTCAGACAAATCATTCAACTTAAAAAAGAAAACATGATGTCATCATCACTACTTGCGATGCAATAGTCAAATAGAAGCACTGTCAATAAAAAGGTAAACATGTTGCATGTATTATTTGTGAAATGTGGCGTTGTTTGTAGTTTAGTGTGTTTCCGCGTTTTCACGGCAGGGATGGCGTCTGCTGAGACGCTGGTTCCGCGGCTGCTGTGCGTTTGGCGCTGCGGCGGCGGTACGTGTCGTGTTTGCGCTGACTGTGTGCCCCGCCGCGCGGCTTAAGTGAGGACCGACACGCGCCGGGCCGAGGTGGGATCTCGGTGCCGTGTGCTGTGGCTGCGGTACGTGTGGCAACTGAGGAGCCTGGTGGTTCAGCGGCTGCGGTGCGCGTCGCGCCGTTGTGCGGATATGGAGGGTGCGCCTGTGCGCTGCCCCTCGCCGCGCGGCTTAAGTGAAGACCGACACGCGCCGGGCTGAGGCGGGGCCGGGCGCACCGCACTTTTTTTATGAAGTTAATGTTGAGAATGTATCTTGAATGTATCTCGGTTTGCGCGGGCTCCGTGGCTGCTGTGCGCTCCGTGCGCTCCGCGGCTGCGGTTCCGGTGCCGTGCGCTGCGGCGGCGGTACCTGTCGTAACTGGGGAGCCTTGTGGTTCCGCGGCCGCGGTGCGTGTCCTCACTTAAACTGTGAGGACTGTACTCAGGCCAGTAAACTAACCTGATCTTCATTCACTACTGCCACCAGGGCCACTGCCCCTCTTGGGTTGCTTCCAACTCATCCTGAAAAGGGAACAAACACATGTTCAGTGTTTTCAGTGTATTCAGACAAATCATTCAACTTAAAAAAGAAAACATGATGTCATCATCACTACTTGCGATGCAATAGTCAAATAGAAGCACTGTCAATAAAAAGGTAAACATGTTGCATGTATTATTTGTGAAATGTGGCGTTGTTTGTAGTTTAGTGTGTTTCCGCGTTTTCACGGCAGGGATGGCGTCTGCTGAGACGCTGATTCCGCGGCTGCTGTGCGTTTGGCGCTGCGGTGGCGGTACGTGTCGTGTTTGCGTTGACTGTGTGCCCCGCCGCGCGGCTTAAGTGAGGACCGACACGCGCCGGGCCGAGGTGGGATCTCGGTGCCGTGTGCTGTGGCTGCGGTACGTGTCGCAACTGAGGAGCCTGGTGGTTCAGCGGCAGCGGTGCGCCGGAGTGTGGATATGGAGTGGCTCGGGAACAAACACATGTTCAGTGTTTTCAGTGTATTCAGACAAATCATTCAACTTAAAAAAGAAAACATGATGTCATCATCACTACTTGCGATGCAATAGTCAAATAGAAGCACTGTCAATAAAAAGGTAAACATGTTGCATGTATTATTTGTGAAATGTGGCGTTGTTTGTAGTTTAGTGTGTTTCCGCGTTTTCACGGCAGGGATGGCGTCTGCTGAGACGCTGGTTCCGCGGCTGCTGTGCGTTTGGCGCTGCGGCGGCGGTACGTGTCGTGTTTGCGCTGACTGTGTGCCCCGCCGCGCGGCTTAAGTGAGGACCGACACGCGCCGGGCCGAGGTGGGATCTCGGTGCCGTGTGCTGTGGCTGCGGTACGTGTGGCAACTGAGGAGCCTGGTGGTTCAGCGGCTGCGGTGCGCGTCGCGCCGTTGTGCGGATATGGAGGGTGCGCCTGTGCGCTGCCCCTCGCCGCGCGGCTTAAGTGAAGACCGACACGCGCCGGGCCGAGGCGGGGCCGGGCGCACCGCACTTTTTTTATGAAGTTAATGTTGAGAATGTATCTTGAATGTATCTCGGTTTGCGCGGGCTCCGTGGCTGCTGTGCGCTCCGTGCGCTCCGCGGCTGCGGTTCCGGTGCCGTGCGCTGCGGCGGCGGTACCTGTCGTAACTGGGGAGCCTTGTGGTTCCGCGGCCGCGGTGCGTGTCCTCACTTAAACTGTGAGGACTGTACTCAGGCCAGTAAACTAACCTGATCTTCATTCACTACTGCCACCAGGGCCACTGCCCCTCTTGGGTTGCTTCCAACTCATCCTGAAAAGGCCGAGGTGGGATCTCGGTGCCGTGTGCTGTGGCTGCGGTACGTGTCGCAACTGAGGAGCCTGGTGGTTCAGCGGCAGCGGTGCGCCGGAGTGTGGATATGGAGTGGCTCGGGAACAAACACATGTTCAGTGTTTTCAGTGTATTCAGACAAATCATTCAACTTAAAAAAGAAAACATGATGTCATCATCACTACTTGCGATGCAATAGTCAAATAGAAGCACTGTCAATAAAAAGGTAAACATGTTGCATGTATTATTTGTGAAATGTGGCGTTGTTTGTAGTTTAGTGTGTTTCCGCGTTTTCACGGCAGGGATGGCGTCTGCTGAGACGCTGGTTCCGCGGCTGCTGTGCGTTTGGCGCTGCGGCGGCGGTACGTGTCGTGTTTGCGCTGACTGTGTGCCCCGCCGCGCGGCTTAAGTGAGGACCGACACGCGCCGGGCCGAGGTGGGATCTCGGTGCCGTGTGCTGTGGCTGCGGTACGTGTGGCAACTGAGGAGCCTGGTGGTTCAGCGGCTGCGGTGCGCGTCGCGCCGTTGTGCGGATATGGAGGGTGCGCCTGTGCGCTGCCCCTCGCCGCGCGGCTTAAGTGAAGACCGACACGCGCCGGGCTGAGGCGGGGCCGGGCGCACCGCACTTTTTTTATGAAGTTAATGTTGAGAATGTATCTTGAATGTATCTCGGTTTGCGCGGGCTCCGTGGCTGCTGTGCGCTCCGTGCGCTCCGTGGCTGCGGTTCCGGTGCCGTGCGCTGCGGCGGCGGTACCTGTCGTAACTGGGGAGCCTTGTGGTTCCGCGGCCGCGGTGCGTGTCCTCACTTAAACTGTGAGGACTGTACTCAGGCCAGTAAACTAACCTGATCTTCATTCACTACTGCCACCAGGGCCACTGCCCCTCTTGGGTTGCTTCCAACTCATCCTGAAAAGGGAACAAACACATGTTCAGTGTTTTCAGTGTATTCAGACAAATCATTCAACTTAAAAAAGAAAACATGATGTCATCATCACTACTTGCGATGCAATAGTCAAATAGAAGCACTGTCAATAAAAAGGTAAACATGTTGCATGTATTATTTGTGAAATGTGGCGTTGTTTGTAGTTTAGTGTGTTTCCGCGTTTTCACGGCAGGGATGGCGTCTGCTGAGACGCTGATTCCGCGGCTGCTGTGCGTTTGGCGCTGCGGTGGCGGTACGTGTCGTGTTTGCGTTGACTGTGTGCCCCGCCGCGCGGCTTAAGTGAGGACCGACACGCGCCGGGCCGAGGTGGGATCTCGGTGCCGTGTGCTGTGGCTGCGGTACGTGTCGCAACTGAGGAGCCTGGTGGTTCAGCGGCAGCGGTGCGCCGGAGTGTGGATATGGAGTGGCTCGGGAACAAACACATGTTCAGTGTTTTCAGTGTATTCAGACAAATCATTCAACTTAAAAAAGAAAACATGATGTCATCATCACTACTTGCGATGCAATAGTCAAATAGAAGCACTGTCAATAAAAAGGTAAACATGTTGCATGTATTATTTGTGAAATGTGGCGTTGTTTGTAGTTTAGTGTGTTTCCGCGTTTTCACGGCAGGGATGGCGTCTGCTGAGACGCTGGTTCCGCGGCTGCTGTGCGTTTGGCGCTGCGGCGGCGGTACGTGTCGTGTTTGCGCTGACTGTGTGCCCCGCCGCGCGGCTTAAGTGAGGACCGACACGCGCCGGGCCGAGGTGGGATCTCGGTGCCGTGTGCTGTGGCTGCGGTACGTGTGGCAACTGAGGAGCCTGGTGGTTCAGCGGCTGCGGTGCGCGTCGCGCCGTTGTGCGGATATGGAGGGTGCGCCTGTGCGCTGCCCCTCGCCACGCGGCTTAAGTGAAGACCGACACGCGCCGGGCCGAGGCGGGGCCGGGCGCACCGCACTTTTTTTATGAAGTTAATGTTGAGAATGTATCTTGAATGTATCTCGGTTTGCGCGGGCTCCGTGGCTGCTGTGCGCTCCGTGCGCTCCGCGGCTGCGGTTCCGGTGCCGTGCGCTGCGGCGGCGGTACCTGTCGTAACTGGGGAGCCTTGTGGTTCCGCGGCCGCGGTGCGTGTCCTCACTTAAACTGTGAGGACTGTACTCAGGCCAGTAAACTAACCTGATCTTCATTCACTACTGCCACCAGGGCCACTGCCCCTCTTGGGTTGCTTCCAACTCATCCTGAAAAGGGAACAAACACATGTTCAGTGTTTTCAGTGTATTCAGACAAATCATTCAACTTAAAAAAGAAAACATGATGTCATCATCACTACTTGCGATGCAATAGTCAAATAGAAGCACTGTCAATAAAAAGGTAAACATGTTGCATGTATTATTTGTGAAATGTGGCGTTGTTTGTAGTTTAGTGTGTTTCCGCGTTTTCACGGCAGGGATGGCGTCTGCTGAGACGCTGGTTCCGCGGCTGCTGTGCGTTTGGCGCTGCGGCGGCGGTACGTGTCGTGTTTGCGCTGACTGTGTGCCCCGCCGCGCGGCTTAAGTGAGGACCGACACGCGCCGGGCCGAGGTGGGATCTCGGTGCCGTGTGCTGTGGCTGCGGTACGTGTGGCAACTGAGGAGCCTGGTGGTTCAGCGGCTGCGGTGCGCGTCGCGCCGTTGTGCGGATATGGAGGGTGCGCCTGTGCGCTGCCCCTCGCCGCGCGGCTTAAGTGAAGACCGACACGCGCCGGGCCGAGGCGGGGCCGGGCGCACCGCACTTTTTTTATGAAGTTAATGTTGAGAATGTATCTTGAATGTATCTCGGTTTGCGCGGGCTCCGTGGCTGCTGTGCGCTCCGTGCGCTCCGCGGCTGCGGTTCCGGTGCCGTGCGCTGCGGCGGCGGTACCTGTCGTAACTGGGGAGCCTGGTGGTTCCGCGGCCGCGGTGCGTGTCCTCACTTAAACTGTGAGGACTGTACTCATGAGTTTATTTGTCAATGTGTGCCGTGATTTCATAGCGCTGTCCACGGTGCTGAAATGAGCCTCGGTGTCGGCAGCGTCACAGGGTGACCTCATTTTATATTTCCAGATTGTGGCTATGTTTGCACTGAGTGTGTTTCTTTAATTTCAACAATGTAGCCATAATGGTCTCCAACAACGGTGAACAAAACAAACGCCACAGAAGCTGCAGTGCAAACTCCACCCACCTATAGCTGCAGAGGAAAAACTACATGTCTACTATAAACTGCTTTCTATATTCCTTCCTGGTTGGATTTAAACACACATCTGCCAATTTATTAGGTACACATTTTCTGTTTATGAACACACTGATTGAAGGAGCCAATCACATGGCAGTAAGTCATTGCATTTAGGCAGGTAGACATGATCAGGACGCCCAAATCAAGTTCAAACAGACTATCAGCATTAGGAAGAAAGGTGATTCAAGGAGCTTTTAATGTGGCATGGTTACTGGTAGTATTTTTACAAACTGCTTGCACAACCACGGTGTGACAAACAGAAAATATCCAGTGATGCCATGTTGAGGTCAAAGATCAGCAGAAAGGCCATGCTAAGAAAGCAAAAGGAACTCAAATCAGCGCAACCAAAGTGTGCAGAACACCATCTGAAGGCACAACACATTGAACCTTGCCGAAAAATGACTGCCTCCGACGGGAACGCGCATCGGTTAAGAGGTAGTGAGCGTAGGTCTACTGGTAGATATAATACTGTATACAGGGTACACCCTATAAGTCGTTGTTTGAAGGAGCGATACTGACCAAATTCATTGTACATGCACCTGTTTTCCTCGACTGCTAATGCTGAAAAGATAGAGAATGTAAGCCCTAACAATCCAGAGTTACAGGGTGCAGTCACTTCTCGGCAGGCCCTGCCGAAATGTGACAGCACCCTGTAACTCTTTATTGCAAGAAGCAATATTGACCAAATTCACTGTACATGCACCTGGTTTCCTCTACTTTCCTCTCCTCTACTGATTCTTCCAATTAGCCACTCACAGTGTGACTCCTGGCTGCTGAGTTAGTTAGCACCAGTTAGTTACTAGAAACCCAAGCCTTTTTAGATGATTTATATTAATAAATACACCATTAAATAACGACTTAAGTGTCATTAATTATTTAAATTAATAAATAGCCTTTTCAATAATTACTTACATCACATTGGTTTTCTTAGGTTACAAAATACTGACCTGGGTTTTTTTCGTCATCACTTAGTAACAATAATAATAATAATAATAATAATAATAATAATAATATTCAGTGGAGCTCCACTTCAGGTTTTACTTGATACTCATTCCAAACTAAATGTTTATTTAAATATTAGTTTAAATGTCATATGATAAAAAAAAAAAGTGTTAAAGTTTGAGTGTACACTTACAATTAAGTGTTAAGTGTGTTTGTTTCTGTTTGGTTGTGATGAGTTTCTGTTGTACTCACACCAGCAAACCGAATCCAGTTCAGTCCGTCCATGAATACCAGTCCGGGTTTTGTAGCAGGTTTGCGTTGATGCTGCAAACAGAGAGTGAGACACAAACAGGTGACTGTGATCGTTTCATTAAAGACAAGAGATGAGAAGAAGACTGATGTCAGTGAAGAAACAAGGAAACAAAGTAACGTCAAACTTACATCTGCGGTGCGCGTTGAGCCGGAGTGTGGATAGGGAGTGTGCGCCTGTGTGCCGCGCCACGCCGCGCGGCTTAAGTGAAGACCGACACGCGCCGGGCTGAGGTGGGATCCTGGCGGGGCCGGGCGCACCGCACTTCCTTGTATCTAAAGAAAAAAAGAAAAGAATGCATTTGAAATTGTATTGTAGCTTGAGCATGCACATGAGTTCATTTGTCAATGTGTGCCGTGATTTCATAGCGCTGTCCACGGTGCTGAAATGAGCCTCGGTGTCGGCAGCGTCACAGGGTGACCTCATTTTATATTTCCAGATTGTGGCTATGTTTGCACGGCGGTACGTGTCGTGTTTGCGCTGACTGTGTGCCCCGCCGCGCGGCTTAAGTGAGGACCGACACGCGCCGGGCCGAGGTGGGATCTCGGTGCCGTGTGCTGTGGCTGCGGTACGTGTCGCAACTGAGGAGCCTGGTGGTTCAGCGGCAGCGGTGCGCCGGAGTGTGGATATGGAGTGGCTCGGGAACAAACACATGTTCAGTGTTTTCAGTGTTTTCAGACAAATCATTCAACTTAAAAAAGAAAACATGATGTCATCATCACTACTTGCGATGCAATAGTCAAATAGAAGCACTGTCAATAAAAAGGTAAACATGTTGCATGTATTAGTTGTGAAATGTGGCGTTACACTGTACTCACATCTTATACCAAACTGAGAATACAAGTGCGTGTCCTCACTTAAACTGTGAGGACTGTACTCACGCCAGTAAACCGAATCCAGTCTGGGGTTTGTAGCAGGTTTGTAGGTTTGTGCGCCACGCCGCGCGGCTTAAGTGAAGACCGACACGCGCCAGGCCGAGGTGGGATCTCGGCAGGGCTGGGCGCTGTGGCTGCGGTACGTGTCGCAACTGAGGAGCCTGGAGGTTCAGCGGCTGCAGTGCGCGTCGCGCCGGAGTGTGGATATGGAGGGCGCGCCGCGGCTTAAGTGAAGACCGACACGCGCCGGGCCGCACCGCACTTCCTTGTATCTTAAAAAAAAGAAAAGAATGCATTTGAAATTGTATTGTAGCTTGAGCATGCGCATGATTTTATTTGTCAATGTGTGCCGTGATTTCATAGCGCTGTCCACGGTGCTGAAATGAGCCTCGCTGTCATATTAAAACTCTTTTCCAGATGAGGCATTGCTACAACGATGACTTTGACAGTGTGTGGGTGTCACCATCCTCTTTCACTCACTTGAGCTTCACTAAAGAGTGCAGGTCGTCTCTCTTTTAGTTCGGCAAGGAGGAGCTGAATTCACAGTTTCTTCATGCCCGAGTGCTGCATATGTTGATGGAGACCTGTGACATAAAACACAAAGAGCTACTGATGGTGCTACGTCTGTTTTTCACTAGACTACTCATAGATATCAGTACATCAACTGACAGTTAATGTATTATTTATTTGAACTTACAATTGTACATTTATATTCAAATACATACACAAATATGAAAGAACTGTACACTATAGTGGCGGTGATTGACTGAACATCATATGTTGGGTGCACATTTAAACACAGGATCCAGGCAGCTTTCCAAGTTGCAATATTTTATTTCCAAGTAAACGGTAGTCGGTGATGAGGGGTAATGGTGGATGATTCTGTCTATATGAAAATGATAAAGGAAATATTACAATCTAGAAAGTATCAAATATACAATAAGAAATGAGGTTGTCTTAGACTAACATCAATAATACATCCACTCTTACTTTCCTCTCTTTAGCAAAGGATTAAACTCAGGAATCTAGTATAATGACACACAAGCAATAAGTAAGTCTTCATACAAGATGTAGTATCAACCACATGAATCATTAAATGAGTGAACGTCCATAAAACTCACAGCCAGTGTCCCATTGTTCTCGTGGATTGTTTGGAGGGAAAATAGGGGGGTCAAAGGGCGGAAGGGGCGGGTTATATAGGATTAGGGGTGTGGTCCAGGTAGGTGTGCCAGTGATGAGGCAGGTGAGGAGGAGACTTGGGATTTTAACAAATACATATACAATGGCCGTGCCACTTTAATATAAACCTAAAATTCGAAGGTAAAATCAATTATTAGTAATAATATACAAAGTGTTTACATTAAAAACAAAGTAACACGTCAACCACAAATCTATGGATCACACCAAGCATCTGTGAGACGTCTGAGCCAGCGGATCATTTCATCAGGACAGGCCGAGGTAGCGCTGCTCTGCCCTGGGCACTGTGAGCACCGAGCGTCCGCAGAGGCGGAGCTGATCACCTCCGACAACGTACCGCGCTGAAATCAGTTCCAGGTTGGATATTCAACAGACATTCGCTCCAGATCCAACGGCACCCTCCTCCTTCTCCACCCCGAGATAGGTGCACGATCACGGCTTGTACAAAGTCCGACCCATCGCTCTCAACAACCGTGGTCTCATTTAGGGACCATCAACGAATTACCGTTAAAAATGGATTAAAAGAAATTATGGGAGGTACTAAAATGGAATAAAAAGAGGTGTGTCCTGACTAGGCAGTCTAGTTCTATGTTGCTGCACTGTTTTGGAATCTTTAGGGTCACATGGCCTGGACGCGATTGAGATAAAATGCTAATATTTGCATTAAAGAAATGATTGAAAGTAAATCAAGTATTTAAATGGAATATAAAGAGGTGTGTCCTGACTAGGCAGTCTAGTACTATGTTTGTACACTCATTTGGAGTCGTTGGGTCACATTGCCTGGAAGCTATTGAGCTAAAATGCTAATATTTACATTATTAAAATTATAAAAAAAATAAATGAGGTAATTAAATATTAGTTTAATGTCATATGATCAAAATTAAAGTGTTAACGTTCGACTCTACACTTAGATTCAAGTGTTAAGTGTGTTTGCGGTTTGTTTCTGTCTGGTTGTGATGACTTTCTGTTGTACTCACGCCAGTAAACCGAATCCAGTCTGGGGTTTGTAGCAGGTTTGTACTGTAGCAGGTTTGCATTGGTGCTGCAAACAGAGAGTGAGACACAAACATGGGACTGTGATGGTTTCATTAAAGACAAGAGATGAGAAGAAGACTGGAGTCAGTGAGAAAACAAGGAAACAAAGTAACGTCAAACTTACGTCTGTGATCTGTCAGCATCTCCTCTCCCTCTGGTGCGGCTGTCAACACAGGAGTTTAAATATTGGCACAATGGTCAGTCAATCAGGTGTGAAAGCTTGAAATGTTTGGGGCGGGGCTTATTATTGAAAACATGTGCGCTGTGACTGAGGAGCCTGGTGGTTCAGTGGCTGCGGTGCGCGTTGAGCCGGAGTGTGGATATGGAGTGTGCGCCTGTGTGCCGCGCCACGCCGCGCGGCTTAAGTGAAGACCGACACGCGCCGGGCTGAGGTGGGATCCTGGCGGGGCCGGGCGCACCGCACTTCCTTGTATCTAAAGAAAAAAAGAAAAGAATGCATTTGAAATTGTATTGTAGCTTGAGCATGCACATGAGTTCATTTGTCAATGTGTGCCGTGATTTCATAGCGCTGTCCACGGTGATGAAATGAGCCTCGGTGTCGGCAGCGTCACGGGGCCACCTCATTTTATATTTCCAGATTGTGGCTATGTTTGCACTGAGTGTGTTTCTTTCATTTCAACAATGTAGCCATAATGGTCTCTGGTTTTATGAAGTTAATGTTGAGAATGTATCTTGTCTGCGGGGAATGAGTTACTTCAACTTTAACCATTTAGGAAACCAATTAAGTTTATTAACTCAAACAATTTAAGCATACAAAAGTATTTGATTTGAGTACAAGTAACTCAAGTATTTGTTGTTAAAGTCACTTGGGTAAAGTGCATTGTACTAATTCCATTCAGTTAATGAAAACTACTAAGTATGTGACACTTATGTGAAACGGATTTATCTGAACTGAAATGATCTTCTTTATACAAATGTTAATACTTAAGTTGAATTGACTCTTTTCTTTCTACTAAATCAAAATATTACATTCTACTTCTGACAACTTCAAATGGAGAGCGTAGATCAGTGTGTGAGCCATTACAACCTGATTGTGAGGACCAGAGACACATGGTGAGTTTCAAAGGGAACTCCTGCAGGAACCTGATCTTCATTCACTACTGCCACCAGGGCCACTGCCCCTCTTGGGTTGCTTCCAACTCATCCTGAAAAGGGAACAAACACATGTTCAGTGTTTTCAGTGTATTCAGACAAATCATTCAACTTAAAAAAGAAAACATGATGTCATCATCACTACTTGCGATGCAATAGTCAAATAGAAGCACTGTCAATAAAAAGGTAAACATGTTGCATGTATTAGTTGTGAAATGTGGCGTTACACTGTACTCACATCTTATACCAAACTGAGAATACAAGTGCGTGTCCTCACTTAAACTGTGAGGACTGTACTCACGCCAGTAAACCGAATCCAGTCTGGGGTTTGTAGCAGGTTTGTAGGTTTGTGCGCCACGCCGCGCGGCTTAAGTGAAGACCGACACGCGCCAGGCCGAGGTGGGATCCTGGCGGGGCCGGGCGCACCGCACTTCCTTGTATCTAAAAAAAAAAAAAGAATGCATTTGAAATTGTATTGTAGCTTGAGCATGCGCATGATTTTATTTGTCAATGTGTGCCGTGATTTCATAGCGCTGTCCACGGTGCTGAAAGGAGCCTCGCTGTCATATTAAAACTCTTTTCCAGATGAGGCATTGCTACAACGATGACTTTGACAGTGTGTGGGTGTCACCATCCTCTTTCACTCACTTGAGCTTCACTAAAGAGTGCAGGTCGTCTCTCTTTTAGTTCGGCAAGGAGGAGCTGAATTCACAGTTTCTTCATGCCCGAGTGCTGCATATGTTGATGGAGACCTGTGACATAAAACACAAAGAGCTACTGATGGTGCTACGTCTGTTTTTCACTAGACTACTCATAGATATCAGTACATCAACTGACAGTTAATGTATTATTTATTTGAACTTACAATTGTACATTTATATTCAAATACATACACAAATATGAAAGAACTGTACACTATAGTGGCGGTGATTGACTGAACATCATATGTTGGGTGCACATTTAAACACAGGATCCAGGCAGCTTTCCAAGTTGCAATATTTTATTTCCAAGTAAACGGTAGTCGGTGATGAGGGGTAATGGTGGATGATTCTGTCTATATGAAAATGATAAAGGAAATATTACAATCTAGAAAGTATCAAATATACAATAAGAAATGAGGTTGTCTTAGACTAACATCAATAATACATCCACTCTTACTTTCCTCTCTTTAGCAAAGGATTAAACTCAGGAATCTAGTATAATGACACACAAGCAATAAGTAAGTCTTCATACAAGATGTAGTATCAACCAAATGAATCATTAAATGAGTGAACGTCCATAAAACTCACAGCCAGTGTCCCTTTGTTCTCGTGGATTGTTTGGAGGGAAAATAGGGGGGTCAAAGGGCGGAAGGGGCGGGTTATATAGGATTAGGGGTGTGGTCCAGGTAGGTGTGCCAGTGATGAGGCAGGTGAGGAGGAGACTTGGGATTTTAACAAATACATATACAATGGCCGTGCCACTTTAATATAAACCTAAAATTCGAAGGTAAAATCAATTATTAGTAATAATATACAAAGTGTTTACATTAAAAACAAAGTAACACGTCAACCACAAATCTATGGATCACACCAAGCATCTGTGAGACGTCTGAGCCAGCGGATCATTTCATCAGGACAGGCCGAGGTAACGCTGCTCTGCTCTGGGCACTGTGAGCACCGAGCGTCCGCAGAGGCGGAGCTGATCACCTCCGACAACGTACCGCGCTGAAATCAGTTCCAGGTTGGATATTCAACAGACATTCGCTCCAGATCCAACGGCACCCTCCTCCTTCTCCACCCCGAGATAGGTGCACGATCACGGCTTGTACAAAGTCCGACCCATCGCTCTCAACAACCGTGGTCTCATTTAGGGACCATCAACGAATTACCGTTAAAAATGGATTAAAAAAAATGATGGGAGGTACTAAAATGGAATAAAAAGAGGTGTGTCCTGACTAGGCAGTCTAGTTCTATGTTGCTGCACTGTTTTGGAATCTTTAGGGTCACATGGCCTGGACGCGATTGAGATAAAATGCTAATATTTGCATTAAAGAAATGATTGAAAGTAAATCAAGTATTTAAATGGAATATAAAGAGGTGTGTCCTGACTAGGCAGTCTAGTACTATGTTTGTACACTCATTTGGAGTCGTTGGGTCACATTGCCTGGAAGCTATTGAGCTAAAATGCTAATATTTACATTATTAAAATTATAAAAAAAATAAATGAGGTAATTAAATATTAGTTTAATGTCATATGATCAAAATTAAAGTGTTAACGTTCGACTCTACACTTAGATTCAAGTGTTAAGTGTGTTTGCGGTTTGTTTCTGTCTGGTTGTGATGACTTTCTGTTGTACTCACGCCAGTAAACCGAATCCAGTCTGGGGTTTGTAGCAGGTTTGTACTGTAGCAGGTTTGCATTGGTGCTGCAAACAGAGAGTGAGACACAAACATGGGACTGTGATGGTTTCATTAAAGACAAGAGATGAGAAGAAGACTGGAGTCAGTGAGAAAACAAGGAAACAAAGTAACGTCAAACTTACGTCTGTGATCTGTCAGCATCTCCTCTCCCTCTGGTGCGGCTGTCAACACAGGAGTTTAAATATTGGCACAATGGTCAGTCAATCAGGTGTGAAAGCTTGAAATGTTTGGGGCGGGGCTTATTATTGAAAACATGTGCGCTGTGACTGAGGAGCCTGGTGGTTCAGTGGCTGCGGTGCGCGTTGAGCCGGAGTGTGGATATAAAGTGTGCGCCTGTGTGCCACGCTGCGCGGCTTAAGTGAAGACCGACACGCGCCGGGCTGAGGTGGGATCCTGGCGGGGCCGGGCCGCACCGCACTTCCTTGTATCTAAAAAAAAAGAGAAAAGAATGCATTTGAAATTGTATTGTAGCTTGAGCATGCACATGAGTTCATTTGTCAATGTGTGCCGTGATTTCATAGCGCTGTCCACGGTGATGAAATGAGCCTCGGTGTCGGCAGGGTCACGGGGCCACCTCATTTTATATTTCCAGATTGTGGCTATGTTTGCACTGAGTGTGTTTCTTTCATTTCAACAATGTAGCCATAATGGTCTCTGGTTTTATGAAGTTAATGTTGAGAATGTATCTTGTCTGCGGGGAATGAGTTACTTCAACTTTAACCATTTAGGAAACCAATTAAGTTTATTAACTCAAACAATTTAAGCATACAAAAGTATTTGATTTGAGTACAAGTAACTCAAGTATTTGTTGTTAAAGTAACTTGGGTAAAGTGCATTGTACTAATTCCATTCAGTTAATGAAAACTACTAAGTATGTGACACTTATGTGAAACGGATTTATCTGAACTGAAATGATCTTCTTTATACAAATGTTAATACTTAAGTTGAATTGACTCTTTTCTTTCTACTAAATCAAATTATTACATTCTACTTCTGACAACTTCAAATGGAGAGCGTAGATCAGTGTGTGAGCCATTACAACCTGATTGTGAGGACCAGAGACACATGGTGAGTTTCAAAGGGAACTCCTGCAGGAACCTGATCTTCATTCACTACTGCCACCAGGGCCACTGCCCCTCTTGGGTTGCTTCCAACTCATCCTGAAAAGGGAACAAACACATGTTCAGTGTTTTCAGTGTATTCAGACAAATCATTCAACTTAAAAAAGAAAACATGATGTATTCATCACTACTTGCGATGCAATAGTCAAATAGAAGCACTGTCAATAAAAAGGTAAACATGTTGCATGTATTATTTGTGAAATGTGGCGTTGTTTGTAGTTTAGTGTGTTTCCGCGTTTTCACGGCAGGGATGGCGTCTGCTGAGACGCTGGTTCCGCGGCTGCTGTGCGTTTGGCGCTGCGGCGGCGGTACGTGTCGTGTTTGCACTGACTGTGTGCCCCGCCGCGCGGCTTAAGTGAGGACCGACACGCGCCGGGCCGAGGTGGGATCTCGGTGCCGTGTGCTGTGGCTGCGGTACGTGTCGCAACTGAGGAGCCTGGTGGTTCAGCGGCTGCGGTGCGCGTCGCGCCGTTGTGCGGATATGGAGGGTGCTTCTGTGCGCTGCGCCAGTGCGCTGCGCCACGCCGCGCAGCTTAAGTGAAGACCGACACGCGCCGGGCCGAGGCGGGGCCGGGCGCACCGCAATTTTTTTATGAAGTTAATGTTGAGAATG
Organism: Solea solea; assembly: GCF_958295425.1. Taxonomy (NCBI): domain Eukaryota; kingdom Metazoa; phylum Chordata; class Actinopteri; order Pleuronectiformes; family Soleidae; genus Solea; species Solea solea. The sequence goes on along the minus strand of NC_081137.1, from coordinate 26,520,304 downwards.
TATCTTGATTGTACGCGGTTCCGGTGCCGTGCGCTGCGGCGGCGGTACCTGTCGTAACTGGGGAGCCTGGTGGTTCCGCGGCCGCGGTGCGTGTCCTCACTTAAACTGTGAGGACTGTACTCAGGCCAGTAAACTAACCTGATCTTCATTCACTACTGCCACCAGGGCCACTGCCCCTCTTGGGTTGCTTCCAACTCATCCTGAAAAGGGAACAAACACATGTGCAGTGTTTTCAGTGTATTCAGACAAATCATTCAACTTAAAAAAAAAACATGATGTCATCATCCCTACTTGCGATGCAATAGTCAAATAGAAGCACTGTCAATAAAAAGGTAAACATGTTGCATGTATTATTTGTGAAATGTGGCGTTGTTTGTAGTTTAGTGTGTTTCCGCGTTTTCACGGCAGGGATGGCGTCTGCTGAGACGCTGGTTCCGCGGCTGCTGTGCGTTTGGCGCTGCGGCGGCGGTACGTGTCGTGTTTGCGCTGACTGTGTGCCCCGCCGCGCGGCTTAAGTGAGGACCGACACGCGCCGGGCCGAGGTGGGATCTCGGTGCCGTGTGCTGTGGCTGCGGTACGTGTGGCAACTGAGGAGCCTGGTGGTTCAGCGGCTGCGGTGCGCGACGCGCCGTTGTGCGGATATGGAGGGTGCGCCTGTGCGCTGCGCCACGCCGCGCGGCTTAAGTGAAGACCGACACGCGCCGGGCCGAGGCGGGGCCGGGCGCACCGCACTTTTTTTATGAAGTTAATGTTGAGAATGTATCTTGAATGTATCTCGGTTTGCGCGGGCTCCGCGGCTGCTGTGCGCTCCGCGGCTGCTGTGCGCTCCGCGGCTGCGGTTCCGGTGCCGTGCGCTGCGGCGGCGGTACCTGTCGTAACTGGGGAGCCTGGTGGTTCCGCGGCCGCGGTGCGTGTCCTCACTTAAACTGTGAGGACTGTACTCATGAGTTTATTTGTCAATGTGTGCCGTGATTTCATAGCGCTGTCCACGGTGCTGAAATGAGCCTCGGTGTCGGCAGCGTCACAGGGTGACCTCATTTTATATTTCCAGATTGTGGCTATGTTTGCACTGAGTGTGTTTCTTTAATTTCAACAATGTAGCCATAATGGTCTCCAACAACGGTGAACAAAACAAACGCCACAGAAGCTGCAGTGCAAACTCCACCCACCTTTAGCTGCAGAGGAAAAACTACATGTCTACTATAAACTGCTTTCTATATTCCTTCCTGGTTGGATTTAAACACACATCTGCCAATTTATTAGGTACACATTTTCTGTTTATGAACACACTGATTGAAGGAGCCAATCACATGGCAGTAAGTCATTGCATTTAGGCAGGTAGACATGATCAGGACGCCCAAATCAAGTTCAAACAGACTATCAGCATTAGGAAGAAAGGTGATTCAAGGAGCTTTTAATGTGGCATGGTTACTGGTAGTATTTTTACAAACTGCTTGCACAACCACGGTGTGACAAACAGAAAATATCCAGTGATGCCATGTTGAGGTCAAAGATCAGCAGAAAGGCCATGCTAAGAAAGCAAAAGGAACTCAAATCAGCGCAACCAAAGTGTGCAGAACACCATCTGAAGGCACAACACATTGAACCTTGCCGAAAAATGACTGCCTCCGACGGGAACGCGCATCGGTTAAGAGGTAGTGAGCGTAGGTCTACTGGTAGATATAATACTGTATACAGGGTACACCCTATAAGTCGTTGTTTGAAGGAGCGATACTGACCAAATTCATTGTACATGCACCTGTTTTCCTCGACTGCTAATGCTGAAAAGATAGAGAATGTAAGCCCTAACAATCCAGAGTTACAGGGTGCAGTCACTTCTCGGCAGGCCCTGCCGAAATGTGACAGCACCCTGTAACTCTTTATTGCAAGAAGCAATATTGACCAAATTCACTGTACATGCACCTGGTTTCCTCTACTTTCCTCTCCTCTACTGATTCTTCCAATTAGCCACTCACAGTGTGACTCCTGGCTGCTGAGTTAGTTAGCACCAGTTAGTTACTAGAAACCCAAGCCTTTTTAGATGATTTATATTAATAAATACACCATTAAATAATGACTTCAGTGTCATTAATTATTTAAATTAATAAATAGCCTTTTCAATAATTACTTACATCACATTGGTTTTCTTAGGTTACAAAATACTAACCTGGGTTTTTTTCGTCATCACTTAGTAACAACAATAATAATAATAATAATAATAATAATAATAATAAGAATAATATTCAGTGGAGCTCCACTTCAGGTTTTACTTGATACTCATTCCAAACTAAATGTTTATTTAAATATTAGTTTAAATGTCATATGATAAAAAAAAAGTGTTAAAGTTTGAGTGTACACTTACAATTAAGTGTTAAGTGTGTTTGTTTCTGTTTGGTTGTGATGAGTTTCTGTTGTACTCACACCAGCAAACCAAATCCAGTTCAGTCCGTCCATGAATACTAGTCCGGGTTTTGTAGCAGGTTTGCGTTGATGCTGCAAACAGAGAGTGAGACACAAACAGGTGACTGTGATCGTTTCATTAAAGACAAGAGATGAGAAGAAGACTGATGTCAGTGAAGAAACAAGGAAACAAAGTAACGTCAAACTTACATCTGTGATCTGTCCCTCTGGTGCGGCTGTCAACACAGGAGTTTAAATATTGGCACAATGGTCAGCCAATCAGGTGTGAAAGCTTGAAATGTTTGGGGCGGGGCTTATTATTGAAAACATGTGCGCTGTGACTGAGGAACCTGGTGGTTCAGTGGCTGCGGTGCGCGTTGAGCCGGAGTGTGGATATGGAGTGTGCGCCTGTGTGCCGCGCCACGCCGCGCGGCTTAAGTGAAGACCGACACGCGCCGGGCTGAGGTGGGATCCTGGCGGGGCCGGGCGCACCGCACTTCCTTGTATCTAAAGAAAAAAAGAAAAGAATGCATTTGAAATTGTATTGTAGCTTGAGCATGCACATGAGTTCATTTGTCAATGTGTGCCGTGATTTCATAGCGCTGTCCACGGTGATGAAATGAGCCTCGGTGTCGGCAGCGTCACGGGGCCACCTCATTTTATATTTCCAGATTGTGGCTATGTTTGCACTGAGTGTGTTTCTTTCATTTCAACAATGTAGCCATAATGGTCTCTGGTTTTATGAAGTTAATGTTGAGAATGTATCTTGTCTGCGGGGAATGAGTTACTTCAACTTTAACCATTTAGGAAACCAATTAAGTTTATTAACTCAAACAATTTAAGCATACAAAAGTATTTGATTTGAGTACAAGTAACTCAAGTATTTGTTGTTAAAGTAACTTGGGTAAAGTGCATTGTACTAATTCCATTCAGTTAATGAAAACTACTAAGTATGTGACACTTATGTGAAACGGATTTATCTGAACTGAAATGATCTTCTTTATACAAATGTTAATACTTAAGTTGAATTGACTCTTTTCTTTCTACTAAATCAAATTATTACATTCTACTTCTGACAACTTCAAATGGAGAGCGTAGATCAGTGTGTGAGCCATTACAACCTGATTGTGAGGACCAGAGACACATGGTGAGTTTCAAAGGGAACTCCTGCAGGAACCTGATCTTCATTCACTACTGCCACCAGGGCCACTGCCCCTCTTGGGTTGCTTCCAACTCATCCTGAAAAGCGAACAAACACATGTTCAGTGTTTTCAGTGTATTCAGACAAATCATTCAACTTAAAAAAGAAAACATGATGTCATCATCACTACTTGCGATGCAATAGTCAAATAGAAGCACTGTCAATAAAAAGGTAAACATGTTGCATGTATTATTTGTGAAATGTGGCGTTGTTTGTAGTTTAGTGTGTTTCCGCGTTTTCACGGCAGGGATGGCGTCTGCTGAGACGCTGATTCCGCGGCTGCTGTGCGTTTGGCGCTGCGGTGGCGGTACGTGTCGTGTTTGCGCTGACTGTGTGCCCCGCCGCGCGGCTTAAGTGAGGACCGACACGCGCCGGGCCGAGGTGGGATCTCGGTGCCGTGTGCTGTGGCTGCGGTACGTGTCGCAACTGAGGAGCCTGGTGGTTCAGCGGCAGCGGTGCGCCGGAGTGTGGATATGGAGTGGCTCGGGAACAAACACATGTTCAGTGTTTTCAGTGTATTCAGACAAATCATTCAACTTAAAAAAGAAAACATGATGTCATCATCACTACTTGCGATGCAATAGTCAAATAGAAGCACTGTCAACAAAAAGGTAAACATGTTGCATGTATTATTTGTGAAATGTGGCGTTGTTTGTAGTTTAGTGTGTTTCCGCGTTTTCACGGCAGGGATGGCGTCTGCTGAGACGCTGGTTCCGCGGCTGCTGTGCGTTTGGCGCTGCGGCGGCGGTACGTGTCGTGTTTGCGCTGACTGTGTGCCCCGCCGCGCGGCTTAAGTGAGGACCGACACGCGCCGGGCCGAGGTGGGATCTCGGTGCCGTGTGCTGTGGCTGCGGTACGTGTGGCAACTGAGGAGCCTGGTGGTTCAGCGGCTGCGGTGCGCGTCGCGCCGTTGTGCGGATATGGAGGGTGCGCCTGTGCGCTGCGCCACGCCGCGCGGCTTAAGTGAAGACCGACACGCGCCGGGCCGAGGCGGGGCCGGGCGCACCGCACTTTTTTTATGAAGTTAATGTTGAGAATGTATCTTGAATGTATCTCGGTTTGCGCGGGCTCCGTGGCTGCTGTGCGCTCCGTGCGCTCCGCGGCTGCGGTTCCGGTGCCGTGCGCTGCGGCGGCGGTACCTCTCGTAACTGGGGAGCCTTGTGGTTCCGCGGCCGCGGTGCGTGTCCTCACTTAAACTGTGAGGACTGTACTCAGGCCAGTAAACTAACCTGATCTTCATTCACTACTGCCACCAGGGCCACTGCCCCTCTTGGGTTGCTTCCAACTCATCCTGAAAAGGGAACAAACACATGTTCAGTGTTTTCAGTGTATTCAGACAAATCATTCAACTTAAAAAAGAAAACATGATGTCATCATCACTACTTGCGATGCAATAGTCAAATAGAAGCACTGTCAATAAAAAGGTAAACA